>NW_027183531.1:0-328271 GCF_041296385.1 Aphelocoma coerulescens
TTCACATGCAAGCAGAGAACCAACCCGGGCAGCTGTCTTGCTGTGACATTGAAGCAATGAGAGAATAGTTTCTTGTGGAGATGTCTCCATAGCATGAGCAAGAGAGACTCCTCTCCCTAAGTGAACTGGAAAATTATTATAGAGGTGGTAAACTGAAAATCTCAAGGGTTGTCTTTTTACGTTGTCAGTGGGAGAAGGGAGAAAGGTGGGGGGAAGTGTTCTGAAGGTTTAGTCTGACTTTTTTTTCTTTCTTTTAGATCTGTTAATAAACTTCTTTATATTCTTTTAAGTTTTGTGCCTGCTTTGCTTTCTCCTAATTCTTATCTCACAGAAGGAAAATAAGTAATTAATGGATATTTTGAACCAAACCACTACACTTAATTGGTGTTTCCGCCTGGTTAAAGATTGAACTTGCTACATCTCTGAAGAAAGACTATATATGCATTGAAATATTAAATGCATTGTGTTCTGTATTTCACACAGCTTTACTAAGTCCAGGCAAAATTCAACTTACAAAAAGTTTATTCTGCTACATTGTATACAGGTTCCTCTAACACTATAACACATTTTGTGTCTTGATTTTCTAGAGCTGAATTATAGTGAAGATAAGGTTGAGTACTCAGGGGTAAGAATCAAGGCCAACAGGGCAGACATCAACCAACCAGGATAAAAGGCAGATGGAATATTCTATGAGCAGCTGCGAGTAGTCTCACAATTGCCATCCTTTGTTCCCATGAGGGACTTCAACATACTAAATAGATGTCTTGAAAATACAACACAACAAAGAGGAAATAGTCTAGGAGGTCTTTGGAGTGTATGGAAGATGACTTCCTGATGCACTTGGTGAGAGCCAGCTAGGGAAAGGGCCCTCTGGACCCGTTGTTTGTGAACAGAGAAGGACTTCTGTGTGGGGGTGGATGGCTGTCTTGAGCATAGCAATCATGAAATGATAGAATTTTTAATTCTTGCAGACAGAAGGAGAGGGCAGTCAGGAGAACTGTTACCTTGGAATTCCAGAGGGCAGACTTTGGCCTGTTTAGGAGACTGGTTGAGAGAGTCCCTTGGGAAGAAGTCCTGTAGGACAAAGGAGTCTAGGAAGGCTGTAAATTCTACAGGAAGGAACACCTAAAGGTTCAGGCATAGAATCATCATGCCGCACATGCCTGACAACCAGGGGATCAGGCCCAGCTAGTATAGATTTATGAAAGGCAGGTCCTACTTGACCAACCTGATCTTCTATGGCAAGGCAACTCACTTAGTGGATGAGGGAAAGGCTATGGATGGTATCTACCTGGACTTTACTAAAGCCTTTGACATTTTCCCACAGCCTTCTTGTGCTCATGGCTCAGATGGGCGCACTTTTCACTGGATAAAAAAACTGGCTGGATGGCTGGGCCGAGAGAGTAGTGGTGAATGGCGCTACATCCAGCCGGTCACTAGTTCCCCAGGGCTCAGTATTTGGGCCAGTTCTGTTTAACATCTTAACAATACACTGGACAAGGTGACTGAGTCACCCTCAGTCAGTTTGCAGGTGACACCAAGTTGACCAGCAGTGATGATCTTCTGGAGGGCAGGAAGGCTCTGCAGTGATACCTGGACAGGCTGGATCAATGGGCCAAAGCTGCTGGCATGAGGTTCAACAAGAACTGCTGGATCCTGCACTTGGGTCAAAACAACCCTACAAGATGGGGGCACAGTGGCTGGAAAGCTGTCCAGTGGAAGAGTAACTGGAGGTGCTGGCCAACTGTGGCGGTGCAAGTGGCTCCAGCCACTGTCTCCTGAGGAGAATTCAGACAACCAGCTGTGGTGGTCAGCAACCCAAGTTTAGCATATAACTTTCAGTCACGGTGAGAATCCAAAATTCCTTTGTTCTTCTCTTTGCATGTTTTCCCCTGATTGGTTAAGGTTTTCCCCTCCCTGTTTTATAGATGAAGTTGTGCATATTCATATCCCTTGTTTAATATGTATCAGTTCTAGAAAGTTCTTTGTTCCTCCATGCCCCATTGGATCCTTCCCTAAGTCCCTCCTATGTGTTGTCCCCCTTGGTTCCCTTGCTGTCAACCCCACCTGCTTGCCTTTACCCCATTGGCTGAGATCCCTTTCCCCACTTATTCTGTAGTCAGTATAAAATCCCTGGACCCTGTCAAAAATTGGGCTTTTCATCCCTGTCTTTTTCACCGCAATAAGCCTGTGTGGAACACATACGGAGAGTCTCCTCTCTTTCTTCTTTGCCTTTGCCTTTGTGCCTTCATTCCAGCAACAGGAGGAAAGCTCCCTTGGGTGAGGAGCTCTACCCCCTTCTTTTTGTGTGTCTCAGCAGGGATTGCTGCCTTCCAGAGGGGTTGCAGCTTTGACCTCCAGGCTTCCTTTTTTCAGCATGTGAGTGGAAAACCCCCTTCACCTTATTCTAAGCTGCCAAAACCCCTTAGTTGACAGCAGCTGAACATGAGCCGGTGTGTGCCCAGGCAGCCAAGAAGGTAAATGGCATCCTGGCCTGTATCAAGAATAGTGTGGCCAGCAGGACCAGTGCAGTGCTTTATAATCAGAACTGGTGCGGCCTCAAATCCTATGTTCGGTTTTGGGTCCCTCACTACAAGAAAGACATTGAGGTGCTGAAGCGCATCCAGAGAAGGGCAATGAAGCTGGTGAAAGATCTGGAGCACAAGTCTTATGAGAAGCAGCTGTGGGAGCTTGCATTGTTCAGACTGGAGAAAAGGAGGCTCAGAGATGACCCTTATTGGTCTCTACAACTTCCTGAAAGGAGGCTGTAGTGAAGTAGGGGGCCAGTCTCTTCTCCTAGGCAACAAGTGATAGGACAAGAGGAAAAGGTCTCTAAACCCAGGAGGTTTAGATTAGATACAAGGAAACACTTTTTCACAGAAAGGGCAGTCAGCCATTGACCCAGGCTGCCCAGGGAAGTGGTGGAGTCACTGTATCTGGAGGTATTTAGAAGGTGTGGCACTTACGGGCATGCTTTAGTGGTGGACTTGGCAGTGCTGAGTTACTTGATGATCTGAAAGTTCTTTTCCAACCTAAATGATTCTTTTCTGCTCTAAAAATAGTAGCTATATTTGACAGCTGAGAATGGAAACAAGAAAGCATAAAAATACCATAAAGACAGATTTTGCTCATATAAAATTTAATTACCTGTGAAGATAGGCATCAGAATAACTACAGTAATTTTTCTTCTTGTTTGCAATAGTGTAGTATCCAGAGACTCCAAATTGGATGCTACATACACTTTGTGAAGGATACTATTTTTTTTCGTTTTATCAGTAATAAGGACTTGTCATGGAAAGCTGTCAACATCCAAAACAAGCTGTATTAAGGCACTTTTAACTTTTGATCTTAGGATTAGGAACAGCGCCATTTACAATGAAAATATGCATACGTCTAACCATTTACAGCACTCATCTTTTTTGTCTCCACATTTATCAGCATTAATACTTGCATGGAAAAAAGAATTTTAGGTGTGTTTGTCTACTGACAATGTCATTTTCATCTTATATGTAGTGAACAAATACAAAAATAAAATATAATAGTAATTTCAACAGCTTGTGCTGCAGCAGTGCAAACAGGTAGATTTTTAGACTTTTTATTTGATACATAGGGAGGCACATACAGAAACAACTCATGTCTGTTTGGTTGTGTGAGAAATGTGCAAATATTGTCTCCTTATTATCACAGCAAAATCCCCCATTCATTACAGTATTGCCTTGGCAGAACAACACTGGCTTTAGTTCTAACACTGACAATCTCCATTAACCACCCATTAAGTACTTAGGTGCTAATGCACTACAGGGATGACACAAGAAATAAATCCATTCAATTGAATGAAATGTTTGAAATAGGATGTTTTACAAGATTGTAACTTCTGTGCCTCTGCAGCATTAAGCAATGCCCATAACAATGCTCTTTTGAGTACTTTAATGCTGTTCACATTGCAGATGTAGTTCATCTACTAAGCTGTTACACAGCATGCAAGTCAGAGAAAAGTGGTCCAAAGTTTTATTTCACTTGAGTATTACCAGTGAGTCTGGAGTCAAAATCTGGCACTTCTACATAATGCTTTTTAAATAGTGGCAACGTTGTAAATGATACCCTGAAGAAGGAAATTATTCTTTAATCAATCTACAAAAATATTTAAGTAGTGCCAAAAAAGCCCTGAAGTGTTTTATCACAGAGGACACTAGAATTAAATTAACTTCAAATATATTTATCAGGGAAATCTAGTACTACAAAATTCATTCAAAGCAAAGCAAGGCATTTTTACTGAATACACACATATATATATATAAAAATATATACTGAAAATAACTCTGACTAGACACTCACATTGATGGTTGCATTGATTAGCAAATGTAAACATTAGCAAATGTAAAGCCAATCTACAAGAAGTGTCTGAAGTATGATTTAGGGAACTACAGGTCTGTCAGCCTGACCTCAGTTCCAATCAACGTTATGGAGGAGGTCACCTTGAGTGCCATTACATGGCACATGCAGGACAATCAGGGGATCAAGCCCAGCCAACATGCATTATGAAAGGCAGGTCCTGCTTGACCAATCTCATCTTCTTCTATGACCAAGTGACCCACTTAGTAGATGAGGGAAAGGCTGTGCATATACTCTTGCTAGACTTCAGTAAAGCATTTGACAGAGTCTCCCACAGTATCCTCTTAGAAAAACTGGCTGCTCACGGCTTGGATGGGTGGACTCTTCGGTAGGTAGAAACCTGGCTGGATGGCCAGGCCCAGAGAGTTGTGGTGAATGGAACTAAATTCACCTGGTGGTGGGTCACTAGCAGTGTTCCCCAGGGCTCAGTTTTGAGGCTGGTCCCTGTTTGACATCTTTATTGGTGTCCCGGATCTGGGGATTCAGGGCACCCTCAGTAAATTTACAGAAGACATTAAGCTGGGTGGGAGTATTGATCTGCTCAAGAGTAGGAAGGCTCTGCAGAGAAACCTGGACAGGCTTGATCAATGTGCTGAGGACAACAGCATGAGGACAAAGGGGAAGAGCAGGGTCCTGCACTCGGGTCCCAGCAGCCCCATGCAGCCCTACAAGCCTGGGGAGGAGAGGCTCAAGAGCTGTTCAGCAGAAGGGGACCTGGGGGTGCTGGTTAACAGTTGGCTCAATATGAGCCAGCAGTGTGCCCAGGTGGCCAAGAAGATCAATGGCATCCTGGCCTCTGTGAAGAACAGTGCAGCCAGCAGGACCAGGGCAGTGATCACCCTCCTGTACTCAGCACTGGTGAGGCCACACCTCGAGTGCTGTGCTCCATTCTGGGCCTCTCACTCTAGAAACGACATTGAGGTACTGGAGCATGTCCAAGGAAGGGCAACAAGGCTTGTGAAAGGTCTGGAAAACATGTCTTATGAGGAATGGCTGAGGGGGCTGGGGTTGTTCATTCTCCAGAAGAGCAGGCTCAGGAGCAGCCTTGTTGCTCTCTACAACTGCCTGAAAGGAGGCTGTAGTGAGGTGGGGACTGGTCTCTTCTGCTGTGCCTGCAGTGAGCGGACCAGAGGAAATGGCCTTAAGCTGAGACAGGGAGATTCAGATTAGATAATAGGAAAAAAATTAGCATTAGGGTGGTCAGGGTAGGCATTCAGATAGGTTGTCCAGGGTGGAGTCACCATCCCTGGAGATGTCTAAGAGGTGTCTGGATCTGTGTGATGTGGTTCAGGGGTTTAGGGTTACAGTGGCAGTTCTGGGTTGACAACTGGACTTCATGATCTTTAGGGTCTCTTTCAACCTTGATAGTTCTATGACTTTCCAGCAGTTTAATGGATATGTGGTTTTGAAGTCCTAAACTAGAGCCTGAAGACATTTTTTATAGCTTTCACTATAACATAATAAGTAATAAATTATTACTTTTGGCCTGATCACATGTCACTTCTCTAAAGAGTTTGCAATCTAACTGATTAGCCAAAATACATACTGAATACAGAAACAATACTGTGCTGAATACAAAGAGAAATTCTGGCAGCAGGACCTTGTCAGACCAAAGGAAGTCATTATTTCAAATGTGTTCTAGCATCATCCTTTACTTCACCTTTTTTTTATAAATTATAATCTACAGAGAAATTTTAATGAGAGTTATCTGAAGTAATCAAACTAAGCAGTGTTGAAACCTTAGAGTTCTATCAGCATACCCAAAAATGCCACGCTTGTTAAGGTTTATTAGATTTCCAGAGGTTCAACAGCACATAAAAATCCACTGTCTTGCTAACATAAGATTTTCCATGACATAAAATTGAAACCTCTTCCATCAAGTTACAACCCTTTTACTTGTTATTTACATAAATAAATGGAGCATAATGTGTTGAAAGGCTCTATCCTAATTTGATGAACTTATAGAATGACTTCTGAAAGCTTCTATGAGTTTAGAAAGTGAGATTCAGGTGAGATTTTGGGGTACACTAAATGTATTTGTTCTGCTACCAGTTGCTTAAATCTTTCCCCATTCTTTTCAGTTACCCAGGTTATCCTTCTCCTAGTACTCAGCATGATTCTGAAATCTGATCTGCTAGTAATAAACATCTTGATTCCATTTCCAAGATTACACCCTTATTTAAAGGTCCTCTAAATTAAAAACTCATTAAAAGAAATGTCTTCCTTAGTCTTCAGACTCTCTCCCCTACCCGCTCCAGGCAGCCATTTTTATTTTTTTTTAGTAATAAAGGGGCATATTTTTCCTATCTCCTTTCTAGTCTTTCTCTAATTAATGACAGAGGCAGATCAACACAGGAAAATGAAGCTGCAACTCATTCAGGCTTGGTTTCTTTAGCACACAAGCAATGGTAACAAAGACAAAAAGGCAGAATTTACAGTCAGGTAGCAGTTAAAGAAGAAATGCCCTTGCAATTTG
The DNA here is from genome assembly GCF_041296385.1 of Aphelocoma coerulescens. Taxonomy (NCBI): domain Eukaryota; kingdom Metazoa; phylum Chordata; class Aves; order Passeriformes; family Corvidae; genus Aphelocoma; species Aphelocoma coerulescens. Next base: position 6,869 of record NW_027183531.1, read on the forward strand.
AATATGTACTCTATTTACAGAGTAAAGAAAGCCACTAAATAAAACCAAGATCCAGTTGGAGGATGTTGTACCAATGACTGCATAACTAATCATTAGAAATTATAACACACATTCCACAGAGGCCAATATTAAATTGAGTTACTGTCATGTTATTATGGTCTTCTGGTCTATTCAATCAAATTCTGGCTGCTTAAAACCCAGAGGGATAAGTTCTGTTCTTAGTTATATGGCTGTCCGCAATGGAAATTGTCAAGAATACAGGCCAAGAAGTGTTTAAAGTGCAGTATATGTTTAAAGAAATGTTCACATTAATTCAGATTTTATTGTTCCATATGAGAGCTATACAGTGAAAAAGATGACATCTCCATACATCACATGCTCAATTTTTTATTATGATGGAGATTAAGAATACAATGTTTTTCAAAGATGATGCTTTATAAGCTTGTAAAAACCCCACTTATTCAAACCATACCCAAAAACAAGACAACTGTGTAACAGTCCTCATAGCTGGCCTCCAAAATCACCAGAAGCAATAACCTCTAAAAAAGACGATTTTCTTTTGGCATTCAGTCAACTCATGACTCTCAGCAAGCGGAGAGGCAACAAGATACAGTCAAGACACCTGAGCAGTATTTAAGTTCCAAGATTGATATTTCCACACAGCTTACTGCTCAGGGATTCTATCATGTCATGTATGTCCTAGAGGCAGTATGCCACTGCTACCAGTTTCACCTATACTCAATAATTGCGAAAAGACATGCCATGAAAGCCCTGAATAGATAGCACTGAAAGCACCTTAAATAGATAGGCCTTAAACAGAATGATCTTGGGAAAATGTGATGCAGAAACAAAAACAAATAGCTTCTTACCCTCATCATTCCCTCAGTAAACTAACAGTTAAATTAAGCACAAAAATGAAATAAAATAATTTATACCAATTTTCTAGGTTTTTCTAGAGTCACTTCAATATTTTCAGAAGATTAAGTGTTTGCTACAGCAAACCCAAACTAAAACATAGTAATTAGAAGCAGAGAAGTGTCTGATGAACAATCATGTTATACAAACAATATTAACCACATTATCCTGTCTATGGAATCTGGGAAAAAATATACTTCAAAATTGCATAAATGTTAAATGTAAAACATTTCTTGCAGATTTTTAATCCAAACGAAACCAGCCTATTACAGTATTTGTTGGAGCCTGGTCGTAATTAAATACAGGAAGGATATTAAAACTTCCAAGAGATTTTTTTAAGCCACAACAGAAGAAAAGGCACAATTGCATAATTGGAACCAAATCCAAACCCCACTTCCTTCTTATTTACCAGTATCATCTAAAGGACACTATTTAGATGCTGAAAGGTCTGGAGCTGACAACTGTGAATCATCTAAAAGTCAAAAATTTCAAAGGAATCATATGACATGGGTTAAAAGTTTATAGATGAGAGATACAGAAAGTTTCTGCTCACTGCAAAACCACATCCTAAGAGTTACCATATTGCTGTTCAAAAAAATCCTAGAATCCTATTTTGTTGTGGGGAAAGAAATCTTCTTTGGTAGTAGTAAGTGTTTAAAACAAAAAATAATATTTCTTCAGAGAACAGGATCTCACTTATAATTTGGTTCTACACATATCACAAATACGAAACTAACTTGCCAGTCAGTGGGTTAGTTCTTTAAAAAGCTTCAGATCAGTTTTGTTGGCAGTTGAATTAATTTCAATGCTCTTTGTTATTTGCATGTCTGTGCAGGAAATTAGTATCAAAAGCGTTCTCCAGCCCTCCCCTCTGCAAAAAAAAAATTTAATCCTCTACAAGGCATGCAGAAAAGTGATAGTATGGACACAGATGGACATTAAAATGCTGGGCTTTCTGCTATAAAACAAACCAAGCAGTTTTCAAGATTTTCTAATTACCTGAGTGACTTAACCCCTGGGGTTTTCATTCCTTTCTGACATAGTCAAAGTCATCAACACTGAACAATGAAGATGTGTATTGGCCAGGTTCGCAATTTTCAGTTCAGAAGAAGGGATGGACAAAAGGTCCAAGCACACTGGTGTATTAGCTCAGTGCATGAAATGCTGGCAAAACCAAGAAGTTTCATACAAGACCCTGCTGTCGCAACACTATAAATAGGATGGTTCAGCACACATAGAAGATTCCTTTTTTTCTCATGAAAAATGACTACACTTCAGTGAATCTCAGGCTGAAGGAAAAGTTATCACGATGTCTCTGTTTGACCTCTAGATCCTACCATTGATCAACAGCAAAAAGAACCTAAAAAACTGAAAGTCTAAAACTTTAGGTTCCTTATTTTTTTGGCAGCATCCATGAGAAACTTCAAAAGGTCTTCTTTTTGAACATTCATCACATGAGGAAAAGCTAGCTTTAGATACTTAGTTGGGACATAAAACCAAAATCTCTTTGGAAACGTATCTTTAAAGACCCTCATCATATCATAGTAATTGTCTAAACTCGTTTAAAAAAACTCCCTACCATCAGAAGTATTGCAAGAGTAATTTATTTATTTACATTAATTTTCAGCTTTGTACTACTGTTTCTAAGTAGAGACACCGACCCTTAAAAACTTAAAAGTAACCACTAGTCTTACAAAAGGAAAGAAAATGAACCAACAAACTAGATGTTCTGTCTGAGACAGACACAGCTGCAACTTATGTTTTTCTTCATTCATTTTAACACATCTTTTTAATGGGATTGATCACATGCTTTTATTTTTTGTACTTTAGAACCTCATCCATAAACACTTCTTCCAATTTAATAGATGTTCTCATTACAGTCTTGGGCCAACACCCTAGAATTAATTTGGACTGAGGCAATCGGGTTATCTAAACCCCTAAAAGAGCTCTTTTCTGAATAACATCTTTTACCCATACTCTGTTCCAATATACCAACTTATTTGAATTTCATTTTCCCCACGCTGAAGTAAATAAAAACATTTATTTTTCAATGAGAGTGTGCATTTATGGAATTACTTCTTAATAACTTTTAGATAAATGTACTTTGATAACAAGCAGGGAAGCAGTTTATGTTTAAAAAAACCAAAAAAACTACTAAGCTTTTCCTTGACCATTTAGCACTGCTTCAACTAATCATGTAGAAGACAAACACCATGTCACATGCTTTGTTCACTAACATCTATCCAGGTCTTCAATCTCTTTCTTGTTTATGCCGGTGAGCGGCCTAAAGGACGATGATGTGGAAGTTCAGATGAAATTTTGCAATATAAGAACACTTCTGTGCATAGACAAATCTACCCTAATCAAGGAAAAAGATTATAAACGCAAATGAGGTAACAAAACAAGCTGAAATGTGAGAGCTACAGAAATACCTAACTTCAACTCTTCTTGCTTTCAGCATTTGATAAAATACCTAATAATAATCAAGAAAACTACATTTAAAAAAAAGCCAAAAACCAGTGGAACAAGGAGTTAAATACCCCCCTTCCTCCCCCCAGATTACTCTGGAAATTAATAAAAATTTTCGGAAGTATTTTTAATAAAATTAGAAATTAAAAGATCAAGGAGCAGTTGCCATAATATATAACACTACAATACCTTAAACATAAAACCCCACTACATCCATATATATATAAAATACTTAATAAGCATTTAATACACATTTAAAATATTTTTCTAAACTGCTTTTTTTTCTAAACATTTTTCCAATACAGACACATTTATGAATATATTTAAGTATAATTAATTTCAGTTCTTACAAACACTTGTTCTGAAACAAATGAAAAGTTCTTTATTTATTTAAGCAAGGATTTCCCCTCCTTTCTGATTTCAGTAGTTATTCAGACAAAAGCAGTAGGCACTAAAACAAGAGCAACCTCAATCATTAGTCTCAGTCATTGTTATCATACAACAGTATAGGTGTCCAACCTCTTGCTCACACCTGGGCCAACTTTTAGCACAATGGGCACTGTCATTTCTCAATTGTAGTGACAGGTATAATGTGAAGAAAAATACAGTTGAATAAAGATGAAAACAATGGAGCACTGTAGTCACTTTAATTAGGACTGCATACAATTTTTACGGACATTTTAAAACATAAACAAAAATTCCTCTGTACCATATACCCAGTTGATATCAGCAAGTACCTACATCAGCAAGACAACATACCATCTGATCATATGCACCTCATACCTATGTCACTTGCTTTTTAGAAATTATAAATCATTGCACCAATGGTGTTTAAATATTCAAAGAAGAGTTAAATTCTCATTGTTTGTATTATATGGTATATCTTTCATGATCAAAACAACTTTGCCTTTAACGTCTAGGAAAAATGCTGCATCTTCTAATCTACCTCATTCTTTAACTCCCAGAGCCACAAGGCAGCTCCCCCTAGATTACATTACTTTGAAACTTGGGTGATATTTTATTACTCGGTGATTTTGCACAAGTTATTCAGTCGCTCTAGAAGTAACATTACCTGGTGCCAAAGCCTTCCTTTCAACATTGGTTTCACCACTTTAGGCTTGTCTGTCTCAAATTACTCACAACTGTTACAATCTCAGAGATATTATAAACCTCGATTAACCAGTGCTTTAAAAGAACATGGCAGTCCTTTGTAAAAAGCGAAAACCAAACTTAGTGCAGTAGAAACAATAACCATGTCATATTAAATGGTCACTACCAGGGTGGCAGGTTAAGAGAATGATCACTAATGCCATTACTGTCATTATTGTTGTCATTAGTTATATTAACTAATGCACATTAGTTTATAACCAAATAGTATTAGGTTCAAACATCTACACAACAAAAAAGCAATTTTTTTACAACTCCTACCTGAGTTGACAAGAGATTGCAGTCAATGTGTAGTCCTTTTCCCGTCTTATACCTCTGAAGTAAACCAGCCATAATTGCTCCATATGTGTACAACCCAGTAGCAAGGTCTGTCATTGCTACTCCTGGTCTAACTGGCTCACCATCCTAAAGAAAAAGACAACACCCCAAAATGAAACAAGACAAACAAAACAATAAACAAAGAAAAAATTAAAAGCAGGAAAACAAGCAGAGACAATATGATTGTGCAGGGCTGGGATCTTATTGGCTTGACAGCGACATGGTGGAATGACTCCTGTGACTGGAGTGTTGGAATGGGGGTGTATAGGCTCTTTAGGAAGGACAGGCAGAGGAGACAAGGAGGCAGTGTTTCCCTCTATGTCAGTGATCAGCTGGAGCACATACAGTTTCACTGGGGATGGATGAAGGGCTGAATGAGAGCACGGAGAGGGCAATTGCAGGTAACGTTTTAATCCTGCTGCACGTGCCCATCCAGGGAGATGGAGTAGATGGGGCACTCTATAGACAGATCGCAGTGGCCTCTCATTCACAAGCCCTGGTCCTCATGGGGGGCTTCAACCACCCCAATATCTGTTGGAGAGGCAACAACATAGAACCACACGCTGTAGGAAAAGATCAGGTTCAAGACGATCTAAGAAACCTGAAGATGCATAAGTCCATTGGACCTGATGACATACATCTGCAGGACCCAAGGGATTTGGCAGTGGGAATGGCTAAGCCACTATCCACCTTATTTGAGAAGTCATGGTAGTCCAAAGAAGTTCCCACTGACTGGAAAAAGGGAAACATAACCCCCATATTTTAAAAAGATAAAAAAGAAGACCCAGGGAACTATGGGCCCACCAGTCTCCTGGTCTCCCTATCCAGCAGGATTATGGAGCAGATTCTCCTGGAAGCTATGCACGTGGAGGCACATGGAAAATAAGCAGGTAATTTGTGACAGCCAACATGGCTTCACTATGGGCAAATTGTGCCTGACAAATTTAGTGGCCTTCTATGATGGGGTTACAGCAGTAGCCGATCTGGGAAGAGTGACTGATGCCATCTACTTGGACTTGTGCAAAGCATTTCACACTGTCCCACATGACATGCTTGTCTCTAAACCGGCCACTTGGTAGATAAGGAATTGGTTGGATGGTTGCACTCAATTGCAGTTAGTGCAAGAAATTAGTATCTTTGAGTGAACTGATGTATTAAAACCACCACTAAAAAACAGATATTCTTGCAGCATGTACGCAAAACTGCCGCTTTGTGATGTCGCATACTGCAAATCATGAAGGATTTATTATGCAGCTTTTTGTCCCTAATAACATAATGCTTCAACTCACCAGTGCAAAAAGAAAAGAGGTAATATTAGAGACAGGAGAAGCTAGTGAAGACTGATTTTTATTATGTCTAGAAGCCAAAGGCCTAAACAACTTCCACAGTATGCTGACACAGGTGCCTGTCTGTTTAAAATGCAGAACCATATTGCTTCATTCTTCTCACTTCCTTTTTCTCCCTCCTCTTCAGTCCCTCCCCAAGCCAAAATTCAGTTTTGTATTTTCCAATATACACATTCCAGGCTTCTAATAAGAAAACAAAAACAACTTTTTGTTTACACATGTAAATATTACACATGCAAATACATGCAAATTCATGACCTTTTAACTGAAGTCACTGAAAAGTTGTTTGTTCAAATATCCTTTCTCTGTATGTCATCCCTTTTCTGGCATCAAGGGAAGAATCTTCATTTTACATCATGTGTTTCAGAACTTCTGTAATCATTGGCATGATATACGTCCCCTCTGAAATCAATGGCAAAATGACTTATAATTTCAGCCCAGCTAGGCTTCTATCATAGGATCTTTAAAGTGCTTCTTCTGAAATATTCTCCCATTTCCTACTCTGAAAAGTTGGAGGTCAGGTGATCAGATTGTCACAGCAGTTCCTTATTTTGAAGTCTTATTCTTTGTTGATTTTTTTTTAAGTTTTCAAGTTTTGAAGAAAAATAGCAGTGCAAAGCTAATGAGACTGTTCCAGAGCTCTGGCACCCAAGTAAGCCTACCATAGGACAAGTTAAAATCAGTATAATTGATAAATAATAACTGTTTGTCAAGTTACCATAAATGTATTTGAACTAATGTAGCATAAATTCAATAAAATTGAATTTTCAGAATTATTTTAATTAGCCATGTCTAAACTCCTAAGTATAATTATTGTAATAATGATCTTCTAAATAAGATGCAAGAATTGTTTACTAATAATTATTTTTAAAAAGTGTCTTGGCTTCATGTAAGAAAATTAATCTTCACCATCATTTTTCTTTTGCACTCCAACAGGATTTACGTAAGTCTGATATCAAGTCATATATAAGGTATATTTTTCTTTAATTTTTTTTTTATTATCAGTTACATTAATAGAGCAATTCTGAAATAAAAGACAGTAGGACAATATTTTCTACATAAGATGGAAAGGGCTGCTATTTTATTCATATAATGAAAATGATTAAAAATTATAAAATCTGTATAAAATATAATGAAGTTTAAAAAAAAATTCTTAGCTACTCTCATTCAAACTGCACTAAGGATTAGTCTTTGGCTATCTATAGCCTAGATATCTATAGGATGATATATAAACTACAAAATATTAAGGTGAACACTGCTTTAGGAAGTACTACTTTTTTGAAGAATCTCTTATTTCTTCCTTCTCCAGACTCTACACTAAGCTACTTCAGCTTCCCAATAGAAAACGCAGCTCAAAGGTTTCAGCTATTTACAACTCTCATTGTACCCAGCTCTGGGGAAAACCAGGAAATTTCGTTCTTCACTTTTATATGCACAGGCCTACTGAGAAAACTAATTAGCCCACAAGAATGGTTTTGCTCCTCAGAGCTACCACAGAGAAATAAAAGAAGAAACAAAACAAACAAACAAAAAACCACAAACAAACAAACAAAACCAAAAGCAAACCACCCTCCCCCAGACACAAAAAACCCAACCGAAACAAAAAGAAATTAACCAATGTTATCTGTTGCAAGCAATCAGTTTGTTGAATTGTTCTTTCTTTATTATAGCCACTTCATTACATTCACTGGGTTGAGAAGAGACCAAAAAGACTTTAGATTTTCCAAACGGATGTGCTGCAACATTCTTAGTTTGAAAACACTTTCCACTGTTTTCAGAGCGTCATCAATTTCACCCTTGAAGGAGAACACTACATTTTGAAGATGGAGAAATTGGGATTATTTTAATAAGTGATTACATATGAATTCCAGAACCTTCCTCATCAAGTACTAAACTACCTAATGTTTAAAAGCAAACACTTCCTTTGCCTCAGTAAAAAGTTTACCTTTATTTCTAAAAAAACTTCCACAATTTCCCCATACAGAACACTCCTACAAACTACTAGCACTATACTGCTGTGCTATTTTTAACATGTTGGCTTTGCTTTTTCCTAACACTCCACAACCTATAATTCTGAACCAGTCCACACAATTTCTAGCCTTCCTTGGTCTTTCTACCAAGACTCATGACTAGCTGCCATGTCTCACCATTTAATCAGCTTCAATCAGCTCCTGTGCAATAAACCAGTCTTTCTGTGGCAGGATGCACAGGTGTAAGTATTGTGAAATGGATTCATTCAGGCTTTTGTCACTATCCTGCAGAACAAGGGACACGAAGCTGCTTTACATGAAGGATAAAGCTAAACACACACAGAAGTACCTTCCTTTAGACAGAGCTTCTGACAGCACAGCAGTACTTTTGTGTAGCTAACATTATACCAGTTACCTGGGCAAAGTAAAGATCTATACAGTATCTTTTATTCAATCAAATTATTTCAAAAGTGACAAACACCACCACCCCTGCGAGACAAAAATGATATTATTGTTCTGGTAGGAAGATCAAATGCAGCCATAGCCAGGGAGAACGTCCCTTAAGCAAACAAAGCTGCCATCCAGTCCCGGGGGCTGGCTTGAACCCTAAATTAGGTGCAGGATCAGGACCTGCTTTTTCCTAATTTGAAAGGATAAAGATTCATACCAGTAGAGCAGACCTTTTGTTCTTAAATCACTGTGCTTTGCTATTGCTCAATCTTATACTTTACACTTTTATTCCTAATTTTTGCTGTTTGCCAAATTCCTTAAAATTTGATGACATATTCTGGCCCAGATATAGCCAAAACATATTTTAGAAGATTCTTTGCCTGGGTCTTTTTTTTTGCCCTTTGACATAATTTCTCTTCCCAAACTTACATCAATAATACAAAAATCATCCATTTAAAATGAAAATTGTTTTGAAATAACATGCTTAATAAAACCATTCTAAGTCCAGTAGTCTTTACAGATGTGAAATAATTGCTGAAGCTAATATGAACCAGCAATGGCTGGTATTTTTCAATAGCTCTAAACTATATATACCATGTGTATTCTTTTGTTACAGTTTGTTTGGTTTTAAACCAAAGAATGGCCTCTCTGGATTGCCGATTAAATGCTGTCTCATATTCAGTAAAACAAAATGTTTTTTCCACAAGAAAGAATACACCACCATAAAGGTACTTCAAATACTGAAGACCACATGTAATAATCCACTAGGAGATGGAAGGGGATTTGTAACTAAACTGAGGTTTATTTAACTAATTTCGAGTTACTGCCTTGATGAGTCATAGAAATTTTCATCAAAGGGATATTCATCTGGCACTGATATATCTGAATATATTAAATAAGAGCTTTCTGTTCATCAAATATGAAAGTTGAAAGTGATGTTTAACCAGGAAATATCTATAAATTATGTAGTCCAGGACAACAAACGTGTCATCAGTGCAAACTTTGTCCTTTAGCATATTTTAATTTATGTAAAGAAATCCTGAATGTGTCCTGAAGCAACTACTTTAATTCAAAATGAGTTTGTGTTAGCAATTTACACAAAACAGATTACCCTCATAAACACATTAGAATTTCAAATTTCACAGGTGTGATACACTTCTAAATACAGAAGTAATCAAGTACATGTGTAAGAGCTTGAAATCCATGCAGGTTTCTGTACACAAAAAGATGATTTAAAGAGACTATTCTACTGTGTTTGGGTTTGTACAATCAGCAAAAACAACACTAGCACAAATGCAGTTGTTTGTGCCAATAATTTTGCAATATTGCAGAAGTTGTAGCTTGATTTCAAGGTTCAGACTATCACTCAGAAGCATTTCAAAGTTATTACCATTAAGTGATACCAGGAAAAAAACAAAGAAAGAAAAAAGAAAGCTGTTTTGTTTTGTTTTTTATAGGCAGGAATATATACTGCTTTTGGATCTATACATTTTTGAGTATGTCAGATACAGGACAAAATTTTACCCTATTATTAAAATGCTTTCTAAGGAGCTGTAACTATGTATGCCTCGATATAAATATGTATACCTCAACATTAAGCACCTCAGTCATGTATGTAGATGCTTGGTTGCTGCTGCACAGATTCATTATAATTTGTCTGCTGCATCAGCTGATGCCTCTAAGATCATCCTGCAAGAACATTCAATGGTTTGTTTACCAAAGGGACGTTTCCAAAGAGCACTGTTGCACTGATGTTATGCTTGTTACAGCGGGGATTACTGTAACACGCATATATAAAACCAGGAGTCCCGTGGAAAGGAAATATATGTGGACAGATTCTTGGTAGATGTTTCAGAGATGTTTATTTCTCCAGCTGCATGGCCGGGGCTCTGCTCAGGAACTCTGCAGTCACAGAACCCGAGGATCCTTGGCCACACCGGGGAACACAAAACAACCAATGGGGAACGAGGCTGACCAGGGGCAGGTAAACCCCGTGTCTCCCCCCCAGGGCACGTCTCCCAGGGCTCCATGGCAGGGGAGAGACCCCAACATATGCTGATTTATCTATAGCTACTGCAATTAAATATAAAACCAACACCACCTGTTATAACTTTTCCTTTTTTTTTTTTCATTTCCAGTTCATAAGAGTGGCCTTTTTTGTTTTATTCTAAAAAATAAATCAGACCCTAGTCTACCCATTCAAATGCTTACTTTTAGCACATTAATTCCATGTTATCTGGTCAACAAATATTTTAAGCTTTATTTTTAAAAAAACAGCATGAAAGAGTAAGATTCTTTTTTCTTCTTTACTTTGGCCACTTTTCTACATGTTGACTGAAACAAGGTTTTCTACTTTTGTTCAGACTTTGTTTTGTGAAATTTTAAACACAATTCAGTCACACAAACATAAATGTAAGAAAAACATGGAAGATTTTACTATTAATAATACTTTGCTATTCTAAAGTAACTTTCAAACAAGCATACTATATGATTTTACAGCCATTTGGGTAAGTTTTCACTACAACAACAAAAAGCACATTTGTTTCTTTGGAGTCATTGACTACTTAAGTCTTTGAAACAAAACTGTCCCTCTATACATCAAAAACTGGTTTTGAGAAACTGAGGAAATACTACATAAACAACTTCAAATAAAGAAAAATAAGCAAATTTTAGCAATCATGCAAAAGAGTGACTAAGTTTGAATGAATTTTTAGAAGCCCCCAGTGAACAGACAAAGCTGTTACTGACAATGAGTAAATTATTTCTATGATTACATTGCCTCAATGGTAAGGTGATGTGAACATCTGGTTTTCCAGGGTAGATCTTAACACAATCTTTTAATAAAATCCATCTTCATAGTAGCCATTGAGAACTATTACTTTCATAATATAACTTGCATGCAATTATTCACTATAACTGTTATTTATTCTGGCATTCACATATCACTGAAAAGCTGTACAAGAGTCCTGTGTTTTTCAATTTTTCAATATACTTTCCATTATTCATGTTGTACTAACGAGGTGTGTGTGAAGTTTCTGGCATTGTATTGGAAGTATTAACCTCCATTCTACATGACAAGACACAATGCAAGATTTACTTAGACTGTAGTTACTATGACCAGTCATTGCTTAGAGCATATGTGCATTATGTATTTGAACGGAAGTGCCTGTACGGACTGCACTCAATTCCATGTCTTCTCATGTTCTGAGATGTGACATACTGTAAGTACGTACCAAAAACAAAGAAGAAATTGACAGTCTCAGGACACTAGGCACAAGATGTTTCTGCTTACTCAGTCAAAAAATGCTTGATTTTGTTTTTTCTCACTAATAAAAAAGAACAACTCTGGTAACAATAGTTGCCAGAAGTACAAACTTCTAATGTTTGCCATTGTTTTCAATAGAAAACAAGTCTATTGGCAGAATATCAACCCTAAAATAGAGTTGTGTCCAGATCATGTGTGGTTAGCTTTCAGCAACCTACTCAAACATGAATATCTGGCACTAAGTACAGAAACTTTATTAATTCCTTGTTTATCTACAGCATGCAAATATCGTACTCGCAAGATCTGCAGCACTGCTTCCAGAGTATCAGGAGCACCACCACAGAACAGTATCTAGCATTTATAATGCATAGAACAGACTTGTAACACTACCTCACTTAAGAAGGGACATTTGGGGACCACGTTCCCTGCATCTGGAGGTGATTCAAGACATATCCCGGGACAGAGATCCCAGCTGCCTGGCCTCACTTCCGTCCAGAATGGTGTCATTGGCTGCAGCGTCCCAGATGCAGAGCAGCCAGGTCAGGATGGACTCATTTGTCTGGCGGGTGAATTCCCTCCGCAGGTCATGCAGCTCACCCAGGGATAGTGACCGAGTGATGATCTCTGGCTCTGCCTCTTCTGCTGGGTGCGAAGGTCCTGCTGCATCCTCGTCAGTCACTATGCGGACTGACTTGCTTTTTGATTTCCTCTTCTGAACGGGGGCAACTGCAATCGGTTTAGGCTGTTCTGGTTCAGTGATGGTTTGCGTGGGGATGCTGACAGTGCTTTTGGTTCCTTTCTCCTCTGTGCCAGTCTGCGTAGAGATGGACGCTGTTGCTTTGTGTTTGGCTCCTTTTTCCTCTGTGTCAGTCTGCGTAGACATGGATGCTGTTGTTTTGCATTTGGTTTCTTTCTTCTCTGTGGCAGTCTGTGTAGACATGGTATTTGTTGCTCTGCTCTTTTTCCCTCCCTCATCCTGAGGATGCTGTGCCATAGCTCTGATTCTGAGCATGGTGTACATGGTGCAGGCTGTACAGAGAAGACAAAGCAGAACTGACAGCAAGTTTATGCTATCTTTGATATCCAGAGGGAGTTCAATATTTTCAAAAACTGCTGTGCCTGGCCTGAAAGGCTGGAAGAAACCACACTCTACTCCTCCCACCAGGGGCTAGGTGCAATTGTTGAGAAGATCCCAGACATAGGAGCCCAGACTAGGACAGCCAAACAAAACTGAGTATATATTCCGAATGGCATTCATCACCTCGCAGGTTATTATGCTATAGACATAATAAACCATTAAAACAATTCTCATACCATTCCCTGGTTTTAACAGGAGTAATACTACAGGCAGGTAGTTCCCCATGTGAGGAAAAATGTAGAGAGCAAGATACAGTACCCATGCAGACAAACTGAGCACCATGGTGAATAGGTTTCTGTTAATACAAAATTGTAATTCTGACTTTTTCTCAGAGCAGGCCTCACATTGGGCACTAAATTATGTACTAGTTTGAAAACAAACCAGTGGGAGGCACCAAGTCAGAATAACAATTTAATGGAAATTAAAGAAAATGAAAAGAAAGTAAAAGAAAACACTGACAGAGTCAAGATACAACCTGAGTCCCTGTTAGGCAGGGTGGTGGGAGCAGTCTGGTAGAATGGTGACTGCAGTCCTCTGAAGCAGTGATCCTGTAGTAGAAGGGGTCTGCTCTTCCTCAGAAAGTCCAGTGGTGGCTGTGTAGCTCCTGTCCTCTGGAAATCCAGTGGGAAGGTTGTCTCTGGTGTTCAGAGTCCCAGATTATATCCAGGATGGAATGCTTGGTTCCTCCCTCTGGGTGGAGCATCTCACAATGGGGTAATGAGTCATGAGGCCAAGTGTTGATAAGGCTCATTAACAGAAGATAGTCTGGAGGGAGTTATCTCTGAGTCATGCAGCAGGACAATGATGGGCCATTAACAGCAAGATAGTCTGGGGGGAGGAGGCAAGGAAACTCTGCCCCATCTGATTTCAACAGCTCATGAGGATGGTAATAGAATACACTGCAACCCAGGACAGCAGCACACAAAGCTTTTCTAGAAATGCATGGCATTTCTCTGCCTATTTGCAGGCAGAATGATTGAAAAACACCCAGCTTTGGTCAGAGTTATCTAGACAGCTTCACAATTCCCTCTTTTAAGAATATCAATATCCAAACATCAGTGAGATTTCACACACATAGGTATGGTTCCATCATCCAGCTGTCAAAAATGTGTCTACTACAGCTCTTGAAGTGACTGCAGGTGGCTGTTAACATTGTCAATTTATTCACTGGAGATTTAGGATATTTCTTTTTTTCTTTAATTTTCTGTTTCTTGAGCATTTTTCTTTACAAGCCTGGAGTGAGGTACCTGAAGTATATAAGCACTATTATTTTCTTAGATTCCCAGAGATAAGACCTCTTATTGGACTCAGGAGGGTTTGTATAACAGATATGTTAGCATAGACTGACTTGTTCCATGCAGCAGCCAGTTTTGGTATATGGCACAAAGAGTCTATGAAATTTTTAAGTTGTGCACTATACCTCATGCCCTGTGATATGCATGAGACCAGAAACAGCAGCTGCAATGGAGTCATATCCACCTCTCTGAACAACTGGACCAGTCTGACCATAACCTAAAAGAGAAACAGAACAATTAGTAATTCAATCAATGACAAGTACAATATAAACTGTTATTTCTCTTCAGTTTTTGTTAACAAGCTGTCCAGATTGTACAGCCAATGAATGCTATTGAATTCTATTTATTCCTGCACATTTTTAAGAGTAAAGTTGGATTTATACTCTGTGGGTTGAGGATGTGTTTGATCTTAATTCTAGATAGATTTGTACCCTGCTATGTTTCATTCCTTTCAGATAAAATTGCCTTTTTAATTCACTGTGTCAGCTGAGGTTGGACTCAGATGTTATCTCAGAGAATCTATGATATCTCTACAGGCCTACAATTGCTGTCCAACAGAGCCCATCTTGCCTGTGTTATCTCCACTCTGCCATGAGGATACCTTGAATACCCAAACAATACTAAAATCATGACACTATGGTTTAGACACTTGAGTTGTTCCCCCCTCATTTCTGTTACTTTATTCCACATCTAAACAGAGCTACCTTCAAAACAAAACATTGTTTACAAGAGATGACAAGGCTTTAGCAAGTATGTACAATCTGTTTGCCAAGAGTTACCACCAATGAAATTCAACATACTGAGAATTTTTACAGAACTACGTAAATACAGTTTTGTTCATTTGTAGAATTAACTTAAAATAAACAGCTGTAGCCAGAAGGATGCTGTCTTACTTTGCTATAGTCATCATGTTCTTCTAACAACAACCACAAAATCTTCCAATTGAGGAGGTCTTGCACCGGCAGCTGTGGAGGTCACTGGAACCAGTGACCACCATCACAGAGGGTAGAAGTCAACAGGGAAGGAGCAACATATTTGATTGATGGTTTCTATTAGTTCTAACGATGGCAGAGTCCTCAAAATTCAGATTTAAGCACTTGTCCTCCTCAAAGAGGAAGCACATTCTAAGCTATTCTCGTGCTTTCTTTTCAGATATCTCTAAGAGAAATCCCTTGATTACAAGAGCAATTGGGAGATACTTTTCACAGACAAGATTCCTAATTTAACTGTAGTTTTAAAGCAACATTTATGTTTTATTCTTACCTGTGAGGACAGTATTAGAATTGCATTACATCAACATATACTGCAAGATAACAATTCCTGAATCTCCTAGATTTCTTTTTGTTATTCTCCTGGAATAATCTTCTCTATATACAGACAGTCCTATACTGTCTATATTCAGTAGACATGGCAGTCTAAACATTGGCTTTGTGAATTAAAGCAGACAATTAAAAATCATTTTTCATTAAGGTAATCTACCTCAGTTCTTCCACTTGGACTGATGCTGTTAGGTGCATAATTCATAAATTACTTTCAATGTATAGTGCAAGAGAATTACGATCACTGCAAACTGGAGTTAAAGCACATTGTTGCTCCAATTGATAAGTCATACCAAGCAAAACAATATCCACTTACCACACAGATTTCCTCATTATACCACAAACTATCTCAATTGCCTGATCTTTTTCTGGCAACATGAGATCCACGTTGTGAAAAGCTATGGAGGAACTCAACTTCTACACTCAGTGTCACAGAGAATGTCAGAATACTACAGCCAACCCACTGACTTTATCAATGTAGCCTCAAAACAAACATTTTCCAAGAAAAATGTCAACACTTTTCTTATGATCAGATTTGTGTCACTACTCACAAGAGATGAAAAAATCTACCAGTTTACCCAGCTTTACTCAAAATCTGCCAGCAGCTGACTTTGAGGTCCCAAAGAAACTTGTGGCATTTCCTTTCACATTTACACTCTTAAGTTTGCAGCAAAGAACAGTGTATTTAAATGTGAGAGGACTAGCAAATAAAATATGCTGGATCCACCCAAAAATGTTCCAAAGAGCTCTAACTAGGCATATACCATTATCTCATTGGAATGAACTGCAGAATTAAAACCAGTTAAGTGTGTGGGGCCACTTCAAAAACAAAATCTTGCTCAATGAAAAAAAGTACTCAAAACAACTTTAATTGAATAGTGAAAAGCATATTGAAATAAGTGAGAAACTACGTACTGGCCTCAATTATTAACAAAGAAAAGACATCTCAACATATCTACTCACACATGTTTTCATAAACAGCAAACGTCTGAAAATTAAACATTTTGTATGTAGACAGAATGACTATACGATGCTTTGCAATGCTCTTCTGGTAAGGACAAACATCCATCCCTCAAACACTGAACTCAGGAAAGGTGACAGGCAATCAGACCTTCATTTTTCTAGAGGAGTTTGCGAAATAAAATTTTTTAACTCCTTTTCACATATTATAACAGCCAGGTTTCAAAATAAAAGCTATTATTTAATGGCTTTCTGGTTAAAATTAGAACTTCTATGGAGTGTTTAATTAGTCTTCATAGTTCACAATCGATTAAAAAGAAAAAAATACATAATTCTGCTTTTGATCTGAATTCTGGGTGGACAACGCTAGTGTGGGGACAAAATCTGTTGTCACTAGAAATGGTTTGCCCCAGGAACTATGGATATACAAGATTCCTACAGGAAAAAGTAGAGTTAAGCGAGAAATAGCTATTGCTAAAAATGAAAGATCTCATAATCCAGACAAAAATCAAAGGCTGAACATTATTATTCTGGTAAACAACACAGGTCAATGGAGCAACCCAGTGCAGATGTTTTAGAAATAACGATGAACATAAACACAAAAAGCTTGAAGAAGAGTCCAAAATTACATTCAGAAAATATTCAGCCTGATACCCAGATTTTACAGTAACTGTAATATATACACATACATACATATGTACAACATATATAAATAAATAAAATAACTCCTTAAAGATAAAAATGCCACCTAAAGCTTATGTTTGTCCAAATACCCTGTCTTCTCTCACACTTAATTCAGTATAAAAAGTGTAGATTTGCAATTACACCCTCAAACCTAAATATAGGTTCCCATTAAACAAAATGTAGTTAGTGGTTTAAAGTTCAGATACAATGGAAAATACTTTAGGGTAAAAAGATAATCCCATCTGAATAGAGAGAGAATAGATTTAACAGTGATGGTCTCAGAAGGTAAGATAAGGCAACTGATTACACTCCTGCTCCCCTTTAGTGGAGTTTATCACCATAAGCTACAGTCAATATTTAAATAGTCTCTACCAGTAAAGAATTTATTTTAGATCCTTAAGTCCAGTGAATGTATTTTTATTTTGGGGGATATATTTCAGAGAGACAAAAGAATTTTAAATTTAATTTACTAAAACTAAGTGGTTTATAAATCATTTCAGCTTGACAGGCAGCTGCGTAGGTTCTAAATCTTATGTAAAGCTTTAGATTTGTGTAAAACAGAATCTGCAGGGAACAAAAGAAAGTTGCACCACACTAAACCCTTATTCAACTCCCAAAATCTCCGTTCTATACCTTGCAGTAGGAAGACATGGTTTCTTCTGATACCTGTCACAGCCTCATGTGTCTAGAATTCAAAATCATTGCAGTATGCGTTGGTGTTCTCTACTGCAAAATGTACAATCAAACTGAGTACAAGACAATAACCCCCAGTTAGGTCTCCAAGTGCTTCCTAAAAATTGTCATTGTCAAAGCATTATTTAATCTGCGGAGCAAGCTTTTGAAATTGCCAGAAACAGGGAATAACACAGAATCATAGAATGGGTGGGGTTGGAAGGGACCACAGTAGGTCATCTTGTTCAACGTCCCTGCTTAAGCAGGGTCATCCTAGAGCATGTGGCACAGGATTGCATCCAGATGGCTCTTGAATATCTCCAGTGAGGGAGACTCAACACTCTTTCTGGGCAATTTTTTCCAGTGCTTGGTCACCAGCACAGTAAAGAACTTGTTCCTCATATTCAGAGGGAACTGCCTGTGTATCAATTTCCGTCCATTGCCTCTTGTCCTGTTGCTTGGCACCATCAAGAGCCTGGCTCCATCTTCTCGGCACCCCCCTTCAGGTGCTTAGAGACATTGATGAAGTCCCCTCTCAGTGGTCTCTTCTCAAGGCTGAACAGACCCAGCTCTCTCAGCCTGTCCTCATAAGGGAGATGTTCCAGTCCTTTAATCACCTTCATTGCCCTCCAATGGACCCACTCCAGGAGCTCCATGTCACTCTTTTGCTGAGGAGCCCAGAACTGGACACACAGCACTCCAGATGTGGCCTCACCAGGGCTGAGTAGAGGGGCAGGATCACCTCTCTGCACGTGCTGGCAATGCTCTTCCTAAAGCACCTGAGGATACCATTGGCCTTCTTGGCCACAAGGCCACACTGCTGGCTCATGGACAGCTTGCTGTCCACCAGGACCCACAGGTCCTTCCCCGCAGAGCTGCTTTCCAGCAGTTTGGCCCCCAGCCTGTACTGGTGCAGGGGGTTATTCTTCCCCAGGCACAGGGCCCTGCAATCGCCTTTGTTGAACTTCAGGCAGTGCTTTCTGCCCACCTCTCAGTCTTCCAGTTCTTCTCTCCCATCTCTCTCAAGGCCCTTTTGAAGACCATTTTGAAGGCCTCGGGGGTATCAGCCACTACTCCCAGCTTTGTGTCACCAGTGAACTTGCTGAAGAGGCATCCGCCCCTTCACCCAAGTCACTGATGAACAAGTTAAATGATACTGGGCCGAATACTGAACTTTGGGGACACCACAAGTGACAGGCCTCCAGCTAGACCCTGTACCACTGATTACAACCACTAAAGGACTATTTGCTTATTCAGCACAGTCACACCTAAATCATCCTGTTCTGACCCTGCAGCCAAGTCTATCTTCTATATAAGAAAGTGTAGAAACCTTTACTCTTGGAAGCTTTTTGTGAGCAAGAAAAATTAAGCAGTTATGAGAAGTATGAAAGAACTGGCCCTGGCTACTTTGTGTCAGCTTAAGGGAAACATGGGCCTTTATTGAAGGCATTTACAAAGCAAATGCCACAGCTTTCTACCAGCAATCCTGCATCCTTAGCTCAAATAAGAACGAAGAAAGAGACTTTAGCCACTTGGAAAGTTCTGAAAAACAGACGATGCTAAAAAGAGCCAGTAAAGATAAACTTGCATCTGAAAAGTTTTAAAGAATTTTCTTAACCAAGATCTCCACAATCACTCTTCGTTATTCTGCAGCATAACAGAATGTATGAATATTCAAAATGAGACATGCTTAATGTGACCAAAAAATGATATCTCTCTGTTCCTGCATACACTTTTCTTCAAATATTTGGATAAATATGACAATTAAAGTTTTATAAAATAAGGTGGCTAATATGTAACAATGCAGCTCACACCTGTTCTAAAAAGTCTCCAGCTGTTTGATGGCCAAACCTTTGATATGGAGCAACAAGAGAAGACTTAAGGTACCTAAAAATATTTATCTAGTAAACTTGAAAAATAATCATGTCAAGATAAACAGTAAATTATAATAGCACTAAGATACTCATTACTGGCTGGGGGCATTACAGAAGTAACTTTCTGCAAGACACTAATTGCAGCTGACTGAAGATCCATTTGGTAAAATGAATTGGAGCATATAAACTTCCTGTGAATATTGGCAATATATACACATTCCAATTAAATCTAAGAGTGCTGCTTTTATCTGATTTAATTACATTGGTATTAATACACCACAATTCCTGACAAGTGGAAAGACTAGAAGTATTTCTCCCAGATTTTTTTAGTTAAATAAGACACACACGTTAAAAAAAAACAAAAAGACATTCTTCAACGGGAAATAAATCTTAGCTGCTTCTCTAGGGTTAGTATGACATTCCTCTGTGACGAAAGGGGGCTAATTCTTCTGAAACATGGAAGCTACTTCTAACACAATAAATCTTATAGTTCTGGACTTAGTGTGCAGGAGCCATGTGATGGCACTCAAGGTTTGGAAAATAGCACAGGAAAAATTATAATATTTTCAGGCAGCATATGGGACAAAAGTTTGGGGAAAAAATACGTCATAACAAGCAGTTTATCCACTTTAAAATGGTCAATATATTTATCACATAAGAGAGTCATAATTTGCTTTACAATCTGCTCTAAGTGATTCTGTTCTGAGACACAGAAAATAAATATTATGAAGTAAGAAAGGTCAGGCTGAAGATTACAAAGAAAGTAATAGCAGTAAAAGTTGCTGGACTGCACAGAAGTGTTACTACCCAAACTTCCAAATGCTCAAAAATGTCAAACTAAATTTAAAAATGCTAGTAAAGAAAACCCCAAGCCAAACCTGTTTCCAGAAAGAACTCTGTTAGAAAAACAGACTAACGTGGCCTTACCGGTTTAGCTTTCTAATACCATGTCAGCTACAACATAGCTTTATTTCATTTTTGCCAGATGACAGTGGGATTTTTAGATACATTTATGTCAGACATTCTTCATAAATTTTAAGAAAGCAGGCAAACCAATTAAACAACTTTGTCCCAGACAAAGTTTCATGTGTCTGTAGATTCTATGCTATTCCAGGATGGGTACTGAACACACATTTAGACACCCCATTTCCTTGCCTAGGAGTTACTGATGATATGATTACAGAATTCCTAACATGTATAAAAAACAATTCATTTTGGCTAGGAGCTGCCTGAAAGCATCTGGGATAAACAGGCACTAATGTGTTGCAATACTATCACTTTAAGGACAATTACTCTAAAAGAAGTATTTTTATGTAAGTTAGTTTAGATTCATTTGGGATTTTTATGAAGATTAACAAAAATGTTTATACATTTCTCAGCTTGTTGTACATTTGATTTGTATTTCATGAAATTTAACAGCCCAGGATAGTATGTCACAAACAGTTTGCAGCTTCAAAAAAACAACTGAGAAAGAAGTAAATCTCACAAAATTACTAAAAGTACAGAAACTGGAAAGATGGAATGAAAATTCATTAAACACCTGAAATTGCTACTCTCACTTTTTCAATACAGTGTACTTTCAAGCTAATGATGGCCTCATAATTAAATCTACAGGACAGCCTGAGTATGACTTTCTGTGTCATAAAAAGAAAGGTCAGCATTTCTCATTATGACCTGTGTTCAAAATATTTGTATCACATGCTAGAGAAAACCAAAAGCCATAATTTCTGCACTTCTTCATGATTTGATAGCATGATAAAACTTTATAAGGTCAAATATAAAACACATTGTACTGAAAGGACAGGAAAAACCAACATGGAGACATGTTGTCAACACAGACCAATTCCCTGTAGTTCAATTCCCACATGACAAATGACATTACAAAGTCAGGCTGTATAGGATATTCTGAGCAAAACATAGAAAAATATGTTCAATATAGACATTTCTACAAATAGGAACTAAACATTGTCACAAATTCAATCCAGAGATAGATGGCTATCCCTGCTGAATAACAAATTAATGAAAAACACCTTTTAGCTTGTTCTATTGCCAAAAGAAAATATTCAATTAAAGACAGCTTACATCTTTACTTAATAAAGATTAATAAAACAAGCAGAAGAACACAAGCAATTCTCTGCGATGACAAAAGCCAAAGTCTAACAGACGCATTATATGAAACTTTTCAGTGTCAGAGCTGCCAAATGTGTTAGCAAAACGAGTAACGACTTTTGGAAAATGCTTGCCATGTGTTGGTCAGAAGGAAAGGAAGTACAACTTCCTGAATAGGCAGGCTTACAGGAGATCAGAACAGATACAAGAAAGGTGAAGTCAGAGCAAACTGTCAAGAGAGATTAAAGGATATTAAAAAAAAAAAAAGCCTTAGGTCAGCAAGCATAAAATCTGACCAATCTGATAAAAACATTTTATTTCCCAATTGATGATTTCAAATGTGTACAATATTTATTGCTTTTACACATGTCAATTTAGACATTCTAACCCTGTCTTTTGAACAAAATCAGATGTTATAAGGTGGAAGGCAAAGATAAAACAAAATTGTTAAATCAAATACAAAAGTCTATGCTAAGATTTAGCTGCTGAAAGACTAGAAGAGGACAAACAACAGCCTCTGCCAGTTGTCCAGCTCCATTCAATTTCCATGTGATCTGGGTACCCAGCCTCACACAACTACTCTTAAGGCACCAACCACATTTCTAGGACACAGCCACAGACCATTTCTAACAACACAAGCTTGGTTTTCAAAAGGCTTTTATTCAGGCCTGCAAACTTCTAGGCCATATTTTATAGCTTTATAACATGCCAAATATAAGTTACAAGAAAGCAGCCCTTCCCTCCATAGCTCAAACTGTAATTACTCAAGAAATGTTGCTATCACTTTCTTTTGCTAAATCAGCAAAAGTTTAACTTGTCACTCTCTGAATTTCAAGGCAGAAGCAGCTTCCCAGTCCAAGTGGGGTCACTCTTCTACGTGATCTAAGAAATAAAATGTGTCATGGCAACCATTTTACAAAAAAGAAAATAAGTTCAATTAAAAGCTTTTAGATGACACTAAGATTAGGTACTCGAACTTTATTCCCCACCTTAAAGGAGGCTGATAGATACCCAAATTCCCCATCGCTGTTTTGGGTTTACACAAATATTTCCAGCTGAACACTCTTAAAAATAACAACTCACTCCTTGTTCCATGCTTGGTACAGATACAGCTGATCTTAGGACTACAAATATTTATATAGTGAAAACTAATACTAAAATAGTGAAGTCAATTACTCCCAGCAGTGTAGCAATGGCATTTCCCCAGAACATCCAGGCTGCAAAACTTGCACAGAAATTAGTTAAATACTGAGGCAAGCTGTCTATCCTACCCTCTGTGTGTCCTCATCTACTTTGCTAGGATTGTTTTACCAATCCAACTCTGCCACACTATTACTACTAAGGTAAGGGAGCAAATATTTGTGAGAAATATCTGGCTAATCTGGAAATCAGTCAGGAGTCAACAGAAAGACACCAGACTTCAGCTCAACAGATATTAATAATCTTGCTACTTCTAATAGTGAAAAAAATCATGTAAAATTAAGAAGTAAGTGCAAGATGTATTTTCTATTAATATTTATGGTACTATGGCCAAGCAGTGTCGTGCCAGGATAGCCTCAGAGAATTCTTCTGAAAAGGACATGATTATCTATGACCCCATGACAGAAATGTAAAGTAATTACTTAATTACATAATTATTTCTCATCGGAAACAGATGATGTGCATTCTAAAGTCAATATTACCTAAACAGACATCCATTTTTTGTGACTGTACATAGTTACATTGACAGACAAATCTGTGCAGCAGTGTCCAGTGAAGGAGCTGACCTTGACCAAGCACTTCCCCTCGGGGTTGCAGGTCCATGGCTGAGAATGCATACTGACCCTGACTTCTCCCTCTAAGATCAAATACATAGTCCCTCAGGGGCAGAAGTTGGAAAAGCATATCAAATAAACTCAAAATCAGTATGTAATTGTTTTTTAAACTTTCCAAACATTTCTCAAACATTTTCAAAACAAACCTATAAAGTTTAATTCCCAAAGAGGATTAAGTCATATGGAATGCAACATATTCTTAGAATTCCAGGCTGTCATTTCAACCCTTTCAATAACTTCAGTGATATTTTTTGAGCCTGATTTTAGTTTTCTTTCGTCTATACACACAAAATACATAAACAGAAGAGATATGATAAAATACATAGTCTGGAAGTAAAGATATTTACACTTTTCAGTTTTAATCTTAAGTTCAATTCATTAACAAATTCATTCCCATATATTTTAAGATCATTAATTTGACAGAAATAAAAGAAACTGACAATCATATACTATATGTTCTGAGCAGGTACATGATATATAGCACCCCGTATTATTGTACAAAGAATATAGTTTTATATGAATAAGCACCTTATAGTTGCAGTTCCATAAAATAATTTTGAAAGATGTAGTCTTGTAAAAGAGGCTACAAAATTTTGGCCTCCTATCTTCCTCTTGAAATGGTGGTCAGGTCACTGTAAGACACGATCACAATGGTACTAATTACCCCATCCTGACTTTGCAATACCCACAAGAACTCTACTCCTGGAAAAGAAAGCTATCCTCTCTGTTAGAAAGCTTTTCTAAGTGTTTAATAGGAATCTTTTTTTGCAGAAATATAAATAGTTGCTTCTTTTCCTATGTATAACAGATTATTCTTTTCTCTTTACAAGACCTTTTACTTACAAGAAGATGGTTATCCACAAACCTATTCTCATTACACCCTTCACAGTAACGTTCACTACTTCCTATGTCAAAGTTTTCTCTGCAAGACAATTTGCAAATCAATGGGTTTCAGCTGTTAGCATAAACACTGGCATACAAAATGCTTTTAACGATCAGGTACATGGAAAAGTGTCAGATACTGCCACCATTTTGGTTTCTAAAAATGACAAAAAACAGGCTATTTTTCAATAGTTTGTCTTCTACGCCCAAAACTGTTTTCTTTCTGTTTGCTAGCTACTGACAGTGTTTTATTTTATAACAGTATTCTAAAAACACAAGTAATGAAAACCATATGCTTACTGGGAAACATTTTCAGGTCAACAGCAGCTACTTGCAGTCTTCCTAAAAATCTAGCAACACCCACAGACAACACTGTGAAAGGGCACAACAAAGACACTGGATCTTTTCACCATTTTAATTAGTTATACTTGTTTCTTTGGTGAAATCACAAAACCTCACCATTTGAAACAATGAAACAAACCAAACAAAGAAAAACTCCTGCAACCTTCATGAAATCCATCAGACAAGGAAAAAAGATAAATGAAACAAGATAAAGCAAATAAGAATGCTATTAGACAGGAGATTCCCGAAAACATAATTCATTTGGAAACAAGCAGAGAAATATTTAGTAATAACAAACAAAATATTGCATGATCTTTTCTTGTGTCTTCTTTTTAAACTATTACAACTCGAACACAATAAATACTGCTATACAAAGGTGTGCTGCACGGCTTCTGAAGATGCCTAAAGTCTTCCAGCTTTACTTCTGTTAACTTAGCTAGGCACCAGTCCAAGCATTATAGCTAGTGAAAAATAAACTTTAAACCATCAGTAAATGTCTTCACAGTTGTACTGTGCTGTTCATATCCAGGATTTTCAGTGTCTAATATGGTTTCATTCACTGTAAATGAACCCAATATTAAGTCTTACAACTCCCAGGCTCTCTGTCTGATATGGTATTCTTCATTAGGACAGTCCAAAATTCTGAAGTTTCCTATTTTATACAAAATACTGCAACTTAGATGGAAGAACAAGCAATAGAGTGAGAAGGAATAAGAAAAACATTACTTTCATGCACTGCTGAAAGTCAATAATTTTAAAACAAGGAGGGATTATGACTGGTTCATTAAACTTTGTATATGTCTCATATTGAACAAAGAATGGGAACACAGTGTTTCAGAATAGGACTCATTTTCAACTGTTTCTTTTTCCTAAACTCACAGTACTTTGGACATTCAGGCCATGTGTGACTGAAAAAATAATAGTGGAAAAAACAGCTAAGCCCTCCAGCTATGCTAAATGCCAGTGCAAAAGGGTAGCTCAGCCATTTACAGGGAAAAAATTTGTGCACTCTAGCTGCTGCTGGTGTGTTGATGACAGAAGCAGCAAAAAGTCAAAGACTTAGTGTCACTCAGCTAAAACGCCCACCTTCCTGAAGGTGTCCAGCAGATCTGATTCCTGCAAGGATATCAATCCAACAGAAAAGAGATTCTCTCAGCTCCCATACGTTTCCCAGTAACCCTTTTTTCAACATGCCGCCTCTCAGCCTCCATCCTTTTCATACTTCTTTGTGTTACTGATACACTTTGAAAGTTTGGTCTGTGTCAATGCCAGAGCCCTTTAGTATTTTAGAAGTACTGGCAAAACCCTGCAGATATAGCGCAAATGCACCTTTCCAGACCAACTTGCACTTCATACTAAAATGCAAAACCATTTACAGAGAAATGTCTCCAAGCAGAACAATTTTACCAGAAAAAGAAAAGCTTTGTCAATATAATAACGTATTTGCTAATGGCTTCTGCCAAAACAACTAAACCAGTCAGTGTTAGCACCTCTTCACAATCTTGTCCAGTACAGCTGTGCTGACAGAAGCCTGTTGTATAGAAAACAGCCTCTTGCTCAGTTCCAAAAAGTTTGTCAACCAGATGAATTTTACAGAATCCTCCTCTTTTGAATAGACTTGTTTTGGTCTATGCTAATTTTGCAAGCAGTAGAGAAAAACATATAAACCAACCAGCAACAGGAATGTACTTTAAGTAGGAAAATTAACTTTTGGTTCTGCATCTTGATACAGCACAACTACATTAATCCTGTAGAATGAGATATCTTGAAGTTTGGTTTTATGGTAAAACACCCTAAAAATGCAGCTTTGTAATACTTATATTTCAGTCACTCTGGAACTGAATACCCATTTTTGTGTATAATACAGGTTAAAAAACATTGTTGCCATCACCACTAGAAAAGCGTAAACTCCAAACACAAGTCCATTTTGTTTCTCCTCCAATAAGATCTACGAAGCTTAATTGCTCTGCAACACACCTCAGTCAAACCTTGCTTGTTCACATTTTGCTCTGAAACCTCCTGGCAACTCATGTTGTCCAAAGGGGCTGTAAAAGCATATTTAAAGGGGCTTAAGCACAGAGCAGCAGAGAAATATGAAAACAAATGGAGACTCGAGACCAGCTAGCTGCATATTCTGTGTCCAGAAACAGAGAAAGATAGATGACAATATGAAGAGGATAAGCTTAATACTACTCTTGAGTACTACCTCAGATTCCAATAGTTTGCAGCTGATAGTCTTCCTGATTAAGTAGATAAAGTTAATCAAAATTTCCCAAATCAACTTCTTAGGGGTAAGACACACAGAAAACCTTTGCCATTTTCAGGCATTTTAGGTAAGCAGACACTTCAAACTTACCTAATCACAACATAAGCAAAAAAATAAACCAAAAAGAAAACTGACTATTTTAAAAAACATTACAATACTTTTAAAACACAGTACCAAAAAATTCAAATCCTATGAATCAGGATTTTAAAACATATGGTCCTTAATAAAAGTATGAAAAATATGTGAACAATAAAAGTAGAAGTAATTCAAAGTAGTCCCATTATTTGTCATCTGTTTGCAAGTCTGATTAGCAGTAGAGTCATTGTTTCCCAGTTTTCATCAGAATCATTGGGATTTTTTTTTTCAGTAGAAGTAGAAATCTACACAAAATAACCCAAGTCTTTATTAAGAAAAAACACCGAATACGTTACTAATCCCAGTAAAGAGAAAAAATAACCCTGGGTCTAATAGACCTATTTAATGCTTTTCATTTTTGTCTAGAAAAGCATGAGGTAAACACCTCCTTGCAGATGGACCACCTTTGATACAAAACAGACAACTGGAAAGATTTAGAAGATCTTCAAAAGCAGCAGAAATTAAGAACAAATTCTTTATACACCATCAGAAGGTGTTTGTGTTGCTATGTTTCAGTAGAATAGTAATTTGCACCATGAGCTAAAAATAAAGATTAAGAGCTCCTATTGGTCCTCCTCATTCAATTCTGAATAAAGCAGTCAACTGTGTCCTGGGTTGCAGTGTATTCTATTACCATCCTCATGAGCTGTTGAAATTAGGTGGGGCAGTGTTTCCTTGCCTCCTCCCCCCAGACTATCTTGCTGTTAATGGCCCATCATTGTCCTGCTGCATGACTCAGAGATAACTCCCTCCAGACTATCTTCTGTTAATGAGCCTTATCAACACTTGGCCTCATGACTCATTACCCCATTGTGAGATGATCCACCCAGAGGGAGGAACCAAGCATTCCATCCTGGATATAATCTGGGACTCTGAACACCAGAGACAACCTTCCCACTGGATTTCCAGAGGACAGGAGCTACACAGCCACCACTGGACTTTCTGAGGAAGAGCAGACCCCTTCTACTACAGGATCACCACTTCAGAGGACTGCAGTCACCATTCTACCAGACTGCTACCACCACCCTGACTAACAGGGTGTCAGGTTGTATCTTGGCTCTGTCAATTTAAACCAGTGTTTTATTTTTTCCTTTTCTTTAGTTTCCCTATTAAATTGTTATTCTGACTTGGTGGCTCCCACTCGTTTGTTTTCAAACTAGTACTCTGTGGAAGGCTACAACAATATTTGCTTTTTTATATATATAAATAACATTACAACAATTAAGTTTCATGTTTAGGATGGCAGTTTGTACTCCATATACTAAGTACTTCATCCTGGGAAGAAATACTGGCCACAAAGTGCCAATCCTAAGCCTGCAGACTATTTTGGAATGGGTCTTGTGCCAAGCACAAGGTTTGGGACTTCACAGGTTACTTTCTGCAAGACAGAGTAAAGGAGGGGCACAAAACTATCTAAACACTTACTGCCAAAATGAGGCAAGTCCTTAAACCATGATACTTAAGGGAAACTTTCAGAAGCATCAGCTATAGTACCACTTCACTTTAAATCAATGGATATCTATTTCCAGAATTTCCTTCCTAAAGTTTTGCAGGTTCACAAGTTATCTTTTGATCCTAAAAAAGTACTGAGAGGAAATCAACAGTACATACTGCTACACGATGATAAATGGCTCAACCAGTTAGGCCACAAAAGCAATGCAGCTATAATACTTGAGGTCCAATTTACCAGGCTGGTTTAGAGAGCTCTTGTTTTTGTTTCTACACAACACTATTAAGTGATGCAAATGTAGTCTGACTGGCCTCAAAAGTTCTCTTTTTTAGAGGAAAGAAGCTACATAAACAGATCAATGCAGTTCTCTCAGGGAATTTACCAGCAGAACTATGTACCACCTAAAACTGCCACCGATACACCAATATACTGCTGTGGTGATTGATTCCTTTCTTAGAAACAAAAATTGTTTCTTCATTCACAGGAACAAGTGACTTCTTTTTTTCTAAGTTGTAGTGAAAAAGTACTTTTTTGACATCATTGAAGTGGTATTTGGATATATAAATTTCTGCCAATTAATTTCCACACATAAGCAATCACTTTGCCTCTTCACACTGAAGTTTTCTAGTTTGACGGCTCAGCCAAAGGGAAAAACTGACACAACTTAAATACTCAAATGGCATAGGACTAGTTTTTCAGACCAAGACACAAATCTATTTAGATGTCTACAAAGAAATCAGGTATCTTGAACTTATGAGAAAATACAATACTCTACCTCTTCCACATTAAGGGGTTTTTTTAATATTAAATTGTAGGAATTCTGCTTGCAAACACTGTATAATACAAATAGAGATTAAAATTGTCTCATCAGTTTCTTTAGCTGCTTTATTCATATGGTAAAGGCAGGAAGAAAGGAATGATAGTTTGAAAAATGTTCTACTGCCTGGAAGCATAAGGGGAACCAGCTCCTTGGCTTTGATTTACATCAAGCAAACTTTCAGTCATGACAACTTCTTTATGAGGCTATGACTTCACAATATTAAACACTTGTGCTATATAAGTTAAACTGTTCCCAATTCTTGCAGAAATTCCTATTTAGAATTAATATAGTCTTAAAAGCTTTAGTCTATTTGCTCATATATTGATGGCCACCTCAGGTATCAGAGTAATTACATATGAGATGCATAATAAACTCTTAGAGCTCCTGCTGTATGCCATAAAGCCAGTTCTTTACTGCACAAGGAACCAGTTACCAATCTGCACAAATATGCAGTTTACACTGAGAATTACAAAGCAGCATATTGGTGCAGGGCAGAAAAGCACCAAAGTATTAAATATCCATTTTTCATTTTGTACGTTGCCCTTGTAGTCCCAATTACTTAAATCTCTGAAAACAGACACAATCCACTTCTCCAACTGTCAGGTCTGAACTTTTATTTTAATTCTATTTCCCAAAATTTTTCTTGAGATTTTCTTTTCTTAACACACCCATTCTTAGAATTCCAAGTAGCATTTTGACTAATTCTATGCATTACACAAAGGTTTTTTGATGCTTTCACATACTATAAGAATCTTCATTTAAGAACTGCTGTGTGAAAATGTACAGAATGCTTTAGGAAGTGATGGTTAGATGGCCAACCACAGTACTTCCTTCTGATCACAGCAGCATCTATTTTAAAGAAAAAACCTGATGTTCCAAGCCACCTTTCATATACAAAGTTTTTTACTTATAGATTGTTCTTCTCTCAACTCTTTTCAGTTTTCCACATAGTTTTTGAAATGTGGTACCCAGAAGTAGACTTCACCTTTCAACCTTACCAGTGTGGAGCAGGGTAGAGAAACAGTCCTTTGGGCCATATTTATCTTTATATAATCCAGTATAACATTAGTCCTTCATCTAATGATATCATCACTGACTCATGTTCAACTTTGATCATTCCCTATCATTACAACCAAGTCTTCTGAGAACCCTTTTCTAACCCAGTGTTCCCCATACACACATATTTAGTATTAAAATTACTTTACTATTTTTGATTAAGCACAATACATTGTATTTGTTCCAACCTTTAAATCTACCCTTCCGCTTTTATTTATGTAAAATGTTTGGTCAAGGTAATTTTTAATTCTAATCCTGTTGTGTAAGTTGACTCCCTTCAGCTTTGTGAGCTTTCAGAGCTGCATAGAGCTCTCAGGCCACTAAAAATGGACCTTTTACATTAGGACTTTATCACATGACTGTCCATGGGGCTGTGTTGACACAGAGACTGTTAGGAAGGTTTCCAATTCCAGGCTTCAGTAAGAAAAACTGAGCAGAATTCCTGAGGCCAGTCCTCCATGACTCTTCTGAGATTTATCCAGACACCCAGAAGATATTCTAAAGGACAGTATGAGGCTGTAAGTGATGCTTTCTGCCTGTAAATCAACTCCAAGTTCTTCCTGCCCCTCAAATCTAAACCACACAAGCCCCCAGTAACACATGATAGCATCAGAATTTTGGGCTCATCCACATTGTAATCCATTACCTACATTAAGCAAAAAAATAAATATCCAGCAACATCAGGTCTGAAGCATTTTCTTCCATTCAGTCATGAAATATCTATAGAAGACTGTGAGGGAGCTTCTGATCCCTCTTGTACCAAGCTTTTTTATTTCTTGCACATCACATTTTCCTAGCTTTTCTATGAAAGCATTACTCAAAAGCATCAAAAACTTTACTACAGTCAAAATACGTAGCACAAGTTTTATTACTATTATACAATTGATTATCTTGTCTTAAAAATAATGTATCTGCTAATTAACAAATGGTCTCAGATTATTTTATCTCTAGACCCTGATTAACTTCTCTTAACTGCCCACACAGATAACTTCAAGCTATCCAAAAAATGGCAGATCAACTCTTTAATCCATGCATCTTCCAACTACATAATGCAAAAACTAACAGATTAGAGAAGCTTGATTTTCCTTTCCAATGCTGGAAGGCTCTATTTTTATCAAATCAATCTCAGGTAGGAGCTTCATATTTTTCCCCTCCAAATGCTTTATTCAATCATTGTGAGCACTTAAGTTCATACCTCAAGGCTTGCAAACCTGTGATTTTTGTGTTTGCTTAAGAGCTGTATAATGTTCATAATTTTCCAGACCTCCCTCCTTGTTCTTAAAACACATTAAGAACTACTGGAAGCATGATACCCAGTTTGTTCTGACAATGCCTCTTTTGCACAT
The DNA here is from genome assembly GCF_041296385.1 of Aphelocoma coerulescens. Taxonomy (NCBI): domain Eukaryota; kingdom Metazoa; phylum Chordata; class Aves; order Passeriformes; family Corvidae; genus Aphelocoma; species Aphelocoma coerulescens. The sequence goes on from NW_027183531.1 coordinate 38,931, forward strand.
GCATTATTTTCCATTAGTAGAAAACAATACATTTATTGAAAAATTCTCCATGAACATCTTTTACTGAATAGTGGTACCACAATACTCATTTTTGCACTTTCCATATTCCTTAATTAACACTTTCTCCAAATTTTTGCTGCTTCTAATATACTTTAAAGTCAGTTATAACTGTAATTATTGGTTAATTGTCCTAATTTCTAATTCATTCTGTACATCATCCTGCTTGAATTGGCTATTTGACTCAACCAGACATTTTGCAATCCAGGTGGTTTTTTAACCTTCTTTTTCATTTTTTTCTTTTCTTTCCCCCAAATTGTTGTCCCTAGTTTTATGGTCAGTTTTCCTTTTTGCAATTACAAAAAAAAAAAGAAAAAAACCCACAAAACTTTTTTTTAGCAATTTTGGATCACAAATTTTAATAACTGTTGAACAGATTAATGATCAAGATCATTTATATAGCTGCTATTATTTAGTTACAACTACAACCATTGCACGAGTCAGCTTCTGAATACAACTTGATTTTTTACAAGTATGCTATCAACAAATAATTTACACCATCAAGAAACTGTTTTGCCCAATGATTTTTTTAAACTGGAGCTATAATTTTTTTGGCAGGTAATCAATCAGTTTGTATCAGGTAACTATATCCACTTAAACCATATAAAAGTCACAGAAACATCAATCATCGTGAGAATGAGTGGGCATGAATACACAGACACTCAAAGTGATGTGTAATTTTATGGGCCGGAAACATTTGGTAAGAGGGAGTCTAAAAACTGTACCTAATCCAAGACAATTCCACATCTTACCACAGTTCACAAATTATAGGATCTGAAGAACACTTTGGCTAGCTTTTGCCCAGCAAAACACATTGCAGTTGGCTTTTCTTTCCTGTTGTGAAAATACTAGAGACAAAGTAGGATATGCATCAAAACTGTAACATTACATCTTCTCATGAGAAGCCACTACAAATTATCTGTAGAAAACAAGATACTGAGAAGTACAAAATTCTTGTTCTTTTAAGTTATTACTAAAACCTTACGTAAATGGGTGGAGTGAAGAACTATTTTCCTTCTCATAGGTTAAGCAGGATCACTCAAGAAACACAGAGGACTTACTGTTTTGAAATGTCCTCATTTATGTATCTTTACAAATTTATGTGCGTTAAATAAACGCTACACATACAAAAATTCCAGATTCAGACCCATAGAAAACTCAAGTGACCCACAGCACTCCTGTAAAACTTCTGTTACTCTTTCCACCTAATTTTTGCCTTTTTAGCAACATACTGTTTGCCAACAAGCAAACAGTTTAGTGTAGTCAAAGTGTATGTCAATTCAGTGTTAAGACTAAGATTTGTGGAGTAGAAAGTGCAAACGTCCAAGAAATATAAACTGTTACAGTAACACAAAGTTAATAAAAATACCAATTCCAAAACCTTATCTTCATAGTTACTTTTGGTTGAAATTAAATATGTTTTCATGGCAGATTTTCTACATCATGGCTATGTGTAGTGACAGATCCCAAAGAGTCATGATCAGTGACACAAGGTTTAGCTGGAGGCCTGTCACTTGTGGTATCCCCAAGGTTCAGTATTCGGCCCAGTACCATTTAACTTGTTCATCAGTGACTTGGGTGAAGGGGCGGATGCCTCTTCAGCAAGTTCACTGGTGACACAAAGCTGGGAGTAGTGGCTGATACCCCCGAGGCCTTCAAAATGGTCTTCAAAAGGGCCTTGAGAGAGATGGGAGAGAAGAACTGGAAGACTGAGAGGTGGGCAGAAAGCACTGCCTGAAGTTCAACAAAGGCGATTGCAGGGCCCTGTGCCTGGGGAAGAATAACCCCCTGCACCAGTACAGGCTGGGGGCCAAACTGCTGGAAAGCAGCTCTGCGGGGAAGGACCTGTGGGTCCTGGTGGACAGCAAGCTGTCCATGAGCCAGCAGTGTGGCCTTGTGGCCAAGAAGGCCAATGGTATCCTCAGGTGCTTTAGGAAGAGCATTGCCAGCACGTGCAGAGAGGTGATCCTGCCCCTCTACTCAGCCCTGGTGAGGCCACATCTGGAGTGCTGTGTGTCCAGTTCTGGGCTCCTCAGCAAAAGAGTGACATGGAGCTCCTGGAGTGGGTCCATTGGTGGTCAATGGAGAGGAATAAGGGACTGGAACATCTCCCTTATGAGAACAGACTGAGAGAGCTGGGTCTGTTCAGCCCTGAGAATAGACAACTGAGAGGAGACCTCATTAATGTGTATAAATATCTAATGGGGGGGGCTGAGAGGATGGAGCCAGGTTCTTCTCAGTGATGCAAAGGAATAGGACAAGAGGCAATGGGCAGAGACTGATGCACTGGAAGATCCACCAAGTGACCAAGCACTGGAACAGATTGCCCAGAGAGATTGTCATGTCTCCCTCACTGGAGATATTCAAGAGCCATCTGGACACAATCCTGTGCCATGTGCTCTAGGATGACCCTTCTTGAGCAGGGAGGTTGGACCATATGACACACTTTCAACCTTACTTATTCTATGATTCTGTAATTCTGTATCCAATTTCTTTCATCCATAAATACTCTAAGTCTTTACAGAAGTCAGATTTCCTTAAAAGGTAGAAAACTAGCATCACATTTATACTCTAAGAAATAAAATGACATAAAATACTAAAACAAGATTTTTTTAATACCACCAGTGACATACAAAACAATCTGTGTATGATATAAAGTAATACTTCCTAGAAAAGGAGGAGCAAAAAAACCCTGCACAAATAGAAGAGTAATCACAATTCATGTAGATTAGCAGAGCAAAGGGCTGTGGTAGAGAACCTGAGAGGAGTACCTTTCACCATTTATAAAAAAACTGTAAAATTCTTTGAAAACATATTACCTTCAGAGGCTTTAAGAAAAAATTTTAAGTGCTCTGGTTTGGAAACCATGTTGTCCTTTCAAACAGTGCCCCCTCCCGTTCAGGAATAAACTGTGACTTTCCTAGTGCGAGCGTTACGCAGATCATGTTGAAATGGTCACTCCCTTGTGACCTGTACATGATTTTCTTTAACCATCCAATTTTCCAGAACTTAAACCAATCTCAACCACAGAATTATCAAAATATATTCTATTTAAACTAGTTCTAGCCAAGCAAAGCCAGCTTGTGAGTGAGAACGGGCAATTTGGAGCTCAAGTGCACTCAAAGCAGCAGGAACATTGGGAAATGTCCCAGAAATCCTCAAAACCCTGCAGCACTCACTGCAGAGCTGTATAGATTCAATCAGAGCTGTTTGGATGAGAAACTCAGTTTGCTAATCACAGCTTCCAAAATGCCATAAAAGAGACAGCATCTGGCATTACCTATATCTAAACTCTTCACCTAGATATGACCGTGGACTTTCTGAGAAAATTATACTATATTTCATTTTACTATCGCTGTATATCATTGTACTATTTTCAATTGTCCAAAATTTAGAGAGGCAACTACACACAAAAATTATTCCTGTATTAAAGAAAAATGGCTCAATACTGTTTAAGTTATAAAGTAGCATATTTTCTGATTTTAAGAGACGTGTCTCCTAGATTTTATATTCTGCTACAATATGTGACTATTCATCTGAACCAGTCACCTCCATATATGCTTCATTAACAAAAAGTACTTTATGTAATGGAGTCAAATCTTGAATTTTAAGTTGCATAAGAATGAGAAGTTTGAGTGCTTTCAAAATTTCTCACAGAATGTTTCAGCTGTTCTTAAACACAAAACCAAAAAAGGAAACAGGTTTGTTTTGCTACATTAAAAAACCCACAAATTACAGTTTCTTTCTTAAAACACCAAGAACTTCTGTTCTTTTAAATGAAGACTTGAAAGAGTGAGAGACCTTTTTATCATGGCTCTGCTTTTTCTTAGTGTTGCTATTTGTAGGCCATCAGAATTGATGAGAAAAGGAGGACAGAAGGAACATATACTGCTAGAACTGGGATTGATTAGACTTCACAGTGATACCAGAGCTTAGAGCAAGGAGGGCAAAGTAAATAATAAATGAAAAGTAAGCTGAAAACATCTCTATGATAATTTATGTACTATCCAGAAAGAGAAGTAATGAAATACATACAAGTGTTGTTATATTACAGACAGCACATATGAACCATTCACGGCACATGACCAATGTGATATATTCTGAAGACAAGCCCAGCCTGATCTGGCTCACATCAAGCAGTACAAAATAGCAATTCCTATATAACAGGATACACAAAAACAGTGTCACAAGGAGTGCAGCCCTCCAGCATCTGAACCACTTCAAGGATCTGGCAAATAACCTCATCCATGCCAAGGATCCATGGCTACTATCACTGTAACCACAAAACCAAAATGCCAGCAGGTGCTGAATCAGTCAGTGCTGAGTACAGGGGGACAATCACTATTTTTGATACAGGCCAGGATGCTATTGGTCTTCTTGGCTACCTGCTGGCTTGTGTTCAGCTGCTGTCAATCAGCATGCCCCGCTCCCTTTCTGCTGTGCAGCTTCCCAGCCACTCTTCCCCCAGCACCTTACTGAACCTCGCACCACTGGCCTTGGCCCATATATCCAGCCTGGACAGAACCCTCTGCAGAGATTTCTACCCTCCAGCAGACCAACACTCCCTCACACCTCGGTGTCATCCTCAAACTTTCTGAAGGTGCACCCAATCCCCTTGTCCACATCATCAATAACTTTATTAAACAGGACTGGCCCCAATATTGAGCCCTAGGGAGCCCCACTTATAACCAGCCACAAAATGGATGTGGCACCCTCCACTACCACTCTCTGGGCCCAGCTGTCCAGCCAGTTCTTCACTCAGGAAAGTGTGCACCTGTCCAAGTTGTGGGCTGCCAGCTTCTCTGGGAGAATGCTGAGGGAGACAGTGTCAAAGGCTTTGCTGAAGTCCAGGTAGACACATCCACAGCCTTTCCCCCATCCACTAGGTGGGCCACCTGGTCATAAAAGGAGATCAAGTTGGTCAAACAGGACCTGTCTTTCACAAACTGGGTTGGCTGGGCCTGATTCTCTGGCTATCCTGTACATGTAATGTAATGCACTCAAGATAATGCGTTCCACAACTTCCCTGGGCACCAAGGTCTGGCTGACAGGCCCGTAGTTCTCTGAATCCTCCTGCTGGCCCTTCTTGTGAATGGGCGTCACATTGATCAACCTGTTTACCTGAGACCTCCCCAGTTAGCCAGGATTGATGATAAATGATGGAGAGCAGCTTGGCAAGCTCTTCTGTCAGCTCTCTCACTACCCTTGGGTGAATCCCATCTCACCCCATGGACTTGTGAGTGTCTAACTGGAACAGCAGGTCACAAACTCCTGGATTACAGGGGTTCTATTCTGCTCCCTGTCCCTGTCTACCAGCTCAGGGAGCTGGTTGATAACCCATTTTTCTTGTTGAAGACTGAGGCAAAAGAGGCATTAACTGCTCAGCCTTGTCATTGGTTACAATGTTCCCCTTTGCATACAATAAAGGTTGGAAATTTTCCTTAGCCATTCTTCTGTTGTTAATGTATTTATAAAAACACTTTCTATTATCTTTCACAGAGGTGGCCGGATTGAGTTCTAGAAGAGCTTTTGTCTTTCTAATTTTCTTTCAGTGTGACCTAATGACACCCTTGTACTCTTCCTGAGTTGCCTGCCACTTCTTCCTAAACTCTGTTTCTTTCCCCAAGTTCCAGCAAAAGCTCTTTATTCAGTCAGGCCAGTCTTCTTCCCTGCCAGCTCATCTTTTGGCACATAAGGACAGCCTGCTCCTGTGCCTTTATGATTTCCTTCTTGAAGTATGTCCAGCCTTTCTGGACCCCTTTGTTTCTAAGGGCTGTTTCCCAAGGAACTCTCTGAACAAGTGTCCTGAGTAGGCCAAAGTCCATCCTCCCAAAGTCAAAGGTAGAGGTTTTGCTTACCCCTTCCTTACTTCACCAAGAATTGATTACTCTATCATTTCATGGTCACTGTGCCAAAGATGTCATCTGACCACCACATTTCCAACCAGCCCTTCTCTGTAAACAGCAGGTCCAGCAGGACACTCCCCTTGTTAAGCTCACTTACCAGCTGTGTCAGAAAGTTGTCTTCCACACACTCCAGGGACCTCCTAGACAGCCTCCTCTCCACTGTGTTGAGTTTCCGGCAGACTCCCACAGGTTAATGTCTCCCACAAGAACAAGGGCTAGCAATTGTGAAACATCAGCCAAGTGCTTACAGAATAGTTCATCCATCCCTTCATCCCGGTTGGGCTGTCTGTAACAGACTCTCATCAGGATGTCTGCCTTGTTGGCCTTCCCCCTGATTCTTACCCATAGATACTCAACCTTGTCATCATTATCCTTGAGCTCTATACAGTTGAAACACTCCCTAATATACAGAGCCCCCCCATCACCTCTCCCTCCTCACTTGTCCCTCCTGAAGTGCTTGTAGCCACCTATTGCAGCACTCCACTTACATGCCTCATCCCATTTCATTTCCATGATGGCAACAACATCATAGCTTTCCTGCTGCACAATGGCCTCCAGCTCCTCCTGCTTGTTACTGATACTGATCTAGATGCACTTCAGCTCGGCTATCAATTTCACCCCCGACACAGGCATGCCACCCCAGGCTTATGTCTAGCAAGTCTGGTCTTACCTGCTTCCCCCTTCCAACCAAGTTTAAAGCCCTCTCAATCATCCCTGCCAACTCATGGGCCTAGAATCCTTTTCACCCTTTTAGACAGGCAAGCCTTATTTGCCTGCAGCCAGCCTAGTGCTGTATAAACTATCCCATAATGGAAAAAGGCAAAATTGCACCAATGGCACCAGCCTTTAACCCATGTGTTGATCAGGGTTCTCCTGTTTCTTTCATCATTCTTCCCTGCTATCAAAAGCATTGAGGGGAACACCACCTGTGCCCTTGTCACTTCAACCAGTCATCCCAGTGCCCCAAAGTCCTTTTTGATTGCCCTAGGAGTTGTCACTGCTGACCTGCACACCCAGAATTAGGTAATAATCAGAGGGCTGAATCAGTCCAAGGAGACTTCTAGTAATATCTCTCTTACTTAGGTCCCAAGGAGGCAGCAGATTTCCCTGTGGGATGGGGCCAGTCAGTATACGGGACCCTCAGTTCCCGTCAGAAGGGAGTCACCTACAACAATCACCTGTCCTTTTTTTACAGCTGTAGTTGTAATGTGTCTGGCTGACTGACTTGCCTTGGATAGACCTTCACCTTCATTATCATTTGCCTGACCCTGGAGTCCCAGGGCCTCATACCTATTCCCATGTCTCTTCAAACAAACAAACAAACAAACAAAAGACCCCAAAAAATCCCCAAGCATGCTTAAATGCAGCAAAGTCAACTAGAGCACAAAAGTTAGGAATTGTAATATCTAAAAGCACATCACAGAAATTTTAGAAATCAATCAGGAATTCTTCTTAAATTGGTTTTCTGCCTGATTGTGTCAAAAAACCCTTCCTGTGTACCACCATCAAGCTCCCTTTGTCACAGACATATATTTGGTCCTAGTCTGGTTGCTTCTTTTAATATGCTTAGATTGAGGCTTTGGTATTTCCTGTCTTAATAGATTTATGAGCTGACTTTTGTTTAAAGGCACTGGAGCTCATGTCTTTATTCCTAAAAGATGCATCATCCTTAAATAGATATCCATCCTTAAATTGAGTATCCATGACTTAAACAACCATAATTAAAGATTTCAAGTTGCTTTATGGATGGCTGACAAACATCACTTAGCCCTTACATCCCAAACAATTTCAACTTCAAGTTGTCATAGTCCATGAATAATGCTTATGTGTTTTCCATTATAGAACATAACTATGTTTACACAAAGCTCTCAACAGCAAGATTATGTGATTTTTGTCCAACTTGTCTTCCAAGCAGTGAAAGCAGAAGTATAGAGGTGCTGTTTGATCATATAAGAATATGGTTAGAAAAGCACAGGCTGACCTGGAGTTGAATTTGGCAAAAGACACGAAAGGCAACATGAAAGGATTCTGCAAGCAAATGAGCAGCAGAAGGAAGACTAGGGAAGACATGAACCTACGGCAAAATTAACAAAGGCCATGAAGGTGGATGCATTTATTGGTTTTTTGCCTCAGTATTTACCAAAAAATTACAGCTCTCAGGAGTCCTAAGTCCCTGAGACTAGAGGGAAAGTCTGCAGCAAGGAAGAGTTACACTCAGTTGAGGGAGCACTTAAAACATATAAAAGCATGCATCCTTTTAGCAGAGGACAACAGTATTTTGTTGTGCACTGGGAAGAATGTCAAGCAGGCCAATGGGGTAGATCCTTCCCCTCTTCTCAGCACTGTTGAGGCCATGTCTGTAGTCCTGTGCCCAGCTCTGGGCTACCCAGTACAAGGCAGACATGAACTTATTGAGGCAAGCACAAAGTTGATTAGGAGACCAAAGCATCTGACACATAATGAGAGGGAGTTGTACCTCACACAGATTGTTTAGATGTAATTTTAATTATTTTTTATCATTATGGGTACAGCAACTAAACAAAAAAGCAAACAAAAAAATGCAAACCCACTTGACAAATTCCAGTTGTGAGATTACATGCACAAGCAAATGTAAAAAACGTAGTTACTGACCAATCTAAATAGGTATTTAAACAAAGATTCCCAGCAAGTCCTGAATAGAATTGTCTTTCTGCTCTTGACATTTTCAGACATTTGCCACACAAATATGATAAATACATCACAAGAGACTAAAAAGCTATTTGATTTCTATTAAATGACACCCATACCCAGTAACTAAAAGCCAAAGCCATTTATTCTGCAGAAATTCAGACGCAAAACAGGTTTGTAACTAAGATTTTAAACCCTAATCTAATCTAAAAATATCTGTAACTTCTGCTGTTATTTAATTGCATATTAATATTAGACTTTTCATTTTAGTGCTTGATTAAGATTTTGGGGGGTGGGTTTTTGTTTGAATTTTTTTAAGCAGTTTTTCAGACTTAAAATTATATTTATATGAATATCAGGAGCTGCATACATATGTCTACTTTCTTTTCATTCTTCCCTGCTTTTATAAAGTACGTACAACTCTTCTACTGTTTCAGTTACCAAGCAGTAGACTGTAAAGAAGTCACATAAAGCTTCCATGAACAGGTAACTGCACAATTCTGAAGAGAGAGGTACTTCAGGGCACTAAAAAACACTGAGATTACTAGGTTTAAAACACACAATATGTAAATTGATTCAGTAAACTGCTGGGAGAGGAAAAAAAAGAAATCTCAGTTTTCAGCTAGTTTAAAGCAGAATGCAAGGAGGCCAGCCCACCCTGGCTCCTTTGAAATCAGTAGGAACATGTCAGGCTGGCATGGTAATGACACTGAACAGCTACTAATCTGTTGACATGGTTGCTTCCTCACAGCTTTTCTATACCTGTTTTTGAATTGAACTCACTTAAATTTTCAATTTATCTGAACTGACAGATAAATGACTTTTATGATGCTTTGACTGAAATAAAGGAAATAATGAACAAAAAGAATTGAAAATAAAGTACCTGTTATTGAACAGTACACTATGTGAGGAGCAATCTTTTTAATGTCTTCATAACCTAGACCCATTTCAGCCAGCTTCCCAGGGACAAAGTTTTCCACAAAAACATCAGATGCTGCTGCAAGCTTTAGAAAAGAAAAGAATGAATAAAATCTGTTAATTAGCTCCCAAAAGTAGAATAAATTCCCGTGTAACTTAATTTTAAAATCTTGCTAATCAAAATGGCTCCAATCTTCCTGATAAAAGAAAATTGACAAGCCTATAGGGATATTTTTTTGCCTGTTAGACTGTGCATTTGTTCAAACTACATATTAGAGTTTCTGCATATCTAGAAAGAAGACTGTCAAAATCCTAAAGTGATTAGACAAAACTGTGATATTATCAGTATCACGTCAATTTCCTAAGGCTTGACAATAGTTTACAGAACAATCTTCACATACATTCTTTCTACCTCCTTTTACTCAAGAAAAGTGAAGTGATATATCTCCATCATTCACATTTTCCCCATATTAGAAATATTTTTTTCAATTGGTTTTCATTTTCAAATCATTGACTACAATTACCATAACAAGGCCATATATCCAACTTCCTACATGTAGAACTAGAATAGGGAGCCCAACAACACTTAAAATTAAAGTTAAAATTAAAACTAAGATCTTGAAGTCACATCAAATACAATCATGTTGTCAAGCTCAGCAATATGACTTTTTTCACTGCTTTCAAATGACCTTGTTCAAAAATCTCCTGACGTTAAGACTAACATATAACCTTGAGCAGCTTTAAATTCCAACCTCTCTTATAAAAGTTATAAGCAGATATACATATGCAAATTTCAATAAGACTAACACAAGTTAACTCCTGAAGCACGAGAACCACATGTTAAAAAAAAAGATGTATGCCTTGAGGGACTTGTAGGCTTTTTGCCTGGTAAATTGTGCGGGGTGTGTGTGTGAGTGCACAGGAATCTAAGAAACGTTCCCTGACAGGTACACACATTTGTGCACCCATTTTTAAGCATAATTGATATATTAATTGCTTAATGCTATTTGCAGCCAATTAAATATAGAGTGTATTAGCCAAGCTTCTACAAACTAGTGTCATCATAACAGAAACCACAATGCCCTTATGAAAAATAAAGTTAAAGAGGTTTTATTTTCTATTTAGATCCATCACAGTTCATACATAAATACTTTTCAAACTGGTAATGCTACAGCTTTAGCCTAATTCATGCAAGAGATGAAATTGGTTACAACTTGTGTATTGCTTTCACTGTGATTTCATAATCTATGAAAATTACAGTGATTGGATGGGCTAAAACAGTTGAAAGTTGCTGTCCATGTTATATTGAAGAGCTATCATCTCCTACAAGCCACTGAGGACGAAAGCATGACACACAGTACAGTAACATGAAAAGCACCATACTTCTGGACTGGGCAATGTGTGTGGAGTGACAGCAGTGCTAAGTGAGACTATAGTGACTTGGGCCCAGTTTAGCAGGGTATATACTCTCAGAAAAAGGAGTTTTCAAGATACAAGTGCTGTGCTAGCTCTGCATCTAAAGTTTTCACTGGAAATAGTTTTGAATGCATAAAGGCAGCAGTCTATATATAGCACTGACGCTCACTGAACAACAGTTCTGCCATTGTGGAAAACTGGATACAGAGTCTGATCCAAATAAACTAGATGTTCTTAAACTCAGAGAGATTTTCAGCCTCAATGGGGTTTTAAGTCCATTGTCAACTAAAATTTCATACTTCATGCTCTAAAGTTCCTCTAAACATGGCCTGTATTTTAACATCTAACAGAGCTATACAACACAGACCTGAGTTGGAGTACTATCTATTCCAGAAAGGACACTGATAGGCTCAATATCTATGCCTCAGGAAATAAAAAACAGCACAGTTCATGCCAAAGTAGTCATTAAATTGAATAACAAATAATGATGCTAGTAACTTCATAAAGGAAACCACACATACCTTTTGGAAGTTTTGGTTGGTGTTTTTTTGGTTTGCTGTTGTTTGTTTGGGTATTTTTTTCTGTTTTGTGTGTTTTGGTTTTTACAACAACTCTACAGAGGAGAATCTGCATACACATACATATAAACAAATACATATATATGTGTGTATATATATGTGAGTAGTTTGCTTTATCAAGTAAGAGAGCAATGCATGGGACGCATTGACCTATCAGCTAAAGATAGTGGAAGAGAAGAAGTGCCACCAGCTCCCAGCCAATTAAAGTCCCAAGTTCTTCATGAATAAAAAAAAAAAAGTTCATTAGTTAAGGCTGAGTAATTCACAGGAGAGAAGTATGCTCAAGGTTCTTAAAATGAGTTTCTGACAATAACTGATAAATAATGTTCTAAAGAGATACTACAAAAAGATGTCAGAGCATGGGACTGGAACATATACAATCACTGAAGAGAAAAAAATAATTTTCATTCAGGAAGACAGAAAAATATTTGGAAAGTAGTTAACAGTCAGACAAAAACATTAAAAGGAAAGAAAGAGCTACTAGTGACATAGAACAAAGAAATAAAGAAGACACAAGAATAATTCTGTGGAAATCAAGTAAACATGTATGAAAGAATAGACCCTTGAAAAAATATTTTGTAGTGCTGTGCCAAAGGATGAAAAGCAGCTGGGACTCCTGATTAAGATTTCTTCAGCTTAGTTGATACTACTGACTAATTATCAAGTCTGTGCTTTTGTCATATACCTGAAGACTCTCTGCTCCTGTTTTTAACATGATTCTAAATTGAGATTTGCCCTCTTCCACCTATACAATATATGTGAGGAAATAAAATCTATTCTAACCATAATACCTTCATTAATAAAGGTAAAAAATTATAACCTTATTACATTTCTTTGTAGTGTTTACGCTGGCAACACAACTTGTATTTATGTATGAGTAAGCAATGTCAGAAACACCAATTTATACTTGTCATCAGCTGCTTTAAAGACATGGACACTACTTGTCATAGTAACAAATACAATGCTGAATGATGCTCAATCCTATACACATCTGTCCAGATGATAGCACGAGACAACTGAAAACAAAAGCCTGTTATAAATAACTTCCCTTTACACATACTTTTTGACAAAACTCCAAACAGAAGTTCCATTTGAGATGAATAATGGAATGTCAAGACCTCTGCACCAAATGCTTTCAAAATACATCACTCAATATCAAGCAGAATGATGAACAACTCTACAAATAGCATGACAAACAGAGCCTCATCAGTTTTCAGTGTTGTTATATCACAGATAGGGATGGCATCGATTTAAGGAACAGAAAGCTACAGTGGTTATTAAAGCAACTTTAAAAAAGCATAGAAAATATAAGAAATTACTTTGTCACAGAAAGTATCCTCATTTTTACAGCTAGTGTGGTAAACACTTAACAGGTGATGCCATTTTTTCCTCCACCTCATCTTGACTCATAGGCCCAGCTGTCTTTAACTCTTCAAACACCTTCAGCCCACACATGTGGAATGAGTGGACACTTTGAGTAGTTTTTCTTTCACCATTTTTAAAGGTCAAATAACAAATTAGTCTTCTTCCATGAGAGGAAAAATTTTTAAAGCACTTAATTAGAATATGACTATTTTATCCAAAAAGATGTCTGTGTTATACCATGCAAAATTTTTCCAAATGAAAATTTCTGCTTCCAAATTTTTTAGAAGATAAACATACAGCTCCATAACAAATCAACAATAAATGACTCTGTTCTGCAAAAGGAAAAGGCACTGTAGAATCCTTGGCTTATAATCTCCAAAGATTTCCATGTGAAGTACCTTTGCATAGTTAAAAAATCAAAAGCATCATAAAACTTAATTTATGCAATATTCCCAGAAAAAAATACCACCAGACAAATCCCACCTACTGCATGACACACGGTCTCACTGTGAAAAAGGGACTAGAACTGATACTGAAACAAAGAGTAACAGAAGTCAGCTGCTACTACTGCAGGGCTTAAAATGCAGCACTAGCAAGTAACAGATCTTGCATTTCTCAACAAGCAATAAATAAAGGGATAAGAAAACAAGTTTCACAAAATGTGAAATTTGATGCTTTTATTATTTTTAAATAGAGAAATGGATCATCTTAAAAGACCCTGAAGTCAAATACTGAAAAAGAAACAAATACTAAGTTTCACCTACAGGACAATGTTTTTAAGAAAGATATACAGCAACTGAAGTCATGAATACACTGTAACATTCCAAAAAACTGCACTTACTGGAGCGCAGCATCTCCTCTAAACTGCTCACTGACTTCAACAGATAAGTCCATCTCGAATCTTTCTAATGCAGTAGTGCAGCAAGATCAAATACAGCAGCAATAACAGGAAAGGAATAGGCTTTCCATCACAATATTTCATTTGAAGATTTTGATGACATTTTCATGTAAATTTAAATATAAAGTTATTAGAAGTTACACTGAACATTGAGTCTAAAAGCATGGAGTACGGAAGCTATATACTGTAATTTACAAAATGTACTGCATACATAGATCTTTTAAATAATCAAATTAATATTTGAAATGCAGAGTTTAATCCTTATTACTCAGGATCACAACAATACAAAATAGCACACCTTGCATGTTATGAAAACCTACCTCTTTGATTAGCTTTACTCCTTTTGAATCCTTCATGTTGATAGCTATACTCTGGAGAGTAAAAAAAATACAACAGTAATTTATGTGAAAAATCATGTGAAAGGGATTATCAGCCTCTTCTAAACATAACCAACAGTCAAATTTCACACTAGAGCTAATTTGGATAAATAAATTTTAACACATAGCCCACCTTCTCCTGCAAAAAAAAGAGAAAAAATTCTCTCAGGAAAGCAAGCTGAACTATATCTCATTAATGGATCAGACAAGCACCAAAACCAGTCTGACAGATGTGCAGCCTGTTCACTATATATTTACACAGGACCCACTACTGCAAGTACACAGGGGAGCACCAGAAACATTTCTTTCAATGGTAACAAGCCATTAAACAATTCAAGCATGTCATGAAACTTCACATTAATCCCAAAGTTTCACAAGCTAGATTTAGCCAACCTCACTGTGGTATAATGGCAGCACTCTTCCAGCTCCAGCTGCCAGCTGACACAGGTCGACTGAGCTGATGCACCTAAAAAACCTGATCACTCAAATAAAATAACCCTTACTTTCAGCAGGTTTCATTTTCAGTTAATTTGCGCCAGCAACTGAAGACCAGCAGGAGCACTCTCGCTTTTCCATTTTGCCTCAGCTGCCTACAGCACCATACCAGAGATTTGCAACCCTTTTTGTTGTAAAAACATATGGGTTTTCTCCTGAAATGTATTCATCATAACTTTAGGTCAATGTAAGTATTGCTCCATTATATATGTTAAGAATCAAACTAAGAAGTGTTATATATTCAGTTGTAATTACAGAAAACATGTTCAGTTTCACACCCCATTTACCTTTTTATTTCTATTGACACTGAGAAAATAAACACTCTCTGTCCCAGCAAAAGGCGGGCCCCAGGCTCTTGTGTCATCACCAGCTCCTGAAAGAAATACCATCACATATTCATAGTTGTCCAATATCACACAGCAAACAAATAAAAAGAATAAAAGGCTTTCCTCCAATATCATATTTAAGTCACCTAAGCTTCATCTGGCAGGCAGGACAAATATTAGTTTAACACATATATTTTAGGATATTTATATCAAAAACCACCTAAAAGTGAATGCAGTTAAGCATAAGTGAACAAAGTTTTCACTAGCACTGGGATTCCATTTAGTCTTTAAAATACTAATACAGCCACACACGACTAGCGTATTTGCAGGTTTTTTGGTTGTTTTTTACTTGTGGGTTGGAATTTTGGTTGTTTTCTTGGGGAGGCTGGGGAAAGGGGAGTTGGAGGTTTTTTTGGTAGTTTATTTGTTTTAACTTAAAGTAGAGATACAATGCAATTCTTTTAGTCAATCCTGAAGAATTTAGTAGAGGCTCTTGCCTGCACCAAGCTATTCCAAAAACACTCCAGACACAACATCAAGATACCACTGATAGGCAACAACTGATTAAGTTGCATGCTGCAACAAAAAGAAGAACTTACTATAGCTGGTGCAGTGTCTCATCTCTAGCTCTTCCAGAAATCCTGCCTTAAATGGGCTGCAGACACTGATAGCACTGTATCATTTACACTTAATTTCCAATTTTTATCTTTTCTTAAACATCATGAGAACTAGCAATCTATTATAAATAGAATTAAATCTAAATTCAAATTCAGATACAATGACTGTCCTGAGTGTTAGGAAGCATGAGCATTCCTATATCTATTTCAATATCTAGACTTTGTCTACTTGTTAACTTCACATAACTGAAAACATTCTTTAGTGAGGCAACACAGAAGACTGATACTGGCATAGATACAGAAACAAGCTAAAGAACCTTAGGTGTTATTTGACGTAGCGGCTACCATAATTATGCTATACACTATAGTAACAAAAAAAGTCTAACCCATTAAAGATCTACAGTGACAGAAGTTATGCAAACATATAAATTACTTATCAACATTTGTACGCTTCAATATCTCAAAAGACAATTTTGGTTCAAGCAGGGTGCTTAGGGGGGCAGGGGCAACTTCCTCTCGGTGCGAGTACCGTAAGTGATTCAAAGAAACCATTTCAGTAATAACTTCTAGGCAGAACCGTACCAAAACCCTGACCCTAACTAAAAATCCTAACTGTAACCATAAACCTAAACATAACCCTAACCCTAATTCAACACAAATCCAAACCGTACCACAAACAATAGCCCAGCCCAAATCCTAACCCACCCTGAACCAAACACTAACCCTGACCCTAACACTAACGGCAAACACTACCCCTAAACCAAACCATAACAGTAAACCCAAACCCTAATACCCAAACCGTAATCCTAACTGAAACCCTAAGGTAAACAATAATCCCAAACCTACCAGTCACCATACCCTAAACCTCACCCTAAACCTCACACTAACCCTAAGCATAAGCATCCCCCTAACACCCAAACCATAAACCTGACCGATAGGCTCAGCAAAAACTAACAAAACTAAAATTAACCCTAACACCTAAACCTAACACCAATCCTAACCTTAAACCTAAAACTAAACCCTAAGCCTAAGACTTACCCTGACCCTAATCAAACCCGAACACAGACAGTCACATTAAGACAAAACCTAACCCTCAACCACAAAACTAACCCTAACATTAAGCCTAAGCCTAAACCTAAAACTTAAACCTAACCCTTACCCTAACCCTAACCAAACCCGAAGCCAGACAGTTGCACTAAGAAAAAACCTAACCCTAACACACAAAACTAACCCTAACCCCAAGGCACAAAAGAAACACTAACCCGAACCCTAATCCCTAATCCCTAAACCTAACCCTAGTGCTAACCCTAACCGAAACCCTACCCATAATCCTAACCCGAACCCTGACCCTAATCATATCCCAAACCCAAACCCTAACCCTAATCCCTAACCCTAAACCTACCCCTAAAAAAACCAAAAACCTAACCCTAATCCAAGCCCTAAACCTAACACTAACCCAGCCCCTAAAACAACCTTAAAACTAAAACTAAAGCTAAACACAACCCTAACAAAAACTCAATCCCAAACCTAACACGAACATTAACACTAACACTGACAATAACCCTAAGCGTAACCAAACCAAAAACTTAACCTAACATTAACCCAACCAAAATCCTAAGCCTAACCCGACCCAAAAGCAAACCCTAACCTAATCCTAACCCTAACATCTAAAACCAACATTAACACCAAAGAACAAAACTAAGCCTAACGCTAAAACAAGCCCTATGTGCAATCTGAACCACAACAGTGAACCTATAACAAACCCAAAAACAAACCCGAACCCTAATCCCTAAACCTAACACCACCCCTAAAAACACCGTAACGCTAACCCTTAACACAAACCCTAAACATAACCACTAACCCAAACCCTAAACCTAACCCCAACCCATAACCCTAAGCCTAACTGTAACCCTAACAAGAACCAAAACCCTAACCCAACCCTAACCCTAACTCCTAACCCTAAGCACTAACCCTAACCGCAGCCCTAAAAAAACCCTAACCCAACGCTAACCCTAACCCTAAACCCTAACCCTAACTACGCTGAACCCTAAGTATAAACTTAACCATAACCCAAATCCGAATTCCAGGCCGAACCCTATCATTAACAATAACCGTAACCCTACTACAAACCATACCTGCAATCCTAACCCAAAACCAAACCCTAATATTAATCCCGAATCCCTAACCCTAACCCCAATCCTGACACTAACACTAACCCTAACCCTAATCCTAACACACGCAAACCCTAACCCTTAACCTAACCCTAACCAGAACCCTAATCCCTAGCCCTAAACCTGACCAGGGCCCTGACCCTGACCCTAACACTAATCCTGACCCTAACCCTAAACCACAACCTAAAACGTAACTCTAATCCTAACCCTGACCCTAACCCCCTAACCCAATCCCAACCCCAACCCTAACACCTAACACCTAACCCCAACCCTAACCCAATCCCTAACCCAGTCTCTAGTGGGGCTACTTTTCTTTTTGGATGAATACTCCTGTGAAAGTTGACATCCTCTCACAGAAAGAGAGGATTACTCACATTCTAAAATGTTTGACATTTAGAATTCCGAAGCTGCCCTTCTCCTTCGATCACAAACAATGCAAAGCTCCAAACCCATTGCTTCATACTTAATTGCTGGCATTGCTCCATTCCTACTACCTAGATGTTTGGAATACAACCAGTGTCGGTCTAATCTGACATTACAGAATTGATGTACCTTTGCCTGGTCACAAAAGTGAAAACCTTAATTATAATGGTCAGTAAATAAGGATGACATAGATTGATATAGCAAAACCTTTGTCAGACATTCAGTGTTTCATTAAATGCTAAATCGTTCAATATTTCCTATTATGAATAAAATATAGAGAACGTAGTATGTTTAGTACCTCAATTTATGTTATAAATTATTATAGACTGTTACGTTCTAAAATATAGGGAGTGTAATATTGTTTAGTATCTCGATTATTTTCACCAACTAGTTTCAAAACTAGTAATACCAAAAGAGGGAAACTTAAAATATGGAAACTTAAAGGAAAAAAAATACATTACATAATGCACAGCTGCCAAAGCATAATTACCCACCTCAAATGCATAGTGATGCATAAAACTGAGAGTCAAGTGAAGGGGACTATTTCTAAAAAAGACCCAAATGCCATGCAATTTGTTATTCTTCTTATATGGTCTTACAAACTAAAAAGTGTAGATATACCATAAGAATGAAGCATTTTTTACCATTACCCAATCCTTAGCAACTATTTGGATAAGAAGCGCATGTGCTGAGTGGAAGAAGAAAACCATTGTGTTAAGATAAAAATACACAAAATTAAATTAGAAGCTAATTACCCAAAGTCCTTACTTTATATATATATATATATATATATACACACACACACACACATACACATAATACCTAGTTCTTATTATATCTAGAATAAACAAATAAAAATTTTACCTGGTCTTTCCACTTTGATAACTTCAGCCCCTAGATCTCCCAAATTCATTGTGGCAAATGGCCCTGCAAGAACCCTTTAATATTTAAAAAAAAAAAAATTGTTTTCTTAGTTTTTCGAGTCAAAATATTTGCATTTAGACACACTGTTACAAATGACAGACAAAACACAAACCTTGTTAAATCAAGAATTTTCACACCATCCAATGGCTTTACATTACTAGCACCTGACAGGAAACAAAAAACAGTGACTTAGATCTTAAAAAAAAAAAAAAAACACATTGTTTTTATGACACTCTCTCATCATCCTCCCTCATCTCCCTCCCCCAATAAATGATAATAAAGCTTTCTGAACAATCTGGTTATTAGGAGTATACTACATTAGTAAAGTCTTTCAAAGTTGGAAAACTTTATGGATGACATTTCACAACCTATTCTAACTCCCCAGCAATTCTACAACAAAGCTATTTTATAGTGATACTTTAGATGTGCCTTCCACAAACACGCAAACAGTTTTTAAAGACTAATCTGATGAAAGATACAACAAAAGCATTTTAGCAAGCAACATCAGAATGACACAAACTAAAAGTAAGTGTAGCAGACCAATTGGAAGCATAGTAGAACTCACAAAGTGTTTTGACCTGTGTAGACCTATCCATTTGCATCACACACACACAAAAGGAATATCCCCATTACAAAACTTAAGGCAGAATATACAAGCCAAGGAAATACTCTTTCAATGGCAGCTGCACATGCAAGATAATTATTAGGAAATCACAATGCTTTCTTCCTTTCCCTCACCCTTTCCAACCTGACCAGGTCTAAGAAAAAATAGTAATGGCAATAAACATCACAGACAGAGCAAGTAATCTCGCAGTCTAGACCACAGGTTGCCCAACTGTTTCTTTGGTGGCCTTGGGTTACCTTCCTCTCACTCAGTCTTTAATTGTAGGCTGGAGACAGAAACACTTCATCACTCAGTGTGGATTGTCATTTGCTTACTATTTGGAAGGTGGTCTCATATCACACACAAAACAAAAGCACCTGGCCAGTAACACCACTAAAATGACACATACCAACTTGTGGCAAGCATCTCTTTTTGGCGCTTGTCCCAGTAAGAGAAAGATGTAAAACGTGGGGGGGGTCAGGGGGTGGGAATCAAACAAACCACATTCATTCAAAGCCTGCAGGGCAGTGTGGTGCATCTCCCATATCATGCAGCAGTGCATGGCTGTATCACCTGCTCCATGTTCCCTCCATTAGACCTGAACCACCCTTCAGTCACCCTCATAACTCTCCTTACTACGTATGGGAAGAAGGAGATGTATATCAGGAGAGAGTTTTAAAAACCTACAGAGAACTGAAGCAGAATTGGAAATTCAAGGCTTCTGCTAAAATATTTTCATTAACTGTACTGCTCTCAATGAGGATACTTCCATCCCATTGTTCATCTTTAAGAAATTTTCCTCTGTTGTTACCAAATACTCCAGGGAGATTTCCATTTAACAGGTTTTGGGCTTTAATACAATATGGAGATCGAGCAGCATGTTGAAAACGTGCACAATGAGAATGGCCATGTGTTTTGCACTTTCAAAGCCTTTAGGAAAATCTCAGGCTGCTACTTCTCTTCAGTGCTCCACACCTCCGTTAGTTCCAGATGTTGTGCCAGGAAAACACCACAGACCCTCCAGTGTAACTTTAGTCTTATCAAGCTGGGTACACCATTTGCTCCACAAAAACATTACTCTTTTTACCAAAAATATGTAAAAAGCTTTACTGAAGCTCCCCCAAAATCATAAAGACATCATTTCAGTTCAAAAATGTCCACCTTTCTCTATTATTTCCACACCTTTTAGAGCACTTTATTATTTAATAGCTCATCCATTCTCATCCTGAGTCAATATTTAGGGCTACTCACAGCTACACTACCAGAACACTAGGAACTTTTCGGAGCCAACAGGTTCTCTACCTGCAGCCAAGTTTTAAGAATCCATAAAGACATTTCCCAAAAAAGCCTATAAAATGTTAAGATTGGGCTGTAAATATGTATTTATGCATAACTAAAACTGATGAACTCTTACTAATTATCATATCACTCACATTATGGTATCATCTAAAACTCCATTCAGGGATCAGGACTCCTCCACAGCTAGAACAGAATAGGAGAGCAGAACTGCTTCTCTGAAGACAAACAGACCATTGTGATTTTTTTTCTTTTAATGCTAGTCAATAACAGATGTCCACAATGATGAAGAAATGCAAGAAAGAAGAGAGATCAAGAGTTTGCTTTTGAAAATTGAGGAAATGAATAGTCCTGTTTGTCTCTTCAGAACAGAAGAACACAGATATTCACAATAAAAAAAAAAATGTAGGAGCTAGATTTGTATTCCAGTGCGACACTAATTTGCTGAAAAACTGCAGTAGAAAGCCTTTTGACATCAGAGAAACAGCAGTTCTGGTACATGAATCCTGAATGAGGCAGTGCTATCTATTGTAGGAACAAAAAGAAACAAAACCACATCATAAACAAACACAAGAGATCAGAATTGATCAGCATTAACTAGAAACATCTCCCGGGTTTTTTCCTTTCATCACTAGCTTCCTAAGTAGGCACATACCCAAAGTTAGACTTTGTTAGAATTCTGATTCAACAGTCTAAATTTTCTAACATGCAAACTCACATTTTCTCTTGTATTTTTGCTTTTATTTATACCAGTAACTTGGTGACTGAATGAAAAATCACTCTCCCAGCTCTGACTACATCCTCTGTGTAAACTCTCAATTACCATGATGCTTGAATTTATTGTGAATTAGACTGTCATATGTATCTTTCATAAATAACTCGATTAAGAATAGACCCACTCACTCTCAATATAATTTACATACTTTAGTTAAGTTCAATAGCTTGTCCCAAGGTTGACCTAGCCTAACCATATGAATAACCATATGAATTTCTGTTCCACAAACCAGAAATTAATTCTTGTGTCATATTCCAAAAATATTTCCTTTATACTTGTAAGTGACAGAAGAGGACACCTGGAAGAGAGCAAATTAACTTTTGCAACAATGCAAATTAACAGATCCCATTCCAATTACTTTCAATTCCAGAAGACATGACTGCTCAAGTCTATTGTCTCTACTTTGCATAGGTTTTTTTTACTTTATCCATGCAGTAAGTTATAATCAAGTCCATCAGTACCGTGGACTAACTCACAATCAGTCGGTACACTCCAGCCCAGGACACACTTGGTATGTTCATAGTAGGAGGCAGAACTGCAAACTTCCTCCGATTCTAGTGACGCTAGTAACGCTACTGTTACTATTTTTCTGTTATTTAATAACAGAGAAACTTGAAACCAGAGAACGATCACTTTGTTGCAGCTTGGGTTTATTTAATTTCATTAGGAAAAAAAAATTTAAAAGCACAACTGTACGCAGTTACACTTTGGTAACCTTACAAAAAAATCAGGCCTGGAACAGGGCATGCCATTAGCCAAGGCTGCCTGGAGTGCCGATATGCTCCGTGTCACAAGCGACGCGGTCCTGCGGGCAGCGCGCACGGCCGCGGTGCAAAGTCCGAGGCCCCCGAGGCTGCGCAGGGGCTGCGCTCCGCACAGAACGGCCGCGCAGGGACCCCTTCGCCACCCCCTCGCAGGAAACTCCCGCAGGTGTTTCACGCCCGCCCCCCAGCGAAGCGGCTCCGACCCCCGCCCCAGCCGCACCAACTCCGAGCCCGGCGGAATCACAGGGACAGAGGGGCCCGACGCGGCCAGAAAGGGGAGGCGGAGGAGGAGGAGGGCGCGGCACGGCTCGGTACCTGCCGGGGGAGCGTCTCCGCTCCGCGCCCCGCCGCCGCTGCCTGGGGAGGGGGAGGCGGAGGCAGCGCTCAGGGCTCTGACGCTGCCGCCGGCAGCTGAGGGCCACGGGCTCCTCCAGAGCCCTCCGCAACACCAGCTTCTTCTACCCAGCCCGGCACGCAGCATCCCCGCCACTCGAGACAGCACCGAGCGCTCCGCGCAGGCGCCGCCGCCACCGCCCCCTTCCCCTCGCGCTCCCGGGACAGCCTTGGACCTCTCGGGACGGGGGGCGCGCACGCGCGGACGGCCCCGAGCCCGGTCCTGGTCCCGGTCCCGGCTGATTGCCGCGTTCCCCCTCCGCGGCAGCGGCGGAACGGTGCGCCTCTCATGTCCTATGAGTCCTGGCTAGACTTCATAAAGCAGGAGATTGTTATGAATGTATTGTGATGTTGGCTTTTCGCATGTTACGTAATTGTTATGAATGTATTGTGATGTTGGCTTTTTTTCATGTTCCTTAATGTTAGAAAAACTTTATCTAGGTTCTGTAATGTAATACATGATATAGAATGTCTATTGTTTCTGTAGTCAATTTAGAAAAGATAGGCAGAGAAAGCCTTCACATTCCTGGAGTATCTTATCAGAGAAGAAGAAGACCCGAAACCAGAGAGAAGAATTTATGGAGAGAGCAGAGACGGAATAGAGCCAAGGAGGAAGAAGATAAGGCTGATGAGATGATACACAGAAACTCCAAAGAATTTATGAATCATGCATGATTGTGATGAATATGCAATAAGCGATGTATTTTTAAAGACCATCTTTTGGATGTAGAGATGTGCCTTTGGCTCTGCCAAAGCACCCAGCTGTAATACCCTTTTTGCTATTGTCTCCTAATTGTCCCTTTTATTAAACTTTCCTTAAAACTTTACTAAGACTGAACCTCGTTTTTCAGATGTTTGCGGCAGGAATTCCGCTGTTTGATGGCTGGAAATTTGTACTGCCAGTGCGGCGTACAGACCGTGACATACAACACTGCCAAGGTGGAATAAAAGTAGAATGTCACCCCCCCACCACCACCCCGAAGAGCTTTCCGCACTTACCAAGGTGGGCAGCCGCACTGGATGCCAGTACATCTGCTCACCAGCACGAGGTAGATCCTTCACCTCAGTTCTCCGTCACTGAAGGTGTAATATTACGTACACTGTAAGCTGTGTTTTCAGTTGGGCATAGCTATGGAAGGGTTAGCTTGAACTGACCCTTTGGCAACTCTTTGCTGAACAAACTACCCTCAGACTATTTTTAGTCTGTGTTAGGACAGAGCAGAAGGCTTGTTACAGGAACACCATGGTGTCCTCTTGCCTCTCTAATAGGATGAAAAAACCGGCACAGAGGTTTGGCATTTATTAATGAGAAATATGTGACGATAAGAAAACTGCTGTATCTCAAAAGCAGACGAAACTTCTGACTGCTTGAAAACGAGCATTGCGAATAGCACGGGCTTAAGAAATGTCACATGTCAGTCTCTCTGAATGCTGAGGAAGAACACAGAGAAAACCTACATGACATATTTGTTAACTGGACATGCTGTGTGTAATCAAAAGTATTACATGGATGCTTCAAGCTTTGTGAACAAGAAGAAATTTATCAGCAAAATTACCCTAGTATAACTCAACATGTGCACAACAATATGTATTTCTAATTCATTTGGTGTGAAAAGGGTTTAAATTAAGCTGTGCTTTTTTTGGAATGAGATAGATCAGATCATTTGGTTACTTACATTGATAAACTGTCTTGTGTAGACATGCCGTTCCTTGTGTGCACAATAAAAACAGATAGTCTTCCAGACTAAAGGATTATCAAAAAATTTTAATGGCCAGGTTTAGCCTCTTTCCATTTTAGAATTTAAAAGATATTGCCTCATTTTTTCACAGAGAGATTGTATAACATAGTGAGGAGCTGAATTCCCTGAGAATATAAAGTTAGTTGTTGCCATTGAAAAAAAAAACAAACCAAAACCTGTTTAAAGCCAAAGAAAAGCAAAACTGGTGTATAAAGCATAGAAACATTCTGTTTATTTTAATAAAGTTTTGTTCACTGCTGTTCTGAAAGCCCTTTTTAATTTTCCTGTGTTGCAATGTCCTAAAACCGAGTAGTGCTTTGTTGTACAGACAGAAATAAATAATAATAAAAACCCCTTTAGCATTTTTTACAGAGTTTTTGAGGATTTGCATTAATACGTACTTGAGAACAGAGCAGGAATGGTGATAAATAGCATTCTTAAATTTACTTCGTGCTAAGTATGAAGTTCTTCTACAAAATAGCATTTTGCCACGAGTTTGTATGAGTAAGTCTTTGCCTGAGCTACCACTCACTTAACTGCTGACAGTTCAAACTGATTTTGACGAAAACCCTTTCCATTAAAGTACTCCTTAAAAGTCACTCTGTGTGTTTTCAATCGGGACTGCCGTAACACGTAGCATTTGCAGGCTCAGACATTTAAAAGACTCCAGAACAAAGGCGCACAATAAGCCTATCTGAAGTGACATGAAATGTGAGGTAAACACTCGCTTTGCTTTACAGGAGTTCGTTTCGTTGTTTTTTAGCAGCTGTAGAACCGCGGGCATTCGCTGACAGCCACGCCGAGCGCTGACAGAACGCCGTGAGCCTCATCGTCTCAGTTACCAGGCATCCTCGGAGACTCTCACTCCAGATTACTCCCCTTCAGTTTGAAAACGCGCAGAATCCCTGGGGGTCGGCGCACAGGTCGCTGGGTGAAGCTGACGGGCCCTCTCTCCCGCCCTCCCGCTTCCAGGCGGGATGGACGGCGCCTCGCCCTCCCCGCCACGGAACGTTTAGAGGCCGGAACCTGCCGGCCGCCTGGCGAGGAAGAGGCGGGGGAAGAGAAAAGAGAGGACGCGGCGGCGCCGCCATTGCACAGGTCCCGCTCCCGCCGCTATTCCCGGCCTGTCCCGGCCATGTACCGGCCGGGATTCCGCGCACCGACACCTCCCTACGCGGGCGGCGGCGTCCGGAGCCCTCCCTCCGGCGGAGGGGCCCTGCCGCCCTCTCCGCGGGGCTACGGAAGCCCCCACCACACGCCGCCCTACGGCCACCGGCCCGGGCCGTACGGCAGCGGCCTCTCGCCCCGAGGCCCTGGGTTCTACGGGCGCTTCGGGAGCCCCTCGCCGGGGGCACAGACCCCGCGCAGGCCGCAGAGCGTCAGTCCGCGGTACCCGGCTCCGTACGGCGGCGCGTCCCCGGCCGGAGCGCCTCTGCACCCGCCGCCGCAGCACAAGCGCTCGCCCGGCGGCTTCCAGAGGCACTTCCAGGTATGGGGGAAGGCGGAGAGGGACACGGGGAGGGAGGTGCTGTTTCTGCTTCACAGCGGGGCCCGTAGCCCGCAGAGGGCTTGTGCCAGCGCAGCATCCACCCGCCAGCAGGATTTTCGGGGGAGAGCGAGGCTTGAGCCGCATTGAGCAACGTTCAGTTTTTCCTCCGCCCGTTCCCCCGGGGTAGAGGGGACGGACAGAGCACAGGCAGCTGTGAGATGAGGATAGGGAAGAGGGCCCCAGTCCTGACGGGTTGCGAAGACACAAGAGCTTTCTTTTGCAGCTTTTCTTTTGCTTTTTCTTTTTGCAGCTTTCTTTTTCATATTCTGCCGTGTGAAGGTAGAGAATTAAGCATCGCCCAAAACGGCAGCAAAAACCTCTTTGTCCTGTACGTGCCTCCCTTTGGTCAGTTTTCTCTAATGCAGAGGTGAAGCGTGGTGTGTTTTTACTTTGCCCGTGTTGTCCTCCCATCATGGGAGCTGCCCTATCCACACTCGGAGTTTTCAGGGACACGGACGGAGAAAAGGAGTGCTCTGTTAAAGAGAAGCTGAGGATCCTTTGAGCAGAAACGAAAGCATCTGTTGTGATAATAGACTCTCATTTTAAAGTCTTTGCATTGCACGGAAAGCTTCTGTTTGTATAGTTTTCCTGAAAGCCATCAACAATAGGTTCTGTGAGTTAAGCTTTTTTTTAGCTGTGTTACTTGTAGCATGTGACTGGCAATGCACACAGGGATGTCAGTTCTCAGAATAACAACTTTATGTATATGACTGGCTTTATGCAATATTAGAGAAACCTTCAAAGTGTAACAAATGACACGTGCAGTACAATGATAAAATTTTTTGTGCTCTTATTGATACTTGAAGGCTTGAAGTATAATGAAGTCACATGTTAATAGAGATTAGTAAAATCTTAATGTGCCTGCACTGCATTGTCATGTGTCCATTGAAAACTAGTATTTTGTTCTTTTCTTATGATGTAGTTAACTCAGGAGTCTCACAGTTGGTGGAAGGGAATCATTATAAAATTTATACATTTTCTTCAGCACAACAGCAGAGTCTCTCCTGGTGTGGAAACCAACAGATTGCTTAACCTCAGTGCCTTTTGAAAAAGCCAAGCTTGTGGCATTTCTGCTGTAGAATCTGGAGGGATAATTTATGTCATCGATGTCTAATTTCCCTTCAAAAGATCACTCTTTAAGCTTTTTTTTCAAAGCCTGCCTTAGAATTAATTGAGCAGAAGAATATGCAGGAATCCTTTTGTCTTTAGTTTTAGTCAGAACTGTTTCATGTCAGGACCTGAGGACAGGAACCCACCTATAGGTTCATAGGCTCCATTCTTGATGTAAGAAACCTGCCATAAAGTCAGGTTGCATTCTGAGGTAAGAAACATGACGTAAAGAATACACAAGTTTGAATCCAGTCTCAGACTGTCACAACATCTTCCCTTCTCCCATTTCCTTCTTTAGACCTTGTGAGTAGTTTAGGAGCACTGGCCTGATGGCAATTCCTTCAGAGACTCAGAGGATGTTGAATTTCTGTAGCTTTGCCCAGGACTGAAGAAATGCATGAGTCTGCGCTTTTACATGTGTACACATGAGCTGTTCTGCCTGGGAGGGCAGTAGAGGCAATCACAGAGGGAGTTAGTCTCATAAACCATGAGTCCTCATTTGCTTTGGTGTGGACAAGGATCTCTGCCCTTGAGGCCGTAAATAGATTCAGGTAGAAAGCCTTTATGCATTTTCTAAGTATCAGATTTCTTGTGATGCATGTGCATTGTCCCCTCTCCTCTGTAGATCCTGTTAAGTGAACTATAGTGCCTCTGACATTTATGATGCTACAGTCACTTTTGAGATGAAAGTTTTAAGTGGCCCTTTAAAATTGCATTGGAAAATCCAAAAGACAGTTTATGTTTACTTTAGTGTTCTATTAATGTCATGCCATTAGCATTCTGTACTCATTTTGTGCTCGCAGACTTTTGTTCTTTGAAACAAACAGAAAACTTGAAGAAAAGCATACAGAGCTTGTTTTTTCTGAAATGGCTAACTCAGCGTTTATGTGGCCAGTAGTTAACAGCACTTTCTGGTTTTTGCACAGAGGTGCTTCTACTTTATATTTTATGAAAACATGTTTGTGGAAACAAGGGTATGTAGTGACAGGACAAGGGAGAATGCCTTTAAACTGTAAGAGAGTAAATTTACATTGGATATAAGAGAGAAGTTCTGTACTGTGAGGGTGGTGAGACACTGGAACAGGTTGCCCGGAGAAGTTGTGGATGCACCATCCACATTGTTCAAGGCCAGGCTGGATGGGGCTTTAAGCAGCCCGGACTAGTGGAAGGTGTCCATGCCCTCGGGAGGAAGGTTGGAACTAGATGATCTTTAAGGTTCCTTCCAAACCAAACCATTCTGTGATTCATCTTTGTTGTGTTTCTTATCTCCAGTTAGAATTCACTTAGTGGTAATGTTTTGTTTCCTACACTCAGCAGGAATTAGTGAACTAGCTACAAGCAGCAGGTGTGTAGTGGTGTGGATCAAAAATTATTACAGAAAGTAAAAGAAACACCACCCTTTTGAAATGGTACAGTTGTGATTTTTGTGTTTTCTGAATATGCCAGCAGCTATAATTACATCAGGTGAAGCAAGCTGATGAAGGGAGTGACTGTTCCTAGTTTCAAGGCAGTATTACTCCACTCAGTAACATGTTAATGAATAGCACCAAAAGATGTTGGTTTTTACTCTTAAGGAGAGATTTGTTATCTGGAGAAAAAGTACTGAGAATAGATTGACTGGTTTTTTAAGCAACATTCATTGAAAAAGGCTGTTGACATTAGTGACAAATAGAAAGTTTTTTAAGCTGTCTTTGGTACCAAATAGTGCCTCTTTCACTGAATGGTTTCTCTTATACAGGTAGGGCTGTTTTCCACTGGCCTATAATGTCAATAATCACATTTTGATTTTCTTCCCTAAAAAAAATTCAGAGAGGAAAAAGCATATGATGACTAGTATTCTAAACTTAAATAATCTACATGCTTAAATTTAACATGTACTGAAGGCTCTCAATCTAGTATTACATACTAATAAATTTCCTAGATTTCAAAAAAGCTAAAATGTCAGTGTTACTGATTACCTGCATCATATTGTAGTGAAATTTAAGGTTATTAAATAAATCCATACAAATGAGCCTTACCATTGAATTATTTTGCTGCTTCACTGAATATTGCAGATCATTATATCAGCTCAGGTTTCTTTTGCCCTCTGCAGATTAAACACAGCAATAAATAAGCTCCACATTCAATCGATTTTACAATGTCAAAGTTAAAAGGTGTTCATTAAATGTGGTGGTTTAGAGATGGTGGGGATTTGTGTTTATTTAGGACAGAATGCACTGTGAACTGATGTTTCACTAAATGTGAGTGCTTAACATAAATGTCACTTTTGCTAGAGAATGTCAGCTTACTCTAGGAAACTCCATGTCCCTTAGAAAGCTTTTAGATGTATTCTGAGGTGATTCTCTGACCCTCATGGGGTTTGATACAGTATAGTAAATCACCACCTTTTAGAAATTCTTCTGTTTTGAAATCGTCTTAGCTACATTACCTAACTGCCAAGAATCATTAGAAACAAGTGCCCTATAAATAAGACATGGATGTTCCCACATTTGATCATGTATCCATTATCATCAAACTTTAGGAGTTCCTGGAAAGTTCTTGCTGGAAACACATCAACATGTTCCTGCCACTGCACATTAGCAGAAATAGGTTCAAACTGTGTGAGTGAAATCTACTCTTCTGGCTAAACACTGGGTCTTTCACTTTATGGCATCATTTCTCAGTTTTGCTCAGAAATTGTTTCATGTGATCTATTTACATAGATGCTGTTAGGGCTTACTAGTCAAATTCAAATACCATCACTGCTGATGCAAAAATTCAGGGGTGCTGGGGTTGTGAGGGAAAGCAGCCATTAATCAAGTGCTTTTACCCTGCTTTACAAAATCTGATAACCAGCCTCAAGGCATCCTGTTGTTCTAACCATACAGAATGCAATGGACATGCTTGGAGATTATTGTCTATCTGTAGTATGGGTTGTTTACCTTTGGTTAAAACAAATTAATTTAAAAAAATACAGCTTTAGACAGAACCTCACTTTTTAGAGGAGTGAATCTGAGGAGAACAATGGATGATGCTAACAGGAGAAAATTATTATAGGAGTTCCTTTATGTCACAGCCCTCTTTAAGCTGCAGACTTGTAGCAGCTTTACAGAAGCAATTGTTGTGATCCCTGATCTTAAAAAAAATATGAAAAGCTCCCTGCAAAAGTCAGTACCCACTCCATCACTGATTACCATTGAGATTGTATATAAAATAAAGTCATCTGTTCTCAAATTTCATAGAACACTAGTTTGGTTGAAGGAGGATTTTTTTTCAGTGAATTCTTTGTAGCTATTTCAGTTATACAATACTGTGTTCAATCTGTAAGTACTTAATATTTGACTTCTGCTCTTGTTAATATTGTCAGCTCTTCCTCAGTCTCTAACTCCCTGTTTTGTTGTTCAGCTTTTGTTAGACATGGTGACAGATTATGAAAAATAGTATGAGCTGCTTTTCTGCACCTATGTGTCAGACTGATGTAAGCAAGTTTTTTGGAGAAGCCTGTGGTGGTGCTTTTTTCTTATCCTGGTAAATCATCACTCATAAGTAAAATACATTAAAGTTAATATTTCCTGGGGAAAATGCAAGCAAGGTGTAGTAATTACAACTAATAATCAGCTTCAGAGCTCTACTACAGTAAAACAAAAGATTTAAATTTTTTTTTTAACTTAATTTTTTTTTTTTTTTTTTTTTTAGTTTGAATTAGACTATTAAATGTTTCTTTACCTGATGGTTTTCTTCCAAAGGGATCACCCAGGACATCTACTCCATTTGGTACAGCGCATGGCAGAGAGAAAAGAGTGTCTAATGATGTGGAAAACTATTACAGACCTTCAATGCTTGAGGACCCATGGGCTGGCCTAGAGCCAGTTTCTGTTACAGACATAAACCAGCAATACAGCAGTGAGCAAACAACATGTACTGGTAAAAAAGGGAGGTATTTCAGCTAACACTTTTAAATGCCAAATAACTCCATCTTGTCAGGAAACCTTTGGGACAGAATCTTTACACTTAAACAAGATGAACAATAATCAAGACCTTAGATAATACTTTTATTTCATCACATGTCCACCCTTTTATCCTACCTTTTTTTTATTGCATTGGATATTTTTATGTATGGGAGGCAAAAGGAGTGGTAGAAAAACTTATATTTCTGGCTATGTGGAAGTGCCTGCCAGCTCCGAAGAACAAAATGTTCTTTAATCACCAGCGACTGATTTGTGACTGTTAAAACAAGTTTTCATATAATTACCTCTCCCATGCCAGATTGTTAGCCTTTTATTGTAAAGTCTCTTAGGAAGTATTTTTTATGTTTCAACATTTTTAGAATGAAATAACTTGGAAATAAAATTAAGTTTTGTAAATCCTTGTTTTGTATTGTATAAAGAATATTTTAGGAGCTTGTTAAGGTGTACACGTTAACACAGTAGTTCATAACAGTGAAATTAGGTGACTTCTGTAAATGTGCCTGTATGCTGTAGTTGATGTCTGGTTTTGTGCATAGTAATTTTTGTTAATTGCAGTGTAATGTGAAGTTGAAACATGACTTTTAGGCATCTCAGGAAACAAGTGTATTGGTTTTGGAAAATTTAATTTGTTGAACTGACTCTTGAGTCACAAATTTAATTCAGAAGTCATTTGCTTTTGTGTTTAGAATCGATATATTTGGATCAATATTAGAAATTTCTGGATTATAGTAACAAGTCTGTTCAATGGCAATTTAAGTCTAAAGAGCACATAAAACATCAAACTTAAATAAATGCAAATGTTCTTTCTGGATCCACCTCCTAGAATAGTACAGAATGAATGACAGTTTTTGTTATACAGTTGACATTAGTACATGCATAGCATCTTTTTTTAATCTGTTTTATATTTTTCAGTTATTTTTTATTTTTACTTACAGCAGGCATTCTTGCCAGGAGAATTGTTTTGTGTGTGTACATGCTATATTTTTGTACTGAAGAGGAGAGTAATGAGTTGGGTTTTTTTAGAGCTTGTCTTTACATGCAAGATCTATGCTTAAATCCAGTAGTGAATATCATAATCTAGAATAAAAAAGAACTAGTTCCAGCTGCAGGCATGTTCTTAACTTGCCATGTTAAGCCTGCAGCAGTAGATAAATTTTTGTTGAACGTACCATTATTTGTTTGTTGATTTTGGCTTTTAAGCCAAGGTAGAGTGTAAAAACTTTGTTAAATAAAGCCATTAGTTGAGTTTTCAAAATCCATGTATTCTTTTAAGCTTCTTACATACTCAAGTCCTGAGGCATGGTTAGGTAGAAAAGCACAGGGAATCCCATTAAACTGTTCTTAGTAACTTGTTTTCTGCTGAGATAAAATAGTCCTCTGTACTCCCTATCTGTTTCAGCATAAGATGTGTTAGGTTAATACTGCCTTCAGGAACAACTTCAAACTGTAAGGGGGGGGTTAATATGTTGAAATGTGCTAAGTCTGTTGTACTCTTAGGACCAGAATCTGAAGTATGTCACTTCTCTCTTCCCTCAGTTGACCCTGTTATTTTAGTATTACATCTGAAAAGGCTTCTGCAGAGAACTGAGAACATAATGCCTGCTGGATATCAAGAATGGTTAACTCTTCATCCCAGAATCAAAACAACTGTGCCTTAAATGGCAGCTATCAGTATTGTTATCTGCAATAGGTACCAGCGAAATTGAGATGACTTGACAAGTTGTAGTCTTCAGAATTTATACATAAGTTAATCAGTGTCATTGTGAAAAGTGAAGTGTAAAATTTTCTTTCCTTTTTTTTTTTTTTTTAAACCTTGCCAGGTGCTGTAAAGCTCACAAAAAAAAAAGAAGTTGTTGTGTGCTTAACCAAGTCACCTTTTTTGTTGCCATTTCCTATGTGATTGAATGCAATTTCTTTTTTGCAATATTTGGTGATCTTGGGGAAACATGATTTTATTTAAGAGAGTAAAGGCGTGATGTGTTCTCAACTGGACATGAGAAGAGTCTGGGTTTGGAAGGGAGAAAGGAAAGGTAAGGGATTCCTGAGAGAAAAGAGACTGTTGGATGTGGGACTTCTTACACAGTAGCCAGTATGAGCTGCCCTTGCGCATTGCAAAGATGGATTTTTCCACTTTGGCATTGCAGTTGACCCAGGCATCAAAGCCAGACTCCTCTGGTAATAACTCTTAACTCTTGGAACCGGGTGTCAGACATCAGTGAAGGTAAATGTTCCAGAAAGAGAACTGAGGAAATAATCTTGAAGCACTGTTTAATCCATGCAGACCTTCCACAATGCCATCTGTTAAGCTGCTGCTCCAGTGTACTTCAGGATATGACCCAACAATTTTAAGTACATTATACTACTAAAGACTCCAATCATTTGGTCAAGAGTCAGCACCAAAAACTTAAAAATGATTCACCTTTCTGATTCTGGGAGAAATTCTACAATTATGGTAAATTTTAAATATGTCGTTGAAGAGTTGTAAAGTGCATGAACACATGTTCAGAACTATAAATATAATGTACTTAAAGCCAATTTAAGCTTTGCCTTTTTTGCCATGATATCCTGGAAGCTTAAGCACTTAACTCCTCACCAGTTTTTTTTTCTTTTTACCATATGGCAAACATTGTTTTCCCCACATGTTTCTGATGGAGAGAGGATATATCACTTCCTCATTTGTTAATGAAGCCACTTCATAGTAACAGTATGACTCTGGAAATAGCATCTGATGATAAAATATAAAGCACAAAATACATCCTTTCTTCATGAGCCCATGAAACAAAGTAGTGCTTGTTGTGTTAATGAAGAGATTCTTTTGTAATGAACACAGTATATGGGCATTGCTCTTTCTTCAACAGACTTCTTAAATTTTAAGGTAAGTTAGCTTATTTTTCAGAAGTTTGTGTTCATACACTTTTCCATTCTGTTTTGTTTGCCTTGTGTTTGTCTATGAAGTCCATTTGACTTTCTCTTTAGTTGTTGTAGAGAAGTTGTATAACTTGTAACTAACTCTTCTAGCAAAAAATTAATTCATTTGTTGCTGTTTGCTTCTGTCTTTAAGAGTGAACTGCATCACTTACTAAATTTTGCTGATGTGACAGTAACTGAACTTAAATCAGCTGAGTACATGTAATGCAGCAACACACTGGGTGGGTAGTTACCCCAAGATGTGCACTGTAATAGTTCAAACTTTTGGGTTTTCATTCCAGCTTTATAATGTGGAATATTCATTCTTCTGTGGCACTCAGTACACACTCCGAAATTGTTAAATAAGTTAGAATATTAAAATTTTAATTAAAATGGAATTTTAAAAGTTAATGTCAAACTCCTCCTCTTTAGATTTAGAAGTAATGCATTGAGATGTAGTATTTCCCTAATGTCAAAGCTGGGAACGCTTACTAGGTAAAATGTGTCTGGTCAGCAGAATGGATAACTACTTTTGCAGTCAGGTTGCTTTTCTTTTTAAGGATATCTTTATGTGTTCTTAACTTCATAGAAATTATTTCATTAGACTTCAGATGGGGGAGCATTTGAAAAATGCATGATATGGAAATTCTACAAGGGCTGTTCACCTTCCTTCTAAAGAAAAGTTTTTCATAGCATGTTTGGTTTTCAAGCTGCGCT
The DNA here is from genome assembly GCF_041296385.1 of Aphelocoma coerulescens. NCBI lineage: Eukaryota > Metazoa > Chordata > Aves > Passeriformes > Corvidae > Aphelocoma > Aphelocoma coerulescens. Next base: position 73,870 of record NW_027183531.1, read on the forward strand.
TCTGAGTAACCTCAGTGAAGTCAGAGGATTTGCTCATGCAATTGGGATGTGTAAGTATATAATGTTACAGCTTGAAAATTTTATCATCCATTTATCTGTCAGTGCTTTTTACCAGCACTGCAGTTAACTCCTCTGCCTAGCAATTGTTCTGAATCCAAATTCATACACGTGCTTTTATACATGACTGTCTTGTAATGAATTAAATTAGTTTTTAGAATATTTTCCAGAATTCTCAAGAGTAAAGACTTTGTTCTCATTTCCCTAAATCTTGGTGTTTGCCTTCCTTCTATCTTCTTGGAACTGGTGGAGAAAAGGGAGGATTGCCCACACTGATTGGTGAAGAGTCATGTAATGATTTTCATGTCTCAAGCTTTCAGAAACTTGCATACCAATTGACATAGGTAACTAGATAAACTTTATCATTTGAGATGGCTCAAACAACTTTTTACAGCACAAGAAATGAAAGAAATCAAGTTGTGTTTACACTCGATAGTAATACAGTTACAGCATTCAGTAATTAATTCACAACCAAATTTTTTTTGCCTAAAGTAACTTCTGTTCTGTGTGTCTCACAAGGCACAAACTGATTCAGTTTAATTTCCTGCCATTTTCACTTAAATGTGTGCTTTGCTGACCTAAAATTTAACAACAATTTCTCAGCTTGGACTTCTGAATTTACTTTTACAAAATTAATAGCTCTTGAGTGTTAGACCTCAAATCTAGGCCTCGCCTTTAAACTATTTTAGATCTGGCAAAAAAGGCTTTTTGAATCTCATCCCCATTGCTTCCTTGATGACACTAAGAAACCTTTGCCTCCTGGGCTATAGACAGCTGGGCAGATATTTGGTGTGTGGCTACCATTCCTGTCCTAGAGGTTACCCCTAGACTTGCCATTCCAGTGCAGCAGGACCCAGGAGACAAATAGTAATCCACTTTGCTTCGCCAGCTCTGTGTGGGGTTCAAACTGTATCAGGGTTGGTTAGTGCACATCTGGGATTTTAAATTTCATCAGTATCTTCTGCAGTAAAATCACAGGTGAATTCCACTGCCCTTTGTTCCCTGATCTGTGGCTGTTGCACATTGCTGTTCTGAACTGTTCATGTAAACATTTGTATACAAGAATGTAACTCCTGTAGTTAAAAGGGGTCATACCAGTACAGTTCCAGAGTGAAACTTTTAATGCTGCTGACACTCCTGCTATTATAATATGCACCAAAAATCTGCATGTACTACCCTGCTGCTGTGTAGCAGTAATCATGCTGTTTGATGCTGTATTAAACTACACTTAAACCTTCTGGTATCCGTATGTATTTTGCCACAGTCTAATTGCTGTGTATTCAAGGTAGTTAAAAGCTGTTAGTGTAGAGTCAGTGGGTTTAAATTTTGTTGTGTGCATGAGGTAACCTATGAGTTCAAACTGCTGAACATGTTGATGCAACTGTTAGTATAAATACCAGTAAAAGGAAGAACAAAACCTCTTTCACTCTGATTCAAATCATTCTCTTTTCAAGCATCACAGAGCTAATGTTAAGGGAAGAGGAATCAAGCTAATTGACAGCTTCTGTGGATGACTGCACGGCTTAAAGCACAAATAACAGAGCTAACATAGGTTTTTAAAAGTACCAATTGCCAGCTAGGGAGTAGTATCATTGATAATTGTAAGTAGCAATTGCAGTGTTCTTAAACTACCGTCTCCTGTGTCTTTATGAAGATTTTTTTAATTTAAAAGAAAGCTTTGAGCTGTATTCCTGTAACAGATGTTGGAAGCTAACCTGTTACTATTCCTACGTTTGAGTTTGCAGAAGAGACAGTCTTCACCACTTGTCTGTGAAGTCTAGTTTCTTTGTCCCTTTTTTTTTTTAAGCTAAGAAAAAGTAGGATTTGAAAATTTCAGGGATTTTCACAAAGATAAAAGGGAGAATTAACATCTGCAAATGGTCCAAGTGTACAACTTGAGTTAATAAATATAAGAAGACACTGAGAATCTATTGATTACTTGCCATTGCACTTTCCGAAGGCTGTTGCCCTTGCCTGTAAATTTTTAATAGCCTCCTGGTTGCTATGGCAATCGAATTACACTAAGGAAAATTACTGGGTTTCTGATTTCCAGATGTTAGAAAGCTGTTTGTGCACGATGGGCAACAGGTTGAAAAACTGTGATGTCTGTTTGCAAATGAATGAACTGCCAAATTGTGTCCCTGTTGGAACTGAAGACAGCTTACACTACCAGCAGTGTTCCTGTACTTAGAATAGCTTCTAAAATAAAATTCCAAGCATGCAGAAAGCTTGTGCAAAGAACCTTTGAATCCCTGTTTTCAAGGTGTCTATTGCATCTGGTTGCATTTTCTGACACTATTTGATTTCCTCTGGCAACAGTTGCTGCATGTTCTATACATTGGCTCTCTGTCGCCTGTCATCCTCAGGGCTGTGATGTGAGGAAGAAATAGTTACTGTCTCTACTTTGTGAATGTACAACTGGTAATAGCCCAGTTTAGTTTATCTCTGCTGTGAGATCATCCCAGTAAACATTAACCAAGTCTCTATCCTCTTACAGCCTGAAAAGTAGAGTCTAGTGCATTACTAAGGCTTTGTGTACTTTATATTTCAAGCAAACAGTTTAAAGGGACCTACCAAAAGTGGGTTGTTTTTTTTTAACACACACACACCCCCACCCAACTCTATCCAGAGAAGATAACTTAGGCAGTCTTAACCAAATTTTTCCTTTCCAAAGAGTTTTCTGCTGTCTCTTTTTCCCCCCTCTGTTTTTTTTCAGTACTGTCCGTACAGCAGCCATAAGTTAAGGCTCTTCTGCTTTGGTTTTCTGTGGAAATAAACATACCTTCACTGCCCTTTCCACTGAAATAGGCTCACTCCACCCTGCAGGACTCTGCTGGAGGGTTTGATGGAATCGGTGTCATCCAACCACCCACCACACTCAGTCACTACAGGTCCTGTTAGTTTATATTGCTGGAGATGACAAAACTGTGACAACAAGTAAAGTCACACAGATTCCCCCTGACTCATCTAAATGAGCCTGCAGTGGTTTAGTGGTGGACTTTGTTGTCAGATGTGTAGTGAGTACTGTACAACACAGACATGCCCTTGCCATAGTGGCCACCCTGCACAGATTAATAAAAAAGGCCACTACTGAACATGCAGACAAGTGGTGCTCAGATCTGTGTTAAACATTGCAAATTCAGCAACAGGCAAAAAGAACCCCAGGCAAAGTCACTCGAAAAAGACAATAGAAAAAGTGTGTAAGAAGAAGGCACAGGGAAAGGGTTGCATTGATCCCAGTTCTTTCTGGTAGCTTCCCAACACAACCATCTCTTAAATACTTAGATTTCCACTGAGGAGATCCTTGTTGATAGTACACCAAATTGGATGGAGAACTACCTCATGAAAGCATAAAATCGGGTATTCTTGCTCCAGCAGCCACAGGATGTATTACTGTTTTTTAATCCATGAATGACAAGAAAGCAGATGTGCATTCTGAGAGAAGTGAGTTTGGTGAGCAGCAGAAATAAAAAGGTTGTCTGCCTAGGAACCTTTTTCATTCAATATGCTTAATTTTTACTGCCAGTTAAAAAAGGTAGTTCAACTTCAGTCCAGTGCCAGTTACTTCAGTGCTAAATCCTACTTCAGAAGCTTTTGAACAGCCAGAAGATCTGCTACAGAACAACTGCTTTCAGTCTTGAAACCTTTCAATGAGCAGAAGGAAAAAGCAAGGTTCTGGTGTCACTCTAACTGTATTGATGTATCAGAGAAAAGCAGCAGAAACACATCTAGTCAAGGCTTTAACAGCAACAGTCTATTTCTAGGTAAGCATCCCAAAATAAATAATCCAATTTCAGGCCTGGTGAGGATCATCAATACAGCTGCCTTGCCCCTCCAGCACCTCGTGGCAAGGAGACAATCCAGTGAAAAGGTCTGCACCTTCAAAAACACCATTTGCATGAGTCTTTCTTAGTCATTTGTAATATCACAAAGCATCAGCACAGACCATGGGCAAGAGTCCAGAACGTGTAACGAGTAGAAAGCTGAAGAAAGGTAAGACCTGTATTCATTCCCTTACTCTGTTTCTTCACAGGTTCCACAACCTTGTGACGAAGCCTTGCATTTGCTCTGGAGTCACTTTCCACCAGCTATTCCCATATACTTTCTATGGTTGACACTTCATTTGAACCAGATATTTCTCTCTTAAAAGGCTTCCACTCTTTTGTGACTTAAGCCACCCATAAATTTTTTTTAATCTATTTATTTTATTATAAAATAAACAATGTATTATTCAGAGATATCTGTATCACAAAAAGATTTTTCCATTCTGAACTATCACTTTCCTAGTTCTGACAAAGCAGAAACAAGTGTTTTCAAATCAGACAGGTTAAGATTGCACAGTTCAAATGTGTTTCAAACTAAGCTTGCTGATGGCTGAAACAAGAAAGTAAATTCCATTGAGCTTTTCCAACAGTCAATCTCAGGATGGGAGCTGCCAGTGACCATCTTTTTTATAATAATAATGTTGTTGCAATCACCTGCCTGCAGTTTTTACACTCCTGCTTAATTATTTTTGTCCTGAGGTCCTGTTGAATGTTTTGGTTATTATTATTTCTTTTTACTAGTTGCAAGTTTTAAGGATCTTTCAAAATGGTAAAGAAAAATTGGTTTTAAAATTCCAAGTAATATCTATACATATTGAGTCCCAAAGAGTGAGTAAAATTAATAACTTTGACGATTCTAGTTGTGAAGAGGTATGGGATACAGACCTTTTCAGTAGCCATAAACTAAAGCAGTAAGTTAAATACTCTTTTTACTAAGAAATACTACATAGATTTTGTCAAATCCCAAATCTCACTGTCCATCACTTGGTGGTAGAGAGAAGCATATCCTGGCAACTCCCACGTAAAACCACCAGTTTTGTTTAAACCACAACAAAGACACTTAATATTCAAAGATTTGCCTTTGTGGTATCCCAATCAGAAAGAGTTAAAACAGTTCACAGATTTTTCTTGGAATTTCCCTCTCCAGAGAGGACTGTTCTGGAGTCGTGTAAACACAGACATCTGCTTGCTGACACTTCATAATTCCTTTAAATGCATAAGAATAGAAAGAATCCCGGAGGGAGTTCCAGACCAGGCCACTTTCAGCCACCAGGCCTCCATGCCTTTATCCAGTAAAAAGGCAGATAAGTGCTGGGGCTCATACATCTGTTTCATGGACATTCTGGCTATAAGCTTTGAAGTTAATAATACAGCTTGTTCTGTCTGAAAATAGTATCAAACCAAATTTATTTTTCATACTAAAAATGGGCAAAATTGTCCAACTTTTATATACCTAAAGTGTGTAAGGGAAATTGCAAAGTACAGTAGACTTATGGTAAGAAGATTGTTAAACTAGAGTTGCTATCTAACAAAAAAAGATTTCAAGGCAAAGTGTGGTATTTTAGTGGAAGTCTCTCCATCTCTTGTGCTTATGTTTGGAGGTACAAACAACCTCTTTATATCTGATTTAGAAATCAGGGCTCATCTTTTAATTACTTTGCCTCCCTGTTACCCCAGACATGCAGGTGTGGAAGATCTGAGCAAATAGGAGAACAGTGATTCAGAGCTGTAGAAATAGCTTTAATCCCTGTATCCTGCTAAGCAGAAATTCACCTTACAGATGTAAACATAGCTTTTAATATAAAGTTAAACCTACACATTAATTATATTTTATTAAGCATCACATCAGTCTTCAGAGAGGATAACATTTTTAGTCCAGCATTTTGCATATGGGAGAATGAATGAATACCAAGAGGAGATGTCTTGCTTCAGCCTTATTATGGTTTAGTGGCAGAAAACAATCCAGTGTTTTCTGCTCTCCCTATTACATTCCCTGAAACTGGGTAATCAATAACACATTCAGATCAAGTTACAAATGCATTGCCTTCCTGGGAGGAGGAATGCCAGCAGGAAGTCAGCCATGCTTTCCAACACATGCTAATGATACATGGTAGCTGTTTAATTCTGTGAGCATCTCTCTGACACTCTGCTGTAACTGTTCATTACATGTTCCAAATTCTGATAGAGTTCTGAAAAGAACCCCTTAATTTCCTCAAGCACCTTTCAAATCTAGTGTAGAAAATAGACTCAGAAACATTGCTCTTAACAAAAGAATGAGCATTCAAGGACTTTGAATAAATTAGAATTTCCACGATTTCTTTGATAATCTACAGGTTTGTATGTTTTACAGCTCTCCAGGAGAGTCTTCTGTGGCCAAATATGTATGCGAAAATATACATAATTTTTCTAATGGAAGGTGGTTTTATTAAAAAACACCAACATTCTATTCAAAAGGAAACTTCTGACACTGGATAATTAAATGGAAATCCCTGCTGAAGTTAACAGGGGTTTTGGTTTTCGCCCTTTGTCTGAACTAAAATCTGCAGTGACAGCAGAAACAATTTCAACCTAAGATAATAGTTTTAAGTTTTCATTCATAACACCATAGCAATGGAGGTCACAGTCTCCTTAGAAAAGGAGTACTTGCACTATTGAATTTCACTGCATGTGGAAATGATTTATGCTGTAATCAGAAGCCTAGCGCCTTCCAGTGGAAGATTCTCAAGCAATTGTCATGGAGCAAACCGGGCTTTAGCTCACTAGGCATTAATTTAACAAGATTTTTTTTTTTTTTTTTTTTTAATGACCAGTATCTTCATAACTGATTGATGCCTGATCTGGTGCAGCACCTGCTCTCTCATCTCCTGTGGTTCAGCTTTTCAGATTAATGAGTCAGAAAGCCAATTGTGACAGTATTGTAAAATGTAATATTGTAATAAACTTTCCATGCTTCAAAACAGAAAAATAATCCACAAATTGATTTCCAGAGTTGAGATTTCAGGTCCTGAACTGTTCTTTGGTTGGGGACTCTTTTTGGACAGAAGCTTTAAGTGACACAATCACTTTCTAAAGCATAGAACTGTCACCATAATTATAAGGTTTTTTTAATGCATTTTATTTTTTAAAAGCTACAGTAAATCAAGCCTAAAAATGTTAATGCATTCCTGGTAGTGGTCAAGCTGTGCAAATTCTGAATTTATATTCCAGCAATATGTAATACTTCACATGATGTAGATGATGTTTTGCAAAACACAGGGTATACAATACATGTGTTACAAACCTGATTCCTTGCTTTTTATGACTACCTACAGAGTGTTTAATGACAACTTGAGGCAGCTTTTGCCTTCCCATTTAGGAACAGTTTTAGAACGGTTCTGAAAAACAGTAGGAGCTGCCAGCTTCCCTGGTGCACTTCGAAGCATCCTACCAATAAGAAATCTAATCCCATTTGTTGGGTCTGTTTATGTGCTGATGAATTTAATAATGCTGCTGTGGATGTGTTCTCTCTCCTGTCCTGTGAAATCCTTCAACAGAGTTACATGACTCCTCAAGGCATTACACAACTAAATGGTGCTCTCTTGGAAAGGGCAGAGCCCGTGTCCTATTAAACACTGCACAGCAAAGCAAGTGCTTGTATGTTTTTCATGTTGATTTTGTCTTGTCAAACGGTTGTCTCTACATTGTGTAGAAGTTTGGTCAGTTATCACCATTTCATATAGCAGGAGCTGTTTTAAATATCAATCACACTTAAAACAAAAGAAATATATTCCCTCAAATTGAGTATCAGTGAAGCATCTATACTTGATGTTCTTTCTATTCTGCATATGAAATCCTGACTTTTTCCTGTTAACTGCAGCCTCTTTTTTTGTCAAAAGAAGGTTTTAAACATTTTTATTTTTATTTAGTCAATATAACTCATCCCTCTCATTCTCATAGCATTTTTCTTCCCAATTCTGTAAAGGAAATTGATGATCTCACCTAAATTTAAACTACCAGCTTCCTTATTTTGTTATGGACCGCAGTGACCATATTTAGTTCTGTTGGATGCTCCTTATTCCCGTTCTGCTCTTGCCACCACAAACATGTCACATGGATTAAATATTTAGACAGAAACATACTTTAGCCAAGACAGGAGGAAGCCTCATATTGGGACTGCATCTCAAACAATCCGATATTTTTAGAACTTGATGGAAATACTTTTTCAGTCCTTTGATGGTGCTTTGATTTACAGCTTCCCATAATGAAGGGCATTATTAGTTTTTACAATACAAAAGCTCCATAATGCTGAAACCTTAATACAGGACTGAGGAATGAAAAAGAAAAAAAAAAAAAAAAAAAAAAAAAAAAAAAAAAAAAAAGCAGTGGAGGAGGCTGCAAGGTAGCAACAAATGACAGGCACTCACATAAAGTGTGCAGAATGTTTCCCTGGATGTGAAGAAACAATTTGCATTCTAATGGCTGAGACTAACAAGAAATACCCAAACTCAAACTGAACTGGAGCTTCCCAGGAGATCAGTTGAAAGAGAAGGTCATCTCCGATTCACCTGATGCTAAAAGCTGAAATAGGTTTGAATTTCTGATAAAACAGGTCTGCAAAGTTCTCTGGAATTTTTTGGCTTTTTTGTCATAATTCCCAAAAGGCAACATTGTAATGGCAAGTACAGTTTGCAAATAAAAATCATTACTACTACCTGCATGTCTTCTTTCACTGTCCTGCATAAACGTATGTGCTTGCTTGGAAGTCTCACAGCAGGATCTGCAATCCATAACAAGAAGCAACCTGAGGGGAAAAATGTACAGAGCTTCTAAAATCTGCCAGGTTTAGAGTAATACTTTCCTGATGTGGAATTGCCAAACCATCTGCAGATAAGTTTTTAACTATTATTTACTACTTCAGTTCTCATATACAGCATTAGTAGATTCCTGTTCATTTCCCATGTCATCTGTAGTTCTTACTCCATTCCCTACCCCCTCCCCCTCATGAACAATTTTTAGAAAAAATGGGATTTAAAAATGGTCACAATTAATCTTTGTTCTGCAAAGAAAGCAGTCAGAAGGTCCAAGGCCTTCCTTGTCTTGAGGGCAAGGATTCCAGCCCAGGGATGACATGAGCTTTCAAGAGTATTTGTGGGGCAGAAAAGGTTACAGGACTGCACATGGATAACTTTGGCTGCTGTTTTTGTTTGCTGTGCATATCTTCGTTTTCCAGTGTGGGGATGTGTTTTAACTCTAGTGGAGGAAGGCAGGGAATGGCCTGCTCCTCTTCTGTAACTTCCATGTATTTTTTGCCACCAGCTTAGGTGCAAAGCAGAAGTCCCAATCCCTCAATCCTACATTGATTTGCAGGTGGTTTCTAACATCCAAATGCTCTCTGAAGGGCAATACCAGTAAAGAAAAACAGAAAATAAAAAAAAAAAACAAACCAAACCAAACAAAAGAACACCACCAAACCAGTTCCTGCTTTGAAATAATTCCTGCAGATCATTTCTTCAGGTGGTAAGGATGAAGGAGAATGAAAATAAGTAATGATCTCTTCCTTGCTCCTTGTTCGGGAAAAATTGCCTCCTAAAGTCAGGCTCCTGTTCAGTTCTCTGTACAGCCCATTCCTTGCTCAGGGTGACCTGGAGAGAAAGCAGTGAGAGAAAGCAGCACTAGGGCATTGATGCTCAGAGAGGTGCCCAAAGGCAGGGCAAGCAGACATCGGTGCTCTTCAACCACTGCCACCTGGGCAAAACCAAGATCCTAGAAAGGCAGTAGAGTGTGCTGTTCCCCATGGTGGAACCTGTTGACATGCTTTATACATTTGTAGAACAGGTGCAGGAGGAAAGTAAAAAGGGAGCTGTGCTAGACGTTGCTGCACACTGAACACTTGCTTCCAGCTATGTCCTCTAGCAACTAATACCACACCCTAGCACAAAGGAGGGAGTACAGCAGAGAGACTTACCTGCACAAGTCAAATAGTAACCACTTATTCCCCTAGGTTCCCTTACAGGTGGCAAACAGCTGTCAGAACTGCTTGCGAGTACCAGAAGCTCCCAGACTGGTTTCTGTAATGCTTACCCTTGAGTATTCCCTTTTCTAACCAGCTATGTCTCCTCTACACTGTATTTCCTAATACTGAAAAAAAATCTTCACAAAGCCTCTTTGCAAAAAGTCCTATTAAAGGTACATTCACTGTTACAAGAATTTGCCATATCGATCAAAGTGCCCCCAGAGGAACTGCTGAAGAAGAATTGAAGCCATGCTGCGTGATCTGAGTACTGCCTATTGGTGAGGGCTGCTCTAAATGAAGAAAAAGCATTACCATAAGGTTCAAAGTTCCTCTGACTGTGCCTTCTCTCCATAGGCAATAAAAAAAGCCCAAAATCAGGGGCTGTAACATGTAAACGACTTTAAAAGCAAAACGCTCAAGGTCCATCAACATGAATGCAGTTGACTGGGAAAAGCAACAGTTGCCCTTATTTGTCAAAGTTCTTTCTGCCCATGTTTGCTGCAACTGCAAAGTGCTCCAACTTTCATTTTCTTCCATATGGTGGGGGAGTTTGGTAGCTCTAAACCTGTTCATCCAGGTGGCCTGTCAGGTTTTATAGGCATCCCTTAAAAAGGGAGCATCCCTTAAAAAGGGAAGCAACCTAATCCTGGCTCAGGTAATTCAAAAGAAAATTCTGCAAAACTGCATTGTTCTTTAAAAGCTAACAGGCAGTAATTCATGGCTTTGACATGAGAGGACTGGTTTCCTCCCTTGCCACCGATTTCATAGACCCATTCCTTGCTCTGTGTTGATACAGGCTGTTCTGCAGTTACTTGTGTATCTCCTCTTTCACTTGATGCTATTTTATGTGCAGCTGAGGATATCAACTGACATGCAGATCCCACCGGAATTATTACTGGTACCCTACTGCACAGCTGGCTACCCCTATGGCAGTAAGAGCTCAGTGAAAGGGATGCCGCACCCTTCTCAAACCATTTCAGGTTCATGCTTCAATATAATCAGAGCCAACATTTGTTATGAGTTGCAATAGCAGCTTTCACGAGAAAAAACTCAGCAGGCAACTGGAATTGGTTACACACAACTGCCAGATCTGCTACATGCAAGTCAACACACTATGAAATACACTTTGAGCTTGTCGCCAGAACTGAAGGTCAGGCTTTAATTGTAGCTGTCACCAAAGTATTGTTTCCAAAGTGAGATGTTTTGGGCTGCAGCTACACATCTTGTCAACCTAATGTCAAACAACACCTCTGTAACTGCTGCTGGCCCCTGTAACTTCCAGCTGCATTTTCACTGCCCATCTATTGGCTTTATCAATGACAAGTGATGAAGCAGCACTCTGCCCAACCTCAAGAGGACTGAAGATAACAGCAAGTGACGTATTTTTGGATGGAGGTATAGCATTTATTGAAAGATTCAAAAGGTTTCTTTAGATTAACTAATACAGTAGGAAAAGGACAAGAAAAGCCTCAGGCATTCAAAGCACAGTTGCTTAAGCCAGGCTCAATTCACAGTGTCTCACTAGACACTAAAAATACCTGGCTCTTTGGATTTGATTTCCCATTGCTTCTAACACACACACCATCCTCTTTAAAGAGACAGTGGTGGGGAATATTAAGTACACCTCTGCTTGGACACTGCAAAGAAAAAATGTGATGCTGTCCATAGCCCACCATCCTGAGCAGCTCACATGTGCTGAAGCAGCAGCTTCTCAGCCCCCGTCCCACACCCACATCCCAGCACTCTGCCTGGTCTCAGGGCACCATCAGTACTCGAAGGGATGCTCTGCTGCACCTTGGCTCCTGCATCACCTACTCTGCCAGCAAAGCATCACACTGCCAGTCCCTGGAGGGCTCCTTTGAAACAGGACTGGAGCAGTAAAGGGGTTTTATTAATAACTTGCAGAATTTCAATACACTAAAAACATTCTCAGTTTAACCCAATGTTCTTTTGAAATGCTATTTGATGAGCAGAGAGGGAAAACAATGAAAGACTTCAATTTTCATGTATTTTATTTACAGGCTGCACAATACATTTTATATACAAATGGCTTAAAATAACAAAGAGTAAGCAAGCTGAAGCATAACAATTTATTTTAAATTAAGTTGTCTCGAAAGAACTCCTGCAATAAAGTTTCTTCACCCTGATAAGCAAGTTAATTTGATTTTAAGTCAACCCAAGGTCATTTTATTTTAAAATATAGAATTCAAATAAATTGTCTGGCGATTCCTTAATTTCATGACACACTTCCGTAAATATAGAACATCCCAAAACTCTCAAGAAGGGTAATAGCCAAAATTTCCTCATGTAAAAAACACTATAACAGAACAGACTGGAGAAATGTTGTATGTAAAACACTTGAGTGTTTTATTAATGAAAAGAAGAATGCAAGTAGTACATCTGACATTTTCCTCTCTCGGAAACAGAATTCATGGTCCAAGACCTAATTTGCCTGCAGACAAGAGGTATCCTGTGTTACTTCAGTACTTCAGTTTTTACCACACAATTATCAAACCCATCCAACTGTAAACTCCACCAAAACTGAAACTGCGTCCTACACCAAGCAAAAGGAGAAGAGCACTCAAAACCGTAAGAACTTACAACGTGACACTTACTGCCTCTGCTTCTAGAAAGCCCCTGACACTACTGTGGGATGGAGAAATTTTAATAGAGACCACATTTTATGGAAGCATAAGAAAATATAGAAGTTTGCCATTTAAAATTTATCCAAGAAATTATATTAACATTTAAGGATACATGTGTTTTTATACCTCTTCCCTAGCACTGTTCATTCTGTTCAGGATAACAACTAGCAATCCATAAAAGCGGTTTCCTTTTCCTTTGGCTGAATTTAGCATTTTAATAGTCTAAGTCTTTTAAGTCATGGTCATAAGCAGTCCAGTTGTGCTTGCTTTCTTCCTCTTGGTATGGCTAAAGACCACTTAATATAAATAATGAAGTACTTGCTATGTGATAATCCATTATTACAGTATTTCACTACGTTTATTTAGAAACACAAACACACAACACTTACTTTTCGATGTAGTATCCAGGTCTCTGTAGCTCACTTTGGAATTGCAGCACATAAAACATAAACCCAAAGGAATGAGGGAGAAAGTAACAAAAGCCACAGCTCCACAGAAAAATAATGCTGTTTTCAGAATGCCTACTACTGCATCAAAAATGCAAGAGCCACGTGATATAAAATGCCAAACTAGTACAGCCTCTGCTAAGTGGAGTTCACTCATAAGGGTAAAATGCTGCCATAAGCACCTAGTCATGTGATTTAATTCAAAAGAAATGCTGACAGGTAATACACAGGTCCAGTACAAATGAATGTGGACCTTAGATCCGGGCAGTTCCCTGGCTGCTAACCTGCCCAGACACAATTCCAGGCCAGGGGAGTGTGGCTGCAATCCTCCTGCCACACCCTCAAGGGCAGAGCTCCTCACCTGTACCCAGCCCCCACCAGCCCAGGAGGAAAGGTGTCAGCAAAAGAGCCAAGAAGATTCCCTGGGTTGCAGAGAAGGCAATCTTTTCAGAGTTATCACATACAGAAATACACTAACTTTCCCTCCAAATTATCCCAACACTGCTGTGCCAGGCAAATACAGTGTTCAAAGTCACAGGTGAGTAATCTTTAAGCTGGGGAAAAGTCATTGTACAATATTCATCTGCTGCAGCATGGCACAGTTTTGTTTCTGATTCATCTGGAAATAACTTGTTTATTGCACCTCCTCTCTCCTCACAGTCAGGATTACTTGTGCTGGGGCTACTGGAGTTTTTTTCATGGCAAAAGACTAAAATCCATTTTGGTAGAAAAATGTATGAGAGAGCTGCCATCAGGAAACTGCACATTCATTTACACATGCAGAGGGGACTGACTTCTCTGCACTGAATGAAGCGAACTAAATGACTTGAAAATTTATGTCCAAAAGGGAATGTAGGAGACTCAACTTTTTCCTTGCATTTTGTACTGGAAGTCAATTAATTTAGTCCTCCGAGATCTACTTTCCATTTGAACTTACCTGTGTTTTTAGACCACTATTGCTTGCAATTTCACTTCAAGTGCAGGTGAGTAACCCCAGACTGCACGTCTTTAGTGAAAGTAAGTGCATATAAGCTTTGAAAGTCTTTTGCTTGATTCTAAAAAAACAAACAAACAAAAAAGCAATGTGTGTGTATATTTGTGGGTCTGGGTTTTTTAAAGAATAGTAAACAAAGAGCCTTAGCCAGCATTGCCCATATCTAAATGACACTAATGATTTTTGTCATTATAACTTTACTAGCAGAAAAATGCTACTCAAGGGAAAAACAGTCCAGTGAACTGTAATTCATGTGAAGCTTTTGCCTTTCTTAAGCACGGCCTATTCAGGTTGTAAGTATTTGACTGACGTGGCCACTTTCATTTTCAGATAGCAGGATTTTCTGCTGTGTCTAGTGAAGGCAACTGCCAGACTTGGGGACAGCATAAGCAGCAGGACTCTCTCTCCATTCCTCATCTGCCAGATCCTCAAACACTACGCAGTTAGCGAAGGGAGTTTCGCCATGCTCTGCAGTGTGGGAATTAGTCATATATGAACCAGGATTTTCAATTAAAACAAAACACTAACAGCTTTGGCTTCTATTCTGAAAATCCCAAAAGTCATTGACAAGACATTTGTTATAGTGTAAGTAGAAATTTTACTTTTTAAAAAGTAGTATTTAAACACTCAGTTACATAAGGTACCGATTTGTCAACTGGATAATCAGTTGGAAAATTGTTTCCAATATGGGCTTCAAGACATCCTATTACGTACAGGCAAAATATAACCATACCTCCTCTCTGCAGGAGAGAGACCACTTGTTATCAGAGAAAACAAAAAAGAAACCAAGCTGGAAGTTGTAATTAGTATGAGGAGTGGCTCTTTGTAAGAGTTTTAACTATAAAAATTTTAGCTGTTCCGAGACACTCAATTCCAATATTAAAATGTTCGGTGGAATAGCAGATATAAAATCAATTAATTGGCACAATCACAAGTTTACAGCGAATTACAACTAGTGTCAAACATTTTGCCATTGCTTTAAATACTGGTCTTTTTTCCTTTGGTTACTTCCTACAATGCAGTACTTGGGGTAAAAAGACAACAGTGTCAGCTTTTCACACAAAGTAAAGAAATTACTGCTGTTGACATTTAAGAGAAAAAAACTATGTCATCACTTGGTAAGGACATATAAAGTATAGTTTATTTGGCAGAGGAACTAAAACACTTACTACAAGTCCAACAGGGAGCTGAGGAAAAACTACACTCTTCATTCTTCTCCTCACTTTCAACGTTTCTCATGAAGTTCAATTTGGAAATTACAATTTTATCTAGGTAAAATCAGGTCTCTAAGTTAACTGGCCCATGTGAAGCAAACAGCACAAGGTTATGACCTGTTCGAGTTTCTTATTATTATCTGAATTCTCTTGTTAATTACCTAGGTTTAGGCATCATGTTCATAGCAATCTATGAAGTACTTCCAAATTTTTGCAGACCTTAAGCTTACATGTTAAGGCACTTACCATTCAAGTAAAACAGTTTTTATATAAACAAGCGTGGGAGATGGAGAGAACATTTGACCAGAACACCCATTCTTTTTTTTTTCTTGAAAGAAAAAAAAAAACGTTGACCAAATATTTATAAAATTTTGCATCAAGAGAAAGGTTGTGTTTTATTATCTGAAATGAGCACGAAGTACACCTTCCACAATAACACTGAAAGCAGTGCAAAGACTGACAGTGACCTTTGACTAAAGGTAGTTTTGTAAAAGAAAAATACCAAATAAATCAGTGCCCTGCTTTGATTGTTGTAAAATTTCTTTTTTACATAAAAGTTGGTCCAAACTTACAAAAAAAGCACAAATGTGCATAGTTCAGAAGATCTGAAAGAGTGTCATAAAAAGCTGATGTCCCTAAATTTAGCATCCACTTAAAACTGCCAAAATACAAAATAAAAGTCAGAACTAGAGTTTGTGAACATGTACAATCAAGTCATCTAGTTTTTAGACAGCATGAGTTGTAAGCATTTTTTAATTTTTCCTACTGTATGCAAGACCCTTTTCCACATAAAAATAAAGCTGTTGAATTAACATTATTCAAGTCTGTTGAACTGCTGCTTTAAATTGCAGCCAGGGGGGAAAAAAAAGTTTTTCCAGATAAAAATGATGTGCCTGAGGAAAAACAGATACTCAATATGGTAATCCTCTGCCTCGCCCTCTCACTGCAGATGTGCTAATGTGTCCCCTGTATCCTTGGGAATAGCCAGGTCCTTGGGCAGGAGAAGTCCAAGTTTGTCCATGCATGTGGCTGATGCCAGTGGGATTTTCCTGTAAATTACTTCCATAGCTATAGTTGTGCATCTTTGTGGGCAAAGAGTGCGTACTCTCTGGCCCTGTGGAAGCATCACTGCTGCTCCCCAAAACTGGGATTGGGCCATGGCTGTATTCAAACCTATGGTCTTTATCTCCACTGAACAGCATGGGGCCAGCGTTGAGGTAAATGTCTCCATAACCAGTTACTGAGCTGGGAAAGGATTCTGGAAAGGCTGATGGAGGAGGGACAGCACCAGAGTGAGATGAAGCAGTACTGTAGTTATCCAAAGACTGAATATCTGAGTTTCCAAGGAAACTCCTCCTTTCTAATACTCCTGATGATCCGCTTCCTATTCCATCGCTAGTGCTGTAACAGGCAGATGAGAAGGACGATGATCCAAAGTTATCCTTGTAGTCTGGGCCTGTTACATAGGAATCTCTAGCCTGATAATCCACACTTGTTTGTACTGGCTCCTCTGTTGTCGCCTGAGCTTGATGCTGAGCCAGCAGCTGCAGAAGAGCTGCTTTCACTCCTGCGTGAGGATCTGTTCCTGAAGAGTTACCTATAGGCAAATGCGCATTCTCTGTCCGATAATCAAGGTCTTCATCAGTGAGCGGCGGAGGCTCCGGTGGCTCGGGGGGACGCTGGTCTGGAGGCAAGATCCGAGGGCGCTCCTGCTCAGGTGTTCGGTTCAGAAGTCTCATCTCAGACTGCCTAACCAAATCCTCTTGACCTAAGAAGATGAAAAAAAAACCCCTTTTGGAATAAAAATATACAAATAACAGGACCAGAAAAAAAAGGACTCCTTCCTGGAAAAACACTGAGGTTTGTTAACTTCAGTTCTCATGAATTTATTAGTTAAATTTATCAGTAATTATATAGATTATTTTGGACAAAATCTGGCAACGGCTCATTTGCCTCAGGAGCATAATGCAGGTTACTCATTGAAGTAAGATTACCACAGTCAGTTAAAGAAAAACAGTACAAGCTCCTTAAAAAAAACCCCACCAAAACCAAACAACCAGAACAAAACTCAAGCAACACAAACACTAGAAGTTCACAGAAGGATCAGGAAAGATTAGTATAGGGACAGAAGTCTCGAGGGACAAAAGGCCACCCTATCAAAGAACAGCAAAACTCAAGGTTTAAAATAAACATGAACAAAAAAGCACACCTGTCAAAAAATCCCCAAAACCCTCCCTCCAAGAACAGTCCCAAAACATTTCAGAATATTTCTTTCAACAGCTGCAAACACCACAAAACCACAATAAATCCGAATTTGCAATCCAAAAAGATGAACAGAGCTTTAAACTGTGGGAAGACAACAGAAGCCACTACTACACCCCAATGGAAACCTTTAACCATGTGTGTGACAGTTACCGGTCACCACTGAATTTGACACTAAGGAACTGCTCTAGTCAGCATTAAAACCCAAAATAAAATAACTGTCTCATGAAAATAAGCTTTACCTAAACACACAGTCAAAACTGGCAAATTACATCTCTGCATCTGCTAGAAAAGACTGTCTTCTCCACCATTCTCCACCACACTCACCATTAAGAAACTACCCCCCACCCCGAATAATGCTCAATATTTCATCAGTAATACTTGTGTACCTCTTAGGCTGCGTATCATTGTTTGCTCTGTCTGCACAGCACCTGTTACACTAATAGACAAATTCTCTGATACAGACATAAAATGTGACCAAATCAGTTTAATCTCCTATACTCACACCGATTCATATGGCAAACATGTTAATTCTCTACTCCCAAACTATTACATCTCCAGTACTCCAGGTATTTGCTGGTTAGCAATAAAGGCCTTCAGTACCTGCAGACATGTATAATGACTTGATCAGATGTGGGTAGCCAGGTGCCGGAGAGTCCACGTCGTCCCGGCTGACAGACACAGGAGTGGCGGGCTCTGGAGGCTGCCTGAGTTGTAATGACATTTCATTTCCTGATCCATTTTCCTTCTCCTCCAACACAAAATCTTTTTGTTTTGTTTGCTGAGCCTTTATTAACTGAGACAACAGAACAGCAAATGCACTCTGCACAGCTGCCTGGGCAGCATCAGTCTCAACTTTAGGCTGACCCAGCTGAGCAGGTGGCACAGGGGGCTGCGTGACCAGTGGCTGTTTTAGAGGCTCCTGCTCTGGAGGTGGTGGCGGAGGTGGCGGCGGCTGCTGCTGCTGCTGTTCTGACTGTTTTTCACCTGCTGACAAAATTCCAGCAGGAAGATTTATTTTATTTAGTTGCTGCTGAGTCTCTGGGTTTACTTTAATATTCAATACTTGGGCAAACTGTGCCAAACTAACACTTGTTTTAGACTGTAGCAGGTTTAGCAGGATTGCCACTTCATTCTGGTTTAACTGCTGTCCAGTGCTTGTTTTTGCTAAAGACAAAAAAGGTGTTTTTAAATATTATTTAGAACTGGCATAATTCAGAAACTCAAAAGAAGACTAATCTAGCATGGTTGACATGACTGGCAAAGCATGGGTTTGGACAACACAGAAATGGAATGCTTTTACTATTAACTGTCTTCGGGGAGTATCTATAGGAAATGGAACAGTAAGATCCAATATAACCAAAGTGACTTCCATGAGGTGCACACACGCACTTGGACAGATGGAAAAACACCAAGCTAGAGCTCAATTTTCCACAATATAACTAAGCTGGGGCTTAAGGCCCCCTGCTTTAGGCAGCTGTAAGATTTCCAATCCCTATAAAATTTCCTATCTTTGACATACCACAACCCTTTGTTAAAATGTAGCCATCTGCAAAATCCATTTCCAGTCATATTCCAGCCCATTCTAATTCAGCATCTGGGTTTTAACACCTGCCCAAGTGACTTGGCTCTAGGTGGCCCAGGAGCTCACAGTATAAATGCAAAAGGAAGTGCTGACTTTGAGGGACAAGAAGTCAATCACTCAGTAGCAGGAAATATGTGATGATATACAGTTAATTCAATTAAATGGAGCTTGCCACAAATAAGAGCAGATTATGATGATGCAGGGGAATATATGAATAAGGAAGTTTGAATATCAAAGTAGTTTCTTAGCTTAAAACACCCATTGCAGTGATTTATTTTGAAAGAAGTGAAGCAGCATGGGTTGCAACATGCCCCATGAGTACATGACTGAGAGAAGAAAGCAGTTAAAAATTAGAAAGAGTGTGTGAGCAAGCTGGCAGAACTCTGAATTTTTTCTAACCCAGGTCAGCACAAACACATTCAGTCCTCTTCTATTCTTGCCATTGTGCTATCTTACCAATATATTAATTCATAGCAGATTAAAAGCCATGCATGACACACAAAAATATTAAGTATTTGCCTTTCAAGTTTTAAGAGTAGCACATCTGCAAAGTGCTGCAAAACCCACAACTCTACTTGTGGATGTGCACCAGGATACAAGCACTTGGAACCTACTTAAGCAGGATCCAGGGATTTCAAAATTTTTATATTTTTATATGAATATAAACCACCTTCTCTCTGGTAATACAAAAAAATAAATCACAATTTCTTATGCCTTGTACTGCTGACTCTCACTCAGATGCTGCAATTAACAGAAGATTTTGTCACATATGAGGATGGTATACTCAACATTAAAATTTCTCTCAGACTCAGTGGAAATTAATCAGAAAAATGCCAAACAGAAACTAATCTACCTATTCCATACCCTTTGGCTAGCTTTAAGTTCATTCTAACAGGAAACTGTATTCTGGGAAACCTGTCATAACAAAATTATTGAGCTCTGAACAGCTCCTGTTAAATTGCAAAATGCAATAACCAGGGGTCCCATTCATGAATCAGAACATTAGCAATTGTCTTTTTAACCTCTCCTTTTGGGGAGAAAAGGAGAAATTAGAAACAAATGCAAGAGTTTTGGCTAAAGCATGCATTTGGTCATGGAGTTATATAATGTGTCTTATTAATAATATTATCTAAGGTGCATTACGGCTTCCAGAAGTGCTTTGTTTAATATAGGAAATGCCTCTATGCTTCACTGAAAATTAAATTGTCTTCTTTTCTATCTAGATATATTTTTCTGTATACATATGGGTAAACAGAAATATAGGTCTGAATGATTCCTTCTCTATTTGCTTAGTTTATTTTGCATAGTCAGTATTAATGACTAACAGTAGTCATCAGGCTGTTATGTTATGTTATGTTATAAAAGCACAAAGAAGATATCCTTTGGACTCTTTAAATTTCTAATACAGTTTCATTGATAGGAGAAAAAGAGTTAGAGAAAGTCATTCTTGAAAATGCTGCCAAAACTTTAGCCTAAACATACAGATTAGCAGAATCTCACAGCTGGTTTACAATGAGAAACCAGATGAATGGAGCAAGAGGCAATAAATTGCAATAAAATATGATCAAAATAACTATTTTCTGTGTATCTTTGCAGAGAATATTTGGAGCTCTGCTCTACTGTTAAATTAAGGGTTGATTCAAGATGGTTCGTGTTAAACAATTGTCAGCTACTATGAATGCATAAACTGTGCTTTTCAGCTGAACTCTTCCATCAGTGCCATAGGATTTATGGTCACTTTGCACAATCAAAAATGGTTTTACATTAAACATACAGGTATCCATCTGGTGTTGTAACTCTCTATTTTTCTAAATTTTGAGAACTGTCACTTAACTGCTGAGTATCTCAAATGGTCTCCATATCAGAACCATTACTTCTTTTGTTATATTATATTTGTAAAACTTGTCTGAAGCAAGATACTTTTGTTAAGTTTCAGAATTAGTAGCAGTGCAATTCACAGAGGTAGCTACTTCATGTTATACCAGCTTCTGGGGGGTGGGGGGGGGGATGGTTTTGGTGTTTGGGGTTTTTTTTGGGTTTTTGTTGTTTGTTTGTTTTTTTTTTAAACAACTTGATTTAGCCCCAACAACCTGGAAAGCTGAAGACTACCATAACATGAAGATGGAATCTGTTCCATTTGAAATTACGATTGTTCTAAACTCTGCCTTCTGATCAGTTTATCAATACCAATAAAGCTTATCCAATCTATGGAGATTGTGAGAAACTTTGAACAGTCACTGGCTTGTGGAATTACAAAAGAATTATAGATGAGCAAGAGCTAAAATCCCCTCAAAATAAGAGCAAGCAAGGTAGCTGCTCTGACCAGGCTGAAAAGTTTGGTAAAATTGGAGAGGGACACTTATGTTTCCAAAAGCAAAGGCAAATCTTTTGTAACAAAGATTAAACTTACAATACTGTTCCTCCCTCAAGAATCCAGGAGACGTCAATACTCTGCAAATAACATCTAAAATTTCTATAGGTGCAATCCAAGTAGTAGGTAAATAAGAACTGAAAATATTACTGACCAAGTGCTACACTAGAGCTGCCCTGAGTTTTGAGTTGGGAAGAAGTTTGCATGCCTTGTGGGGTGTTGGTTCTGCTCTCATCCATGCCTAGAGACAGATCCTTCCTAGGGACTTTAGCTGCTGTAGAGTCATCAGTCATGCCCATCTGCTTCTGTCTTCTGCGTTTCTTACTCCACAGCTCATGGCAATCCTGCCACAAAGGAAGGCTGCAAAGAATGATTGGAGATAATCAGTTTTATCCCCATTGTTAATTTTTTTAACCATACTGGTAAAATAAACATTTAAATTATACCTAATGTAACTTTTGAAAGGTGAACCGACTAGAACTCAGCAATACATCAAGGAAACATTCAAAAGCCAGCAAAATCTGAGACCTGCTTTTTCCTGGCTGAAATCTCTTTACTGAGTGCCTCTTTCAGAAGCACAGGTCCTTCTGGCAGAAAAGAGGAAAAAGCAACTTAAAATGAGACTTATTTTCTGAATTATTTGTGTACTTCAAACTTCAAAATCAATGCTGCACAGTTGCTATGAAATACAACTTGCATACTACCAGATAACTAAGTTATCAATATGAAAGTGGTTTTTTCACAGTCCTTCTGTCTCTTATAAAAGTACTGTTGAGTCATTAGGTCACATATTTGTCCACAGTAACAGACATGGCTATTTAGTATTTATAGTGTACAGATCAGGCAACCAAGAAAGTCAGAGGGGAAAAAAGGAAAAAGTTGCAGAAGTAAGTTACATGAATAAATAGCACTTGACACTAGCAAAGCTGGCATACCAGGAAGAACAAGGGGATATCCTCTGAAATATGAACATATGAATGCAGAGGCAAAATTCTCTTAAGAAACTTATCAGCCACTAATTCTGTCCTTCCATTACAGTTCCCTGCAGGCATCTCAATTCTGATTTCCTGAGGAACACAAAGACCCATCCATAGATAACAGAAATACTGAGATGGGCAGTAAAAATAGTGGTTTATGTTTTCCTACTACAAATTAACTGTCTTAGCAGTTCTGTCACCCAGGAACATGGAAAAATTAGCTGATAGATGACAAGAGACACTGGAAATGCAATTATGACAACTGTTTCCTTTATTCTCTCCCTCCACCTCCCAAGTACTTTCTGAAAAACAACTGGAAGCAAGAACTCATTGTGAGAAGTATCCCATGGTTCTTGCAATCAGCATGTCACTTTCTTTTAATGAACAGCTGCTCCTTCCCAAAACAGAACTTCAGTCTTTGAAGAGAACAGCTGACACTTTCCTGTGCTGTGCCAGAAGTGAGTGTGGTTCCTCTTAATTTTTAAAAGGACACCAATGACTAGTTTGTTTTGGATTTCCATGTATCAACTTCTAGAATGGATGCATTACCACATCCTTGAAGAAAAGATGATCTTCCCATTCACTTACTTTAAAATGCACATAAGCAACATGCTGTACAAAAGTGGTTCTGAGACTTCAGCAAACAGCCTGAGATTGCTGATTTCTGATTTTCACACAGTGATATAGTCATATTCAGGCAATTAAACCTCTTTACCTCATGTTTCAGGAACATTAGTAATGTCTGCCCAGAGAGGATGTGGAGTCTCCCTCACTGGAGATACTCAAGAACCATCTGGACACAATCCTGCACCATGTGCTCTGGGAAAACCCTACTTGAGCAGGGAGGTTGGACCATATGACCCACTGTGGTGCCTGCCAACCTCATCGATTCTGTGATTCTGTGTAACAACCTTGTGTATGTAACAGGTAAGTCTAGAAAGAATTTTAATAAAATCCTTACATAAAACTCAAACACTTTTCCCACCTGGTAACTAATTAAAAATAAGTCAGTACAGGCTGCCTTGAAGGTTCAGTTTACTCAAACAATATCATAGGTTCTATGTTCTGACAGCTACACTGAGGAAAGAATGACACCTGCAGATTCTCTAGCACCTTTTCACTCTTTTCCTCAGGACATGCTCCAATATGATTTGTACTGATTAAAATGACTGTAAAGTCACTGCAAAAATCCGACAGGACGTTGCAATACATTTCCTCTAGAGAAACTTACAGGAACAACCCTGCACAATTTCACTTTTCCTGCCTGTAAAACCAAGACTCTCATCTGGCTCATGAAACAATTTACTGTATTTGACTTTAACTCTCAAGTACCTGTGCAGAATTCTATAGCCAGTGTCATTCTATAATCAAAGAAGGCAATTCAGTTTAATGGAGGACCTCAAAATCCTTGGAAAAAGTAGACACTAGTAAACTGAGATAAAAGGGAAATTATGTTTTTTAAATATTAGTAACATTCATAGAATAGTATTTTCTTTAAAGGTAGTAATGCAATAACTTGTCCTAGGAATGATGGATCAATTCTCAGATCCTCATAACCACTGTTATCTTAGCTACACAAGCATTTTACTGCAGAATCACCTTTCAACAACTGTGTACATCAACATTTCTGCCACCATCTCCTTTACTAAACCACAATGAACGTCATGAAATCAGTGCATGTTCACACTTCCTAGAGGTCAGTAGCATTACCAGTGGAAATTACTTACTCTGGAGGAGGCATTTTAGACGGTTCCACGTCTCGCAGAAACTCGCACTGAAGAGCTTGTTCAGCTGTGCAGCGCTTGCTGGGATCCAGGGCAAGCATATAATCGAATAAATCTAAAGCAGCTGGTGGGATGCTACAAAAGTGCAAAATAGAGGAAAGTGTCATATCTTTATTTTGTATCACACACTTCTGCGCAAAATTTTAATGAACACATTCCTTCCAAGACATTAAGCCCGAGACTGATCATTAAGTCCTCAGGTAACTTACACACTAACAAAACGCACCCACAATCTGAGCTTGATAGCAAGAGGAAGAGATAAACTTCACCTTTTACTACCTATGCTATTAAAAACCCAAGCTTTCTTTGCCTTGTGTTGCTTCATTGCTTGAAACCTTGTCCTTAAAAAAACCCACACCCACATTTTTAAGTCAAGACTATATTGTTACTTTACATTTTGGAATTTACCACCAGGGTTGGGACTTTTGATTGATTTATGGAAAATAATTCTATTGCTTCAAAGATATTAATCTCATTAGTATGAACAGGACGATGTATTTCTCTTGAAGCCCACTGTACCTGAACGAGAGGAACAACCCCTTTAAAATAAGCTTACAGCTGTTTTCCACACCTTTCACTTGTGATATATGCACAAAACTAGTCCAATGGTAGTACTTTAGGACATACGGTTCACGTAACTCCTCTGTGTTGAATGAGTTTATGACCCAGAAGACTGTAATGTTAACCAGACTACATATTTAGCTGTAGCCAGTTTTACTAATAAAAAAGCAATTAAATACTCTGACCTGTTTTTTGGACAGGGCAACAAGCAGGTGTACCCAAACAAATCGTTTCCTTAGGTGAAAGCTGACAGGTGGCTGAAATTTTAGGGCCTTCTTTCCTCTTCCTGACACTTCTATTAAATAAGGGTTAATACAAGCTCTGTGGGTATCATGGGAAGGACAAGAACCTAAAGCCATTTTTCTTTACACTCAATCTGTGTTCGTTCTCCAAAAAATACTGAAGTTCATAAAGTCTCCAAGAAAACTTAATGCTATTACAGTTGACTAAACTAATTCTTCATCCTTACAAAGCAAACTCTTCTCTCAGTTTTCGACGATACTGCTTCTTTGGTTTCATTGTGTTGAAATAAGCTAATTTTATAACATCAGGCCACACTGCTGGACAAGGACTTCCACAAATTCGGCTGCACCAAAAAGAAGGGAAAAAAGGATATGAGTTCCAAAACCACAAGCGAGCACAGCTGTCATTTTTACTCTTGCAAGTACAGTGAAAACAAAAATAATTTTCAATTTTAATGTTTGGGTTATTTTTAGCTAAAATTTCTCCACTGTCAAAATGTCCAACACCATTACATAATGGTGAATTGTCTACAAAAGGTAATCACCACACAGAGACCAAACTTACTGTTTCTGCCTCAGCCCAGCCCACACATCCTCTACAGAAATGTTTTGAAAAACTTAACTGACTATGTCTGAAGAGTACTCCAGGTATCTGACCAGATGAACTCGATAGCCCACATTCAGAGTAACTTTTATGGCCTTAGCTCCCAACGCCATTGAAGAAAGATATACCAAATAGCTGAAAAAGCACTTTTCACTGAGAATTTATTTAACACTGAAGACATAAGGGAAAAACACCAAACAATTCAGTAAGTCCTAAAGGCAGAAACCACTAGAAAACCTCTGTATTTTTTACTTCAGGTATGAGTTTCATGTCTCAAGCCTCATCTATCTCCACAAATGGAGTTGCCCACAATCTTATGCCTTGCATTCCATCCCCATCCTTTTTTCCAACCAAGGACGGCTAAGCACAGGTTGATCAACACCACACTTGAAGCAGAAGAACTAATAACGTATTTCCATATATGCAAAGTTTCAAATTCTGATGCAGGCAGTCGTAAAAGGACACTTTGCAAACACATTTCCCTAGTTCAGCCCTCCTTTTTATTAGATTTAAATGGTTAATGTAAGAGACCTAATGATCTATTAGTTATGGCCCAGGTGCTATGCAAACCAATCTGACTTTATACCAGTTGGGGTATTTTCAGGAGGGAGAATAAAAATAATAAATCTCTTACTATCAGAATTTACTTCAGCTTTATCTTTGATGAATTTTGAAAAGATAAACGTAGAATTGTTGACTGCAACATGATCACAGCAGAGATGTTAATACAACTGATTTATTATGCTCAAACAGCAAAAAATGCATAGCATCAGTGTAGAGGAAAGATGAGCTACAAACAGAAGCTTCCAGCAGAAGGAAACCACAAATTTTTAGGGTTTTGTACCAGAGGTACAACACAAAGAAAGAATAACTTTGCATTCTCATGTGCATCCATGCCATCTAGTGCTCAAAACCAAAAATTCCCAAACTCATGAGTTAAAACTCTTCTTATGCCAAAAACAACCACTGATACACTTTGCACTTCCTAAAACCTTTAATTTTTCAGGCCAGCTAATAACACATTACACAGAAACATGCTACTGTTCAATCTGTTTTGAAAAACATCTCAATATGTAACTTCATAATGTTTTTTATTAAGTAAATTTGACCATTTACTGTTCACATTCTGTAAGTTCTGTAGGACCCACCCTCTTTTCCCCTTGTTTCTAGGAAGAGCACCCCTCCTCCTTTACAATGTCAATTATGATATCAGAATCAAGAGCAAATTTTGCTCGCTGAATAAAGACAAAGATGCTCTGGTACTACTGAATTAAATACTTCTCATTCTATGATTTATTGAGAATAAGGAAAGAAATAAGAATTTTTATCTCCATCAAATGTCTGGCAGTTTGTAAGGGAACAGAAATATTCCCGCAAAAGTAATAAAGCGCAAGTATGTACATGGTAGGTTTGAAACAAGAACTCATGGCCAGCAGCATCCCAAATACCTATTCCTCCCAAATCCCACTTGTCCTTACTATTTTCCATGTTCTCACTTTGATTTGCTGCAAGCAATTTGCAACATCATCTTAAAAATTACAGGCATTTTGATTACGCTCTCTTTACAATTTCAGTAAGAGGCAACTCCACCTACTCTACAAAAACCCACCTTACTGATCAACTGTACATTGCTAGGAACACAGAACATTCACAAAAAAACCTTCATGTCGGTGCCAAAGTCACTTGTTACTTGTCCCTCAAAACCTCTAACATCTTACTTAGAGCAAAAACTGAGCACTTGCAGGTGTTTGCAGTGCATTATCTCAGATTTTAACACTAAGAAAAGAAACCTGTTTATGAGGCACCTACTATGTAGAAATGCTCGCAAGTTACCTTATGAGTTCCAGTTGAGCAAGTTCTTGATTTGCTTGAAATATTGGCTTTTTTGTAAAAAGTTCACCCAGGATACAGCTGTAAAACAGTTTTGCATAATTCCATCATTATGGCTTTCATTACAGATTGATAGAAACTTTAAGATTTATTTTTGGATTGTTTTTATCCTTGCTACGCTTCTGTCCAAACTCTTACCCACAGCTCCAGACATCAATAGCTGGTGTGTATCTTTCTTCCCCAAGCAGCAGTTCAGGAGGCCGATACCATAACGTAATAACTTTGTTGGTATATGGTCGGCTGTTAGGAGGAGGAAGAAGAGAGGACTATCATTTGGGTATGGTCACACCTCTGAAAAAATGATACCTTAAGGACTTTACTTCTGGGATGCTGTTTAAGAACAGTACAATCTTCCACTCTCTTTTCATTTTAGTCCTGCAAAGCTGTAACTGCACAAAAACAAATGCAATTGTCTGATGAAGGCTACAAAAGGTCAGATTGAACATATAGATAATAATCACACAGCCACCTTGATGCTACTTGAACTCTGTATCTCCACTATCATTCAGAAAGCAATACTGTATATTTATTACATTGCTAGTAATTTCCGGAGCAGGACCTGCTTAGATAAAACCAGTAAATTCCATGCAACTGTTAGTTACTACCATACTGAATACAGGACCTCTACAAGCATTTTAAAAAGAAGAAAAAAAGTCACTCTTCCCTCTTTAAGTATGAGCAAAAGAGATAAAAGCCTTTTTCTGGAACTATATTGTTCAACAATTTTGATTCCAAAGCCTGGAATGCTTCTAGTATCTTCCTATATTTCACAACATCTTTAATTCTCCACAGCTCTAACCAGAAATTTTGGTCACTGTGAATAATCCTTTCCATCCTCCCACTAAAGGAAAGATTTCTACTAACACAGACACACTTTACTTGTGCACAAGCTGAACTACAGCATCAACAGTTCAGAATGGAAAGCAGAAAAGATATGTTCAATTTTGGTTTTGTTTCAACCAGGATGTTTTAAAGTTTTTTTTCAATTTTTCACTGTTATCAACACTAAGTAACTCTGAACAGAAAGAGTAACATTAAGTATGAATAACCATAGAATAAAGCCTAACAAGCTCTTATAGCATTCTCAGTAATACAGGTATCATTACTGTAATCATCTGAGTCTTTCTTTCATTAATGCACATGACCCCAATTCATTTTAAAAAAGTACTATATTTTTGGAAATGATCCCATCATTTATCTTATTTATCTCTGAAGCAAGGGTTCCTCTCTGAAATGTTTACACAGTATGGACTACTTCTACAGATACATTGCTCATATATATTAGGATATGGTGGTTTTTATTTGAACAGTTGTCTTGTCATGCAATCTGTCATATCTCCTACTCCAAACATATTAAATCCATCAGAACAACATTTAAAGGAGCACAACTACAAAACTACTGGGAATTTGCTTAAATTTTTATTTCCTCCCCCTTATGCCCCTACTAAATTCTGTACCTTTTCAAACAGTATTAAATTCTAAACAACAGTAAACCACATGCAAAGCACATGAATTAAAACCAGCAGCTATTATTACACTTGTTGATATACATTAACTACACCTGTTACTGCAGGTCAGAAGGAAAATGAACGAGAAAAAGAATTATCAAAAATCTACTGAGATTCTAATTATTCTCCCATGTTCAACTGGCAATTCTATTAGCTATCTTAATCTTGGTTTCATTTATGCGTAATGGCATAATAATGTTGCTGTTTGATGCACAGTAAAATCTCCTACTGGCATTATAAGGACACTGAACTTCTAATCCTTAATGAACAGTGAGTTTTACAAACAAAATTTAAATTAATTTAAAAAACAGACATTAAAAAAACCCCAAGCAAAACACAGTAAACCACAGGGGAAAAAAAAAAAAAAAACAACATTAGGCTAGTTTGGTACTGTTAAAAACAAGAAAGTAGGATAGCATCCTTTTATTATTAAGTACTTCAAAACCAAAAATTAATTAGCTAGCAGCTACTTCAGATTATCTCACTTTGCTATTATACCCAGCAGTTTTCATAACTGTACTTAAACATATTTACCTGAAATAACAGTTCAGAGGCAACAGCTCAGTGAAACTAATGCTAACACATTTATCAACAACCTAAGAGCTCTGTAGAAAACAATAAACTCATAAAACTAACATTATGGATATTATTTCCCAAAACAGACATGCAGAAATCAAAGTAAGCTCAGGTATCCAACCATCTCTGTATCCAACCACCTCATGGACATACTACTGTAGTGAACATTCAGCCTGAATTTTGAAAAGTCAGTCCCACATGACAAATACAACATTACAAAGTAAATACTGAAGTTCTTAATCGTAAAAAAACTGTGCACCTGTTTCCTGGATTATGAGCATAATGAAGCCAAGAACAACAGAAGCACAAGTCACAAGAAGTTTCAGAATAACTTTTATTTAAACATGTATCTCTGTTTCCAGCAGATTCAACAGCACTGACTGCCTAAAGAATACAATGAACCTCTTGAAATGTAAGGTTAAATCTTACACAAAAGTAATGCTTATTGAATAGAAACTGTATGCTACTTTGTGTCAGGAGAAAAAAAAAATTGCTTTCCCTAAATAAAGTCTTTGGTATACCAAGAGAAGAAATATACTTTAGGTTTACAGGATTAGAAACTTAGGACTGTAACTTAATTTCCAATCAATATATGGCCAGTCTCTACTGTTACTTATCCAGAACACCTGGAAAAGCAATACACTTGCACAGACTTTAGTGGTTTTATGCAGTGTAAGACAACATGTATTTCTTTCAATTTCCTAAGCAATTACTTGTACTACATTACAGTAACATCTCCTCTAAACAGAACAGTCTTCTGGCCCTCATAATAGTTATGCAACAAGATTAAACTTCTGAATGATTTTTCACAGTATAATTGTATCTTACCTTTCTTCCGAGTTGTACAGCCGAGCAAGCCCAAAATCTGCGAGCTTTATCTGCCCTCTGGTGGAAAAACCAAAGAATTATTTAGTGGTTAATCCTGTTAAACTTTCCTCCCCCAAAATCAGGTAAAGTTTAAGACTGAAACAGCTGCAACTGATCTTCACCAAACCACATTAATGAAGAGGCAATGCTTCGCTATCTCTGCATCTCTTCAGTAAACAGTTATGCTAACTTACAAAATAGCGAAGACAAGTAAGCAAAATTAGGTATGCTTATCAAATGGCATTTATATCACTGGATGTTAGTCAAATTTAGGTCTATACCATAAAATATTCAAGTCAATAACTCTGCAGGAAAAAAATGAGGGAAGAAACTGCTATTTTCTCAGGCCTTGCTGCCAGCATGAGCATTTGTACAGCAAACAACTATCAGCAGTCATACTTCCTTCTAGGAAACCATCAAAGTCCTGTTGTGCTATTGTACAGTTTAAATACAGCCTTTAAATCAGGGTGATCAACCAGATAAGGGCTTCAGTTTTGTCAGCAGCCAACTTGCTGAATGATATAACCCCTAACTCATTCCTGAATTTTCCCAGACACGAGGGGAAGAGTAGAAGATACAGAGCTCTTGCCTGGCAGTTGCCACAGCTAAAAGGCACTGCTCAATGACCAGAAACTCCAACTATCTGTAAAGTCTGGATGATTCAAACAGAAAGCTATCTGCAAGCTTTTCTAACACACGAAATTAATGTTGGACTATTATATGCGGTTTTCCTTTTCTGTACTGATAAACTTTTGTAACTCCCATCACTTTCCAATAATGTTATGTTCTCAAATTATGGCAAGATTTGCTGCTAGCATGACCATTTTGTGGTAATAGCACATACGTGACCATTTTGTGATGACCAAATATGTTGGTCATAGTTTCCATCCACTTTTCTCCTCAGACCTTTACTCCTGATTTCTTGGAGAATGCCCATAAACAAAGAAATGTTCCCCTCAAATTTACATGCTTATTTCTGAGAAGGTATTTAGAAGATAAATGTATTTGCTCAAAATTCATTGAAGTTGCCCATGTAAAAGATACGTAATCCATGTGTTTGGCTTCAAGCTCTAACTGGTAATAGGATTTTTGAAACACTGGCTTAAAATTATTCAGATCTACTATCACGTTTTTCTGCTACTGGTAGAAAAATCTAAGGATGCTCAGACACTATCCTATGGGGAGAATATCCAACTCTGTAACCTGGATTGGAGAGCACAGTAAAATAACAAGCTCCTCCTCTACCATAATGCACTCTTTTCCATTGTCAGGTTACATCCAGCTTCTGAGTTCCCAAAGGTGCACAGAGAAACACTAACCCTGGAGATTAGCAGGCAATAAGATTAGGTGTGTGGGCACAGGGAGTAATGGGGAGAAACAGGTACATCTGTTTAGGAGTCCATATCATAATCTGGCAAGGCTGCAGTAAAATACAGCGATGTAAACAGTCTAGCGTTAGTTTGCTCTAAAGGAAAAAGGAGGAGGTAGCAGAAAATTTAATTTGGAGAAAGCTTGGCCTATCAAAATAGACCCTTGATCCATTTTGCCCAGTATTTGCTCTCCAACAGCAGCAGTAGATTTCTAGAGAGAACATGTGAACCCACTCCCTTTAGGGCCCATCTTCCTCATGCTAAACCACAACCCACAATCACTGTGTTTAGGATGCTAAAACATCCACTCCCATTAGCAGGTGTTAATGATCCTGTCCTTGAATGTGTCTCACCTTTTTTGAAACTCCTGACACTACCCGGAAAATCTCCTGTGGCAACAAATCCCAGAAGCTGACTACCTGCTCTTTTTTTTAACTCAACCTTTTTTTACTGTTATAAACCTTACTCTTACAGTTGCTCCCTGGATTTAGTACTGGTTATGATGCACAACTGCTGGTAATGAAGTCATCCACTATATTCACACTGGCTTTTTATTTGCTGCTGCACACTGAAAACAGCACACTTACTAATATGATTTGTAATTGTCATGCATTAAAGCAGTAAGAAACAAATTATTCTCCCTCTTTGATTATAGCAATAACTGTAAGTTAAGGCATGTCTGAACATGCCTGATCAAATATTCTTTTAAAGCATTATCTGGACTGATGACAACAAGGACCTCAGAACTGTCACGAAGAAACAGTCTAGCCACACTTCGATCTTGAAATGAGATGGCAGAAAGAATACACATCAAACACTTACATCCTACAATTCCATTTTAATATATTTGAAGGCAGATAATTTTCCCCCAATACTCTGACTTAACAGGATTAAACTTGAGTCTTCTCTTTTAACACAGATTAAGTTTAATACACAGCTGCAGGCTCCAGTGTTAAGCAGGAACATTATTTTGCCATTGATCTTAAAGAAACTAGACAATTTAAAAAGTAAGTTTTGCTAATGACTCTAGTCAGGTGAACTGTGAAGAGTAAAAGAATGATATAAAGATGTTAATATACAATTTTTGTTATGTACTTTTAAGTAATATCCATACCTGTTATTTAACAGAATATTGGAACATTTGATATCTCTGTGCAAAAAGTTCTTCTTGTGGCAATAGGCCAAGCCCTCCATCAGCTGTCTCATAAAAGATTTAATATGATTTTCATTAAAATGAACTAAACCAGATTCCAGCAGTCCCATCAAGTCATGGTCCATATATTCAAATACCAGGTAAAATGCACCTACAAAAAGAAAGGGAAAAGGTAGGAGAAACACTGAGAGAAAAACTGATTTAACAGCAGTCCAAAGCATTGCTGTTGCTTACTTTTTAAAATCAGAAGCATTTTTCATACAACTGCTTACATTTTCTGCAGTATTTATGGCTGTATC
This sequence comes from Aphelocoma coerulescens, assembly GCF_041296385.1. Lineage (NCBI taxonomy): Eukaryota > Metazoa > Chordata > Aves > Passeriformes > Corvidae > Aphelocoma > Aphelocoma coerulescens. The sequence goes on from NW_027183531.1 coordinate 107,091, forward strand.
TCATGTTAAATGTAATATAGTACAGTAAAAAGTTTTAATAAATTGCTGTTCCATATAAACAATTATACTAGTCAAATGTTTGTGAAAAGAAGTATAATGTTACCACACAGTGCTTTAGTCTACACGAACATGTATTCTCCCTACAGCTCTCAATCTCCATCCATTTTATTTCACAAAAAAATTAACTGTGCTAATATTACCTACATAAAGTTTTGAGAGAAATCTAGAAACAAAATATGTACAAGAATTGTTGTGCATTATTGTTCATCTGTCATGACTCAGTGATTAATTTTTTTTAAGATTTCTGTGCAACTGGATCAGAAATAGGACTGCCCTTCTCAGACTAAAAATACCTGTAAGACAGGACAAAATGAGAAAGCAGAACTAACCTATTGTAACAGCAGCTCTGCAAAGACAGACTTCATATTTTAAGTTGCCACATGCATACATTAAGCACAAGAGAATGTGGTGTTATCTCATGTTAGCCTGTATAATTTTACAATAAAGCTATTAAAGCCAAGGCTCTTTGATACATATAAGCACTCTTAAAGAGGAAAAGTGCTGAGTGCTTCAGAAGCAGCAATAACCAATCTCCAAAACAACCATTCCCAGTACAATCAACTTTTTAGTACTTCATTCTTTCCTTTCTTCACTCTGGGACACAGAACAATGCAGCCCCTGCAGAGCGAAAGGAGCCATGCAGAAACCACATTCAAGTGGGTCTGTCTACCTTGCATTTCCAAAAGCACCTCCTTAAACCCACCACTAGACATAGCTTCTGCCCAACAAGAACTCGTTACATGTTCTTGCTCCTAAATAAGTTTCAACTCAGAAACTAGTCAAAGTCTTGGAGCAATAAAGAGAAGTCAGCTTGACAGAAGCCATACACACATGGCCACATTCTGATTAACTGACTCCTTTTCTTGTTTAGTAGCTGAAAAGGGAAAAAAGAATGCTAGATCCATCTGCTATTGAGGAATAAGATTACTCATACAGTAAGTGTTAAACTTGTAACAACGATCAGCATACATCAGCTAAACCACAGGCCATTGCATAAGACATTCAAGAAGCTCACTGTTTTTGATTTAGGTCTTTTTGTCCTGTTGTATGTTATACAGAGAAAGCAAAATACTTATCATAAAATACCGCTACTGTTGTGTACAAGAGGGGGTGAAATAGGAGGTGAATCAAGCAGGTACAACACAATCCCGTCACTTCACAAGGAGAGAAGGAAGTATTAAGAGCTATGAATAATCAAAAGTCTGCTGTGTTACTATTTGCATAACTAAGTTCACCAATCCAGTTCACCCGTTCAACACAGAACAGCACAGAGGCTCCTAATCTTGGTCTTTTCAAACTAGATAGCTGGCAATCTGTTGTTAGATCTACTTCAACGACGACTGCTGAAGTATGAACCATGACATATTTTAAAATGCCTCGAAACAAAACACCTGATATTAATGCTGCAGTGTCAGAATAATCCTTCAGAGGATGTCAGTTCAACAAAACTGAATGAATACCAGTGAATCTTGGTACTTTCTTGATATGGAGTACAAGAGAAAGTTAACTCTGTCATGGCAGCCGGCTGCATGTGTGTACATGACAAGGAGAAAGACTGACTGTAGAACTGTTTAGTGAGAACAGCTGAACAGAGACCTCTTGTTTATATGCAAAGCAGGATCTGTGCCTTGAGCAATTTCCTGCTCTGTCACTAACTCCCAGGATTTTTTCACTGCTATTTATAACCAGCAATCACAATTGGTACCCTTATGCAAGAAGGAAAGCTGACAGCAATAGACAAGACTCATAAACAAAGTAGACTAGTACCTGGGAGGTGACATCTGATTATTGACACTCTGCAACTCTTATTAAGAAACATACACTGAAACAGTATAAATGCTAAATATTCCTTCCTTATGAGATCAAGAGCAAATGCACAGATTCGTTACACTTCTGCATTCTTGCCTATTTCCTAACTACGTTTTTGTTTTTTTTTTTTTTAAGTAAAACTGGTAGTCTTCTTCATCCATTACAAGAAACTATGAAAATTAGTCTAATAACCTTGGCAATCTTACCATTCAAACCTGATTTTCAGTATTACTCAAGCTATATTTGGAAGTGACTGTAGCTGCAAAAAAGTTATCAAGCAAACTGAAGTGGAACTCCTGTTAATTTATTCCTAGACAAACATGGTGCCCTTTTATGACAGAAATCTGTAGTTTCCACCAACAAAATTGTTACGTTATTCCACCTGCTACTTTCAGATCTTCATCTCTTTTCAGTACGTTGGGGGAATTAATCCTCCATAAAAGGGAAAGCAGCTAGTCATTCAGGAAGAAGAAAACAGTCACAGAAGACATCACAAATGAACGGTGCACAGGCAGAAGTGCGTTTACTGCAGCTTAGTATGAGTTCAAGTTCACACCATACTTTAGTTCGATCAAAACAAGTGCTGCACAAATATCCATTTCTCAAAAAAGGAAAACATAACAGAAAAAATAACAGTTTCTTCTTTTATGAGGGCAAAACATTTCATAACTTGGAGGTTACATTTTAAAATCACATTTTGCTTGATGCTAGCTTTGCCCAGTCCCCATTCTGGGAAGCAGTGTCATAAAAACACCTAAAGCTCTCTCACAGAAAAGTGCATGCAATTCAAATGAACTCAGAATTACTTACTTGACTTTAAAGTTCCTCATCTTACTGCTGTTGTGTTAAAGACCTGCACTTCCCACCTGTGGGGTGGGAGAAAGCCTACAGTCCATTTCCATATGCTGCAACAAAACACTAACAGAGGGGTTGTGTCCTAGGTGCCTCATTTCCTTTACTAACACCACACAGCTCATCTACTTTCCTTCATCTGCTGAGATCATCAGAAACCTTATTGTCACTGCATGTTGACAGAGCAGCAGCTGGAACAGTTGAACAGTAGGAACACTGCCTATTTCTGAATATGGGATAAGAGAGAGCAGCTGAATCTGTCAGAGGTACACAATAAATAAAGGAGATTCACATGGATGGAAATAACCTTCACCTTACTCCTTTTGTTTGCACTTAGAAAAATCCACCTTTCTGACCATTTTGTCAGTTAAGACTGATGGGGTTCAGCAAGTGAGGTACCAATTTAGAATAATTAAAGGATTAACACATCTGGTCCTCTTGGTCATATGTTTCAAGTCATGGAGCTTTAACAGAAGCAGTTTCTTAACACAAAATGAGCTGGGGTATAATGCAGTAAAGGTATGCATACAAGAGAGGTAACTCGACAACACATGGCACTAATGATCTGCAATAAACAGTGGATTTTCTGAGAGGCCAAAAAATCCTAACAAAACATACTTTGCGTTTTTGTGACACAGGCAGGCTCTGGATTTCTTTGGACTGTCTTCAAATCACAAAGACCCAACAAAACAGGATATCACTTGTTCCCACAGATAAAGTGCTTCAGACTGGAAGGGGAGGGTGGTGGTGCAAGGAAAAATGATCCAAAAGCCTCCATAGATGATGGCCTTTAAGCAAGTTTTCCAAATGTAATTAATAGGAAAAGTGTTCAGTGTTTCTCAAAATACCTGATCAGATAAAGATTAGAGGAACCAGGAGACCAGAAATGCCTTATTACATGCAAATTTAAATTCAATTCTGGTATAAATTCATTACGATAGTATCTTGAAATACAGAAATGCTTTAAACAAATCCCAGTATCCCTGCCTCGTTCAGTGCATAGTACATACAATGCTGAGTTGTGAAACAGGTTTCCAGCATTTGTTCTGTACTCAGTTTTCAAAATGAGACTCCATCAGATTTTCATTTTCCTATTAAGCCTCCTCCAGCTTCTTCTATGCAATACATAGATTCTTCCCCTTGATTGATTAAATATAATGAGATTACATTTACTCTTTTATTTCCTTAACATTTCTCTTCCAGTACTCACAATATACTATTTCAAGAGTTTTAAACAGGATTTTATCAACCACAACTTGAAAACTAAAGAAGAAATTGTCCACCAATTCCTTGAAGTTCCTTAAAGTTCCTTCAATAGACATTTGCCTTTTCTTTTGACTCAGGTTTTATTAATCCATTTTCTAATTTCCAGAACAACAAATATAGCCATACCTACTGAATTAATCACCTTAAGACTAAAGAAAACATTGCTGCTATACTATTTTTTTACATTTTCACCCAATATTAAGTTTCTATTTAATGACAGTGTTATTCTCCCCTTTCAAGTTCAACTGCATTTTCCTCTTGCAGGAACTCCACATATATTCTGAAACAGGGATACAAGCCAAGGGCATACAGAAGCCCTGGGAGTAAATAGTGTCCTTGTTTCCTCATGTAATACAGGGAAATAAGAAAAAAAAACCCCGAACAACTAAACCAAAACCAAAAATCTTTGATTAATACTCAAGAGATTGTTCTCATTTTGACATACATCAGGTTGAAAAGCCACACAATTAGGTCTGCACTCATTCCAGACCAAAGCCCAGTACAGCACACATAAATGGGAAGCACTACTTAAGCAGTCACACTATTGCTGGTAACTTAGCTCTAGCATGAAAACTATTTGGGTAAGTTTCTATCAGCTATTTTGGGAGCAGCAAGGCAAACTATAGAGCATTAGAGGTTTCTGAAATTTGGATCTCTGCTTTTACTCAACTTCCGAGGAAACACAGACAAAACTAGCTACCATGTAATGCTGACTACATGACTTCTCTCACAGGCTCCTCCCAAACCACAAGATTTTAGAATAAGTACTTCCTGATGGCTGTGAGAATGTTACTATGTACAGGTTACTGTGTACTGAAGTCAGTGTTCTCCTGTACTACAGTACTGTCAATATAAATACCAATTTCATGCCTAAAAAAAGTTTGCTCATTTGTACTGCAAATCAATTCAAAATATAATCTAAAGCAAACTTAGATCTTAAATTTAATTACAGAAATACACATACATAAAAAAGTAATTCACACACACAAAACTCAGAAAAAACCCCAAGCTGCAATGTTAACCTGATCTTTTATTACTGGTCTCCATGTCAAGTTTTACATCCTCCCTCAGGTTAGCAAAAATGCCTATCCCAATCAAAAGGAGGAAGGGATGTCAGGCAGTACATTTACTGTGTTTACATTCACAGCAACAAAAGCTAAGGCATTTTCCATTTGCTTAGTAAAAAGAGATCATGTCAATCCCATAGCTAGACAGTTGAGCACTTGCAAAACATCTTACAGCTGTTAGAGGCAATTGAGAACTGAAGAACCATCTGAAGTGCCCAAAGTAAAAAGATATACACCAAAGTCATATAAATGATACACTCACTAAGCAAAAAAAACCAGAACTGACAACAGCCCAAACTGAGAAGGGTGTTTTCCCAATAATTCATTTTATAACTAATAAAGTGGCTCAACACATGAAAGACTGAATACAACCTTGGAGTCACGAGTTCCCATCCCTAAGTTTGTGCGTTCACCTATCTCCTTCTGAATGATGAGAAGGTGGGAAAAGCCTACACAAGAAACATACAAAATGGATATCCCTTGTGGCCACACCCAACACACACCTTTTGCCTGTCAGGATTGTGCCTGAGAATCAAGATGTTACATTACCAATTAGTAATCAGTAATGCCATTCTCCAACTTTATCATCAAGCACATCTCATGCATAATGAAGATTGCAAAGTTAAAAACTTCTGATCTTCAGTATACAGACCATGTATCACCCACTCTGCTTTGTATATGCCCAACCCATACAATTATGCTGCCTAAGGTGCCAACTTCCACTGATGGAGAGAAATGCACTTAGAAAATTTGTAACACACTGCTCCAGTGTGTGACACTTCTTTTTCTAATGGTTAGTACAGAAAGAAGAAAACCAATACTATCTATCAAAGCTCTTCCTTGTCTTTAAATTTATAGTCCAAGCTGGCCAGGATAAAACACAGATATAATTTCTTCCATTTTCTTTGAAAATAAAAAGATGTTGAAAATACTGAGACAGACTTTAACATGGGGAACCAGTAATCCTCTCTTTTCCAAACTTTTGCGTATGTCACTTAAAAACATGTAATGCAGCTGAAAATATTGGGACAAAGTTGCACAAACCACGCCATTGCCGGCTTGCAGTCCAATGCTACTATCTTAAAAAGCATCCTTAAATCAAGCTCTGTAAAGTGGGCCCAACACTTACATTACTGTCAGGAAACTGAATGTACTGTATATTAAACTACTGAGATCCAACCAAAAAAAAAAAAAACCCACACTGTCTTAAGTGAAAAAGCAGATGAGTACTATGTCAGGATATGATACACCGCTTTAGAAACAAAATTAACTTCACTCATACTAACTAGAAAAATATGTGACAGCAAAAATGTTCTCATTCCCTACTCTTACAAGTGGGATATCAGCAAGGTTTTCCAAGTCGTATTTCAAAGCTATGGTAAGCATGTAACATACATTAAACATAAGCATGTTCATCATATGGGCAAAACACCCTGCTTTTAAGCTCTACCCGTTGTAAGATATCACTACCACTTTTCTAACCCTTCCTTGTTAAGCATCCTACTTTTGCATTTGCAACACTTTACTGTGAAAATGACTGAATATCCTCCCACTTGCATTCGTTCCCTGCACAGACTACATTTGGCCGCAACTCAGCTATAAATCCCTATCCCACAATGAACTACTAATTAGAGAAATACAGAATACAGTGCCTAAAAAAACCCACAACTTCCATCTTTACACAGACAAGATATAACAGCAGTCTCATTGTCCTGCCAATGTTTTCAAGAAACTATCAGAACTTACTCAACTATCAAAAATTAGTTCTATTCTAGCATCTCCAGAGAAGCCCGTGTCCTTGTAAATTTTCTGAAAATGTAGTTATTTTAATATGCTGTTAAATAAGAAAAAGAAATTGAATCAAAAGTATTATCAAAAGCACAAATACAGACCTGGACAAAAAAAAAAACATTTGAAAACACACAGTTTGAAGTACAAAAAAAGTAATTTACTATTCAATTCTAAACACGGCACTAAACAGAAAGAAAGAAAATTCATTAATGAGTCATTAAGTATCAAGTCAAGACTCAGTGTGGTCTCATTAGCCAAGTAGGTTAGACCTAATTAAAACTTAGTGCAAGATTCACATACAAAGACTAAACTGGCTGTTGCAGACTGCCAGGATTTTGAGTGGGGCCTGACCACTGAACCTGCACAACTCTCAAGAAACTCTTGCTAGATACTTCCCACTTTTAAACACAATTTTAAAAAAGCATGGCAGTGCTGTATACTCTTTGAGAATTATACTCTCTAAAGATGCTAGGAAAAAAATCCAAACTAATTCCTGCTTGATATCCACCTTCTGAATCATCACATCACCTGGTGTTTCAGCTGGCCATGCAGTACATACAGCATTTTCTACCTGCACTGCTGCTGGGCATGCTGTATAGAAACTCAGGGAGGGAGAGCAGGGAAGAAGGACACGTACCACATTCCAAGCACTCTCCTAAGCCAAACTATGTAAGAAATTGCCCAGAAGACACTAAAATACCCCCAAAATGATAGGTTTTCAACACCTAGACCTAAAATGAAATGCCTCCAGTGGCAAGATACCATTCCAATATCAGAAGTACCAAGCAACAACACAGCACGATTTTCACTCTGCTTGATTCTCTGGACTAAGAAGGTTGAAGCAATTCAAACAAGACAGACTTAAAACTGAAGGAACCAGAAGAGTAGAAGTCTGCATGTCTTCTATTTGGGGAAGAACACTACCACTATACAAGTCTTGCTTTTCATTCTTTTAATTTACTCTTCTCTTAGCCCTCAAAACACACATGCTCAATCATTAAAAAAGTAACTGAAGAACAATCCAAATAAAACCAAGGCCTAAAATGAAAAACATCTCTTCAGCATTCAGTCTATTATACTCTAATGGTATGAGAAAGTACTAAAAAAAAAAAAAAAAGTTAAAAAAACTCACAATTAAGAGCCTCCTATTATTGCTGGCCTCCCTAATCCATGGGTGTCAAGGAGTAAAACATCTGTTGCTCTACAGCAAAACCAGAATCAAGCAATACATTTTTTATCCCACAAAATATTTGCACAGAATGTTTCTATAAGCAAAAGGCATAGCTGAGTTAAATAAGCAACTTCTTATAGTATTTAAATCAAAATTAAAATCCCTCATCATCACAACTTGCAAACATATTTTTTAATGAAGCGTAACTTCAAATCCAGCATAGCAGACTATCACATTAAGAACAGGTCCAGAAAGAGCCACCCTGTTAGCATACATACCTTTGTCCTTCTTGAAGTCCAAAGCATCTTCCTTATCTGTCACTATTTCCTTCATGTTGATAATGCTTTGATGATTAAGCTGTCGAAGAATCTTAATCTCTCGAATAGCTGTAATTGGAAACCCTTCCTTTTCATTATCCAGACGTACTTTCTTCAGTGCTACCATTTCCCCTAAGAGAAAATGTAAATAAACCCATTAAGATTAGCAACCAAAACATGGGATTTAGTATTGACTGGTATGTTTGTTTTTTAAAACCCTGATGCTTGCACCAAGCACTATGCTGAACAGAAATCAGCACCACAGAGAGAAGCAAAACTACAAATGAGAATTTTCAGCTACACACTGTAAGGGCTATCATCCTTCTTCCTCCTGCACAACTCACTCACATATCCCGACATTCTACACCATGTCTACCAGTAAAGAGCGATCATCAGCAGAGGCCTGTGACTGCTCTGGATTTCTTAATACTACATCACCACAGATAAGAACGCATATACCTAGCCAGAAATACTACGCAGTTCAAGATATGAGGCAGATCACTAAAGAGTTCTCAAATTAATTAGCATACTTTCTACAAGCATAAGTGGCACTGCCATTTTTACAGTGAGGAGATTTTTCCCTTATTATTTTACTGCAGGGTGGTCTGGATCAAACTGGATTCTACAAAACGGCAGGAACATGATCCACGCATGATGGAGGATGTCTACAGATTACATATGCTAGTTCAATCATTTTGTTCTTGGAAGTTTATTTGTGTGTCTGGGAAGTTTATTGACAGCCCAGATATCTTTGTTAGTCCTAAAAACTACTTACCCTACTCTAACTTATATGACACACTCACAGTAGATCACATTCCAGCACACACAACCACTTGCTCTGAAAGTCCATTACACAGCTTCTTCTAAGGTATCTCAAAGGACATAATGCCACTCTCCACACAGGATTTGAATCTAAAGCTAACAGATTTGCTTGCTGTATCTGTACAGACCCAGTCAATGCAGAAAGCAACAACTTCTATGGGAGGTTAAGACTGTGACACACAAATAACCTGAAGTTTGCCAAAGAGGCAATATGGTTATGGCAGGATTAAAATGCAAATGTGCAAAGAAGAGAATCCCAGGAGATCCTAACAATGATTTGCAAAGGTTCTCAAGGTAGAGGTAAAAACCTGTGACAGTTCAACTAGAACTAAAGTTTGCAAACTGAGACAAAGACAGGTAAAGAATGAAGAAGGAATTATAATGACACTGCTTATTCTTCAGGAGATCAGAAAGAAGGAACTGAGGTTGGTATGTGGTCCTATGGGATTCAGTTACTGCTGAAGTAGAAAACTGTCCAGCATTCAAAGCATGCACAAATAAGCCAGAAGGGCAAGCAGTCATAGAAAGAACTACTAACTGAGCATAAAACAATCACACAGCATACTGCATATATAAAGAATTTGGATCATCTATTTAGATGTAGTGACAATACTATGTATGCTAGTGGTGACTGCTTGCTCATTTCAGCAGTAGTTTCACAAGAAATTAAAAAATAATGTCACTGTTGTAAAGCCAGTTATACTGCAAGAACCCCCCACATGCAACTCTTCAGGGCTGTGTTGCACAGCAGCAGATTCTCTTCCTACTATGAACTACTGACTACTGGAGTACAAACGACGACCAAGTTTTATGCATAGCTTCTTTCACAGTTACATCCCTTTACAAACTTCATTGCTGTTTGACTGTCATCCTGTCTAGGGTGACATTTAGTTTCCCTAGGATATTTAGCCTCTCTTCTTTACTAGTTCAACTTTATACAGAGCATCAAAACTCAAGAAATAAGAATTAGAATTTAAGACTACTCGGATTGATTTCAGCCAAAGCTTTACAGATAAACAATTTTCCAATGCAGCAAACAGTAATTTCTGATTTAGACAAATGATAGACTTAAAACTAAACACACCAACAACTAAAATCCTTCCAAACATGAGAGGGCAGAATACCACAGATTTTACTTAAACAAAAACCAAAACCATCTTGGTCATGTAAAATTGCAGGATTACATTTACTTTTTTTTAACTTACCTGTATCTTTGTCTCTGGCTTTGTAAACTTGTCCATAAGTGCCTTCACCAATAATACCAATGATATCAAATTTATCCACACAGCGCTTTCCCCAGTCTATTTCTTTTTCTTTCGTTTCACCATGTCGTGGTCCACATATTCTAGAAAGCAACAAACATTTTTAAGACTACAGCTAGTATATCTAGGCATTGTCTTAACTCTGAAGACACCCTCAACACTAACTATTTGAGACATTATTAATTAACTGTCTTATTACCATTAAGTGGCAATAAACCATGACGTTTGAGTCAAGCCACATTAATATTAAAAATATTATTAAAAAGTAGAACTCTTTTGACAAGAATATATTTTAAAGAAACTATTATCATTCCTACTTGCTTGATAAGCTTTAAAAAAAGTTTAATAAACATACTTTGGTCTTCTCTTGCTATGTAACTGAACTGCTGGTTTCTTTTCTTCAGGACTTTTGGGTACCTCAGCTCCTCCAGGCAACTCAGGTGGAAGTGGCAAGTCTGCAAGCAGATGGCGAAGTTTCTTCTCCGTTTCTTTAACTGACTTCACTGAAAGATTCTCTCTCAAACTATTAAAAAAAACCCACAATTTGCTAGTAAGTTGAAGATAGTGGAATATTAGCATAAAAGGAAAACTTATCAGAATTATTTTTTTAAAAAAATACATTCTAGACTGTCAATGCACCAACATTTGAAATCTCTCCTCTTAAAATTTGCAGGACTTGGATAAATGACTCTCAAATAGCTCTTTGGAAGATGCACAGTTAACTACCACAATTCTACAGAACTGTGAAATCAGACCTTTTTGGGCGAAAGCTGAGGTCAGATGACACAGGGAGCCTTACCAGGCCAGACTTCTGCCACAGAAGCTTCTTTCCAAGCTTATGGCCTAGACTATTAAAAACATTTAGAGCTCAGGTGCTGCCAGATATCAGAAGTATAGTGGTAAAACCTGTACTCTGACTTCTCATATAAGAGAGAAGATCTAACTAATCCAGTTCTCTCTAAAACTGGTCTCCATAGATAATGAGCTCCATGCTTACATTAACACTGCAGGGCATTACAAGGCTGTTCACGTCACCTCATTTACAAATTCTAATTGCATACTTCTGCTGAAACACTCCATATTCAACACATTTCTAGTGATCAGCATGCATATCAAGTGGGAAAAAAAAAATCAGATGAAAAAATGACAATGTTTTTCTGACATAGGTTACTGATACCTGATTTTTAACCAACCATAATTAGGTAACAGATACTAACCGTCCATCTCTGTCTTGAGAAAAATCCCCAAACACATGTACAGCAATGTATTCTTTTAACAATTACACAATTATCTTAAGAGATGCTCTTCCCATTCTAATGGGGAAGCATAACTGCTGCAGGACTTTTTTTCTTAAGTACATGGTTCCATTTTATCAGATCTTCTTTTAGTTTAGCTAGATTCATTCAGCTACTGCATTAACTTTAAAGCCACGACCATCTCTAAACTTTATATAATTACATAATTGTTTCTCCCCTACAGCACTCTCATACAGAATTCACTCTTAATTTCTGTCACTGTATTAATAAAACTTAAGTCATGCTTTGAGGGGACATTTTCCAAGTTAGCTGCATTTGCCAAATCACACTATTCATCCTTCTCTGTGAAGGTTTTTCTACAACTTCTTACCTGCTTAGTTTCATAGATAAAGCAGGAACTTCTCTAAATGGAAAGATATTGCCAACTCCCATAATGGAGAATGCATACAATTTTTCTTACTTTTCTTGCAATTAGTAATCCTTACATATGCAAAGCATTCCAGTTTTGCATATGTTTATGCTTCTCTGTGAAAACTGAACGCTTTTATGTCTTTTACCACTTCCCAAACTGCCACTGCCCCATTTTAAAGAAGAATCACAAGGAAGCATAGACTGCCCTCATCACAAACATAATGGTTAACATGCTAAAAAGAATAAACCGCCTTCGTGCAGTGGATGGCAATAAGAAACTCTTGTTTTGAAGTTCATATATTAGTATTTCTCTCATAATTTTTCCCCAAAATTTTCAATACGAATGAAAGCATAACATATGAAAGGCTCTGAAACAGATTTTAAAAGTGGCACATGAAAATAGAGGCAGCCAAGAGCAGCCTTTTTTTTCAGGTCTGCTAAATCACACATCATTGACAACCAGGACAATTTTCCTTTTCAGCTAACCTATACTGTGAGGTTGCAACATTGATGTTCCCTTAGGTTGGTTATTTGTGGGTTTATGAGATTCTTACTGAAGGAACCAGAGAGTTCTGCATAGCATCAAGCTCAAGCCTTCTTTGTTGACAAAATTTCCCCATAGTAATTCTGAGCCCAAGGTAAATACCTTTGCCCTCCTCTGCCCTTAAAAACATTGATCTTCTTCCTTTGATGACTTAAGCTTTATCATGACTTGTAATTTCTGATCCAAAGTTTATAACATCCTATAGGCAAAACTAAGCAAAGCATAAAAGACATTATATTACTTCTCATTAACCTTTCTAATGCAGCTGTTTGCAAGCAGTAGGTTTTTTGTTTTGAAAGGAGAATGAGCCCAGTGCTGAAAGAACCACAACTTAATTGTAGCTTAACTCCTCAGTTTAGCTAACTTAAAACATGTGATCCATTAAAATATAATAATAATAATAATCAGAAGCAATCAGCCAGCTTCAATATGAAATCTCATTTCATATTGTTGCAATTAATACTGCAATGCCAGTCATATTTAGTTAAAACTAGTTAAGACCAGTTTTTAGTTAAAACAGTAAATCTTGCTCACAGTATCAGGATTCTCATTTACCTAGAGAGGATGGCTTTGTCATAAGCATAAATGCAATCATACCTTTGCTACACCATTATTACATTTGCTAGAGTTTAATGCTGAAGGGCAAGAAATGATTTCTTTTTTACTAGTAAAAAAAATATGTAACTGTCTAATACTATGTTAGGTTGTATTTATTTACCAAGGCCTCCTATGCACCCTCAATGTCTAATACAAACCTAAATTACTAGCAAACACAAGAGAAATGTTTACACCTCTAGCTAAACATTTCTGGCTTACATGCGAGGTGATTTCTTGCATACATGTGAGAGGCATGCAACACCTTCAGTAAAACCAAAAAACAACTTCTCTAACAGCATAATTTTCCAATACAAATCACAGCACATATTCTCTGCTAGGACTACGAACAGACTTAACATAGTCTAAATTCAGATGACACTTGGAACACAGAAATTAATTTCTTCACTACAGACCAATTTTTACACTTCAAAATTAACACAAATGACAAGCCATGAACCTCACTTCTACCATACATATTCAAAATAATACTGATCTTTGAAATAAAATACACTAAAATAATGCCCAGCTATAAAACAATTGCCTTTCAAAGAGAATCTTTACTTCAAAACCCAGCTAAATAAAGAATTTTTACATATGGCTACTGAATTCAACTTTTCCCCAGAAGTATATGTTCACACCGAACTTGAAATCTTGAATTCTTGAATGCATTCTTTCATTAGTCCCAAAGCTATCATATCCCAGCAATTTTTAAAATATTTCTTTAGTAGACTTTTTATTGAAAGATTCCTCTTAGACCAAATTCTTCTTTTTTCAAGAACTAATTAAATTATTTTTAAGATCAAATTCCTTCACTAATAACCACCAGTTAAACAACTGAAGAGCAATAACAAATTGAATAATGCATAGGCCTGATCCAGCATCTAGTTTTATATTTATTTTCCGAAGGAAATAACAACAACCACTATATAAAAAGGAACAAACAACCCCAAAAGCAAATCTCCATCACAACTCACCTATCAGTTTCTTTATCTTCAGGCAGTGTGGGAGGCAAAGGCAAGGGTGGCAGTGTGGAGGTCGGTAGTGCAACAATTCGATCCTTCTCCTTGGCTACTACACTTGGTGTATTCGGTTTGCTTTTCTCTTTTACAGGGACTGGTGGCTGTTTCGCAACAGCCGATTTATTCTCTTTCACTGCTGCAGGCTTCTGTTTAGTAATTTTGTCTGCAGTTAAATTATTTTCGGCTTTTGTTTCAGGAAGCGAGACCTTTGCTTTTGCCTTGTCGTTTTTCAGATTTGCACTGCTGGTAGGAGAAGGCGTATGCTCAGTTTTGATTTTCTTCAGGTCCTTAACATTGTTCACTTGAGGTGCGCTTACAGCAGTGTCAGTGTTTCCCTTAGTAGGTGTTGAAGTATTGGAAGCTTTTGCACTGGCTTTCGCTGCCTCAGCAGCTCTTGCCTTTTTGTTTTTGTTCAGCTCAGCAGCCAGGCTACTCTTCAGAGTCAATGTACTAGGAGAAATACTTGAATGACGACTTCTGGATCTAGACAATCTGTGTCTGCTACGAGACCTGGAGTGCCTCGATGAATATGGACTTCTGCTTCGAGATTTTGCTGATCTCCTGTTTCAAAAAAGTAAAGATTTACCCAGGTAAAATTAATTCTAGTTGCTTTCCCGGCATATCTACATTTTTGACAAACTACATATTTTAAACCAACTATTATCACCATGCTCACAGAATAAACAGAAGTCTATGAAATAGGAGAGACCCTGCATTAAAAACATAAAAATCGACAATTAATCAATCAAGATTCTACATCTTTTTGTTAGAAAACATGAAAACTCTTAGGTGTAGTTTCTCCTCTCACAGAACTGCAAAATACAATACTTATATAAGGCAAGAAATGTTCTGCTTTCCTCACTACTTAAGAGATTTTTCTCTTTAAAGAAAATCTCAAAGTATGCAACTTGTACAAACACCTTTAGCGTGCACAGAATTTGAGAAAAACTCAATTGACTACATAGACAGAATTCAACAAAATGAAATTAAAATTACAAGAGAGACAAAAGAAATCTAAACAACACTGAAGCATTAATTGTAGGAACTTCTGAATTTTCACTTTCATAAATATCATTAAAATAAGTTAATTGAGAAAAAAAGGGAATAATAAAGACTGCAATGTAGCCAGCTCAAAGACAGCTTTCCGTTTTTGAAATCCAATTGTACAACTTCAAAAAAACCCAAAACAAACAACTTCTCCCACTCCCAAATAGCCCAAGTACCCAGTATTTGTTACAGCTATTGACAAACACAACCCACAAATGGGCCTATGCTATAACTACATCTGAATGCAGACACTAATAGAAAGAAAAAGAAAAAATCAAAGCCATCTACAAAATGATAGCACGAAAATTACCTTAGAATGAGGATGGGGAGGGGCAATCTTAAACAACTACTGTACAACAATACCATTTTATATGAATGACTTTTCATTCAAAATTTCAAAGGGATATTCTAATTTGCCTAGTACTAGTTTTGAGTCAGTTCTTCAATAAGAAGTAAAGGGAAAAAAACTAATTGAGCTGAAAGGCATGGAACAAGTAAAGTAGCCTAATCCACTGCTACCACATAGTCATGTTATGAAATAAATTAAATTAAATGTAGGGGTTTTAATCCATTTCACCATACCAAGAATAACAAAGGTATTCACGAGATTTACAAGTATTTTCTTGATTAAAATTTGATGAAAATCTATTTTGCTTATTGTTTGAAGGGGAGGAAAAGCATACTCAGGATTAAAAACATGCAGTATTCATCAGCTGGACAAAGAAAATTGTATCAAGCAATAGCCAAAATAAGACTTCCTGAAGATACAAGAATTTCAGAGTTCAAAAGATAACAGTGTACAGAGGTTGCCAAAACCAAAAGAAACAAAAAACCCAGACCAAACAACTAATCCCAATAAACAAACAAAAAGAATGCCAGCTACAATCCCTATGATCAGGACTACCCATCCCACATCAAATTTAATTTTACTGACAATTAAATCAATTCAGTTTTAATTATCAACACAAGAAATTACATCTCAATGCTTCAACTGAACAAATATTTAATCTAGTACAATAGCGTTTCTTTTGTGTGCAATATTGACTAATTTCTAAAATCACACTCTTTTCTTTTTATAACGCAGGAACTCTTACCCGATAAAAAGTCACTGAGGTCAATCAAAAAGTGGCTGAAAACAATGTGTATGCACACAGTATAGTACAGCACAAGCTTCAAAATTCTACAGGTGAGATTGATCCAAATGGCTAGAAACTCATGAAATTAAAAAAAAATCAAATCTCAGATGAAGATAACTCTTGGAAACTAGCACAGTTCAATTCTATGCCAGGAAGCAGATTTTATAGGATTTTCTGGCACAGCAGGGTAACAATGACAGTAACAATAATAACAACAATAAAATAATAATCCTAAAAGTTTTTTACACTTTAATCAAAAGCCTTTAATTTAAAAAAAAGCCTCACAATTCTCTTCTAACAATTTTCAACTGAAATCTAATGTTTGGTTCAATCAGCAAAGAGGTATTAATGCTCATAAACACCAAATAAAATAATATTGGGCACAAAAACTGCATTAAAAACTTACTTCTGCTCCACTATGAATCTTGTTGCTGAAGTAATTTTTGCCATTATTATTTTGAAAATCTAAGTACTAAATCCCACAGAAATTTTTCAGAGGTTTGGCCAAACAGGAGTAAAAATAAAAAGGTTCAAAGATCCATTATATAGAGTTAAGGTGGTGTAGCAGGATGGGAAAAAACCTAGAAAATACACACACTTTAAATGCTGGACCAGAGCTCTCCTCACACTGCTGTCTCACTTTCGGAGAGGAATTACTATCTCAAACCAGAGGCGTTACTGCTGCAGATCTGCACCCACTCTGGAATCAGTATAATCACATTTCTCCAGCATCAGGCACAAGCTAATAGCCCCCATTAGTCCTAAACTGACTTCTATAAATGGTGCATCATTTGCAAGGATGTCACTGACCTGTCTTGGAAAAAATTTCCTTGCACATCTTGTTCATAAATCAGCTATTTCAAACTGATACTCTCACCAATTACCTGTAGAACACAACCTCCATCCCAAGTACTTCACTGCAACCGGTACTACACTTAAAACATGTCCTAAAAGGTCCCAAAATTAGCCCTATTTCTTTCATAAGTATGATTTGGGGTTTCTTGTTTGTTTTCCTCAGTACCTAACAAAGACAGTAATCATATAACTAACAGAAATACAGACATAATTTCACATGCGCTACAAAAGAGAAGCAGCAGCTTAAAACAACACAGTTGGTGAGACACCAGGCCTGATTTTAAGACTAGTTCTGTTCCATTTTGGTACAAAATAAAACAGCTTCATTTAGCTCACTACTAAGGATAAAATGAAAAAAATCTGTTCAAGTCAGTGACAGCAAATTTGATCATCTGATCAGCGACCATAACTAAGTAAGGAAGAGGCAGTTTTGAAAACCTAGGGCAAAAATAACCTGAACTTCTATACTTTCTTCAGAAACAAACAAGAATTGACAGTGGATTGATGTCTGTACTTTAGCAATACTAGTCAAGAGAGTTTGGGACATGAACATGAAATTTATGCAAGCTCAGCTAAAAAAACCCCAAACCCAACCATCATCCATCCTGGGTTTCATACTCCACATGACAACTGCGTAACTTTTTCATGTGGGAGACAGCAGATACGCATGCACGCAAATATTTAAGTTTCAGTCCCAGTACCTATTACGGCCCCTACTAGCAGGTCAAAATGATAACAGTCTAGTTATGAAATGTTGACTGATTATAATCTCTGCACTGGTTTAATTTTTCCAGGAATTTTTCATTATATATGTCAGAAAAAACTATTCTATTACCTATATATAGTACCTCTAGCATCCCAAAAGCCTTAGCAAGAATTCCTTGCTGTACCTGAACCACTGAGCTAGACTCTAGAGAATACAGCAAAAACATTAACATTTTCAGCTAAACAGACAAATCCTGAATTTTAAGTAAAAAGCAGATTTGTTGAAGTGCTAGTTATTCAACTTACAATGATAAAATCTGCTGTTTTCATAAGCCTAATAATCATTTCAAACACTCAACTATAACCTTCTTTCATCTGTGTAGTTCAGAAGTCCCAGCAGACCAGACAACTTATGTACAAGTTTTCACCTATAAAAATAGCACAAACCCAAAAATACGGAGACATTTACAAGCTTTCCTTCAAAAGCTTATACAGCACTCAGAGTGGAGAAATATTGCCTTATACATAATAAAACCAGCCAGCTCACTCTGTTCAGACCTAACATTTGACATAAAAGATGAAGTCACAGCAGCACAGAAATGGGCTCTCACAGCAGCACAGAAATGGGCTCACACAACAGCCAGTGTCTGCCGGTTAACAGGACACTGACCACTTAGTGAGAACCTGAAAAAACACCAGGAGAGGCATCTGAAGTACACAGTCTAAATCTTCCAGCAGGACTCTAGTAAATGTGCGTGCATGCATACACATATATATAAAATGTGACATTATCTGACATTTGACACCTATTTCAGATGTAGTCAGCACCTTGTTTTTAACACAGTAAAAAGGAACAAAAGAACAGTGGCTGCAACTGCACAGACCTGCACTGCAAACAGCAAATGCACTGAACAATGCAATTTCAAATTTCTCTTCCTGAAGTAAGGCAAGATCAGGAAGTTTACTAAACCTAAAGGCCACATTTCACTCTCTTAAGCAAAAGCACCAGCATGTGCTGGTAACACACAAGGGGAGAGGCTACTAAGAAGCCTAAGTTACTAAGAAGGTAACTTTCCTTCTATGCTTCTCACTGTTTGCATCCTGAAGTTCTGCCCCATTTATGAGCACCTTTGCCACTAAATGCAGTAACAGTCTTCTGTCAGCATCTTGAATTCAATTCACAGAAGTATAGATCCCTACAGAGAGGACAACTGCCACACTTTATGATACTTGTAAAATCCCTTCTGAGCCATATACAGATTTCAGTATGTTTTTATATACAGAGAGGAGAAAAAAGAACACTAACGTGCCTGAAGACTGTAAGTATCAGTAGGATAAGCTCTAAAGCTGCTTTGTTTCTTCCCTAGAGATGGCAACAAAGAAGCCTGGGAGCACAACTAGATTAGCTGCAAAGGGACATGGAAGAAATTACAATTTAGCTAGAGGTATAAAATAAAAGCAAAAAAACCCCAAACCGTTAAGACATTATCTACAAACCATGTAGACAGATTTAAAGAAGGTGATAGAAGAAGAAAGCACTTGTAAGAAAGTCACCCTTCCAAACCAAAACTCTACTTTTCAGAACAAGAAAAAGAGTGCCTTTTTTTCTCACCCTTCAAGCACAGGAAAAAAAAGTTGGTTTAGGTATCACTGTTCTTTCTTTTTCATTTTATGGTTTTGCCTAGTACCCAACATTTCTTAAAACAAACAGGTATTCATTGTTTCTCTGCTTCATACAATGTACTTGGTCACGTTATAAAAAACTACTTAAGAGATCAAAATGTTATGAATTACAGGTTTCAAAACTGTTACAATATTTCTCCTTCCTGATAGGCAACATTCTACAGCACTTCACTGGCTCAGTAATATATTACCAAACAGTAAATTTACTTATTAATTTAACAAAGAAAAAAGTCTACTGATATAATACCACTTACATTTTCGATCAGAGAATGGAAGAACTTCAAATAGTAGCTTAGACTGCTATCGTTTACTATCTTGATATTTGAAACCAGAGAGGAAAGAAAACTGTTACCCATGTCAGATTTCCAGGAATATGTTCCATTCATCTTACACAGTTTTTCTTGCCGTGCTACTTTTCTAGGTGTTTCTTTCTGTCCCCTTTCAATACCCCCTTAATAAAAAAAAAAAGGTACATTCTATTGACAAATCAGAATGATCATGTCTTACCTTCTCATGTTTCTAAACTTGAAAACCTCTTTTCTTCTTAACTGCTTTAAGAGCAAGCTAAATCCATCATGATGGTGGCCAGCTACATATTACCTAACTGCAACCAATTTTACAGTTGAAATACATAAGTATCTGTGAGCTGAACAAGCGAACTTTGTCAGTAACTTTTTGATAAGGCATAACACAAAGAGATTAAAGAGAATACGAAGGCAAAACCAAGAAACTAACACTCCAAAGGAGGTTAAAACAAACACTGTAGCCCAGCTCTTTCTTTAACTGGCAGGTAATGCTGGACTACTGACCAAGCACTGACATCCTTCCCTGCACAGCAAGGTCATAGTGTATTTGAAAAGAGAGACCTAAATTGAATCAACTGGCTTCACTGCAAACCTTCCAAGACAGATACAATCCCTTGGTAACATAAACCACCTTGACAAAACATTTTAGTTCATAGTACAGCTTTTCCATGTTGCTCTAGCAGGCAAACATACAGTTCATTTCTTTAAGCCATTACAGTAGTAGTACTCTTTCACTTGATACCTTATTCATTCATTTCATTTATTTCCTCTAGCCCCTAGTTCAAGGTTACATTCTATGCAACTCTGCAACCAACCACCTACTCAGCTGCTTTGTATATGAAAACTACATAACCTGCCTTACTGATTCAAACTGCAAATCTTTAAAAGGATCTCCAATACATACTGGAAAGTTCTGAGCTTGGCTTTTATCTGTTTTTTGAGCCTGTTTTATAACCCTCTATTTTCAAATGAGAACTTGGCCTACAAAGAAATTAACCAGCAAAAGGTCAAGTCAACTCAAAATCCGTATTCTAAACACATTTGAAGTTAATTTTTTCAACTGAAATTTCCTTTATCAAATAAGGAAAGAAGCAGCAGCAACAAGGAAAGGGAAAGTTACATGAGCAAAACACAAAGGCCAGCAACGTGCACTGGAAAAATTAGCAACTCCAAACAGTGAAAACCTAGAGTGGTCCACTTAAAATTCTACAAAATACAGTTTTACTAAACAAAATTAGAGAGCTTTAAATTAAAAAAAAAAATCTATTTTCACTAATCAGGATGGGGGGCAAAGTCAAACTCTCTCTTAATCCTTTAAATTCAAAAGCAGTAGAATTACTGGAATCAAAGTTCTTTTTGTATCAGTTTATGGTACCGTACTTTATTTACTAGCTGAATATATATTTTACCATTTTCCTATGCTTGTTGTGATTTTGCACATAAATGATCCGTATTTTGCAGAGCCTCACTAATACAGACTAGCTACCAATACAGACTGAGATGACTCTACAGTACCAAAAAAAAAAAAAAAAGAAATCTTGTCTCTTTCCTATAAGCAACATCCATGCACATAGTAGTACTATGCTAGTAGTGCCCTACCCACTTTTATCTAAGCATATAGGTAGGTGTATCCATATTTGGAAAAATGCAATTACTCATCTATACTGCTAACTGAATTAAATGTGTGATCACGTAACATATGACCTGATTCAAGTTACAAAAAATAGTTCTCTGGAAACTAGTTTAGCATGAAATTGTAGGAAGCAAGAGACTGTGTCTGCTTATTTTGTCAACCATGGGGTTTGGTTGAGAAATTTTTTTTAACCTAGTCATTTTACCAGTAGAGAAATAAATACCTCGTACTTTTGGAAGAATTTCCATTTTGAAAATATGCAT
Organism: Aphelocoma coerulescens; assembly: GCF_041296385.1. Taxonomy (NCBI): domain Eukaryota; kingdom Metazoa; phylum Chordata; class Aves; order Passeriformes; family Corvidae; genus Aphelocoma; species Aphelocoma coerulescens. Next base: position 128,962 of record NW_027183531.1, read on the forward strand.
GTGCTACTTTAGAACAGCTGTGTTACTCTATACACAAGGAAATAGAGTAATACAAATCCACCAGCAGCAAGTGAAGATGATTTGTCCAACAAGTGAATACAGCTCAATCAGTTTATCCAAAACACAAATTTTTCCTGCTATTATAATGGAAAAGGCAATTAGTCTACCATTCAAAGAGAAATCACCAACTATGGAACACATATCCAGTGTCTTTGCTTCCCCTCAGAACCCACAGCCAAACAACATCACCTAAAAACAGCAAAGTCAGTACTGCAGTTCAAATCTCACAGCAATGCACTGTTGCTGCTTCAGACGAGCAAAGCTGACTTCACTTGTTTCTCTTCAGCTGTTTACGAGAAGTTTCTCCCTAAGTAGCTCAGACACCTAGATTAAAAAATCACCACTAGACACATGGGCTTTCCAATCATGCTAGAACTGCTTCGTAATAATTTTCTACATACCCAAATAACTGGGTAATTCACGTAACATTACAGAAGACATAAAACAAAAAGAGCAAAAAGACCTGCAGGCTGAAATACTCAGTCACATACAAAGTTCCTACTGTCTGAACATCATTACAGCTGGATATAAGCCCAGAATTAAGCCTTTAAATCATCCAGATGAAGAACACAGGTGCTGTAAGAAGCTGTTGCCTTCATGAAACTGTAATAGTCTATCAAGTCTAAGGCCACTGTATCATTATCAAACAGGACAGCAAAAACGTTCAGCATTTTGGTTGCAGTACTACAAAGTCAAGCAAAAAGTGATTATGACATAGTTTTGAATGGTTAAAAAAAAAAGTATAAACCCCTTTCTTTCTACTTCCCCACTGCCATTGCAATACACATGATGATCAACAGCTGTATGGAAGGAAAAAACCACTGGCTTTCATTTCTCCACAACAGGTAAACATTATGAACAACTGATTTTATCTTCACACTTTAAGTTTCTTTTGTTTTCTAAGAAAGTGGCATTTTTGCAATGAATGTCCCATTAGGACAGACACTTCTTTCTACTTGTAGAAACCTCTCCTTTTCACTCAGCCATTCCAATCCCTTTCCTGTAAACCTGATAGTCTGCATTTATTTGTCTGTAAGCAGTTAAAAACTGAATGCAAATTACAATTGAACTATAGGGAGGAAGAAAGGCACGGAGTCACAAAGCTAACTCCTAGAAACAGACCTGTAGGCTCAAGAAAGACTTACCACAGAGAGAATATCAAAATCAGGAGATTTAAACTCTCATGCTTCAAATCACAGGTCCACTACCAACAGAAAAAAACCCCACTCCTATAAAACTCTACTACAGTCCGATCAGTCAGTGCATAAGACAGAACCTTGAACTGGGCTGTCAATCTGACTATTCCTAAACACTGAGTTATTCCTAATTGCAAACCTCACATACGTAATTCTATGCATCATTACTAGCTTTCTTATCCCAGGATAAAAGCCACTACAGAAAATAATCTGATTCCTAGGGCGTTTAAATCTATGCACATAATAATTCCTGCTATGCTATTATTCAAATAATTTTGAAAGTATATTTTAACCACTTGTAACAGACTCTCACAGAAGAACAGCATGATGTTTTCAGAGCAATTACAGTGTTTCCTCTTGAAACACCCTATTGCTTACAAAATTATTCCCTACAACCACACCTCTAGAGAATCACTATTTTTATCCCGAGGCACTTTGGCTTTATCTCTCTGCACAAAGTAGGACACAGCTTTGTTACTTTCCTCTTTAAACAGCATTTGATGCACACCCAGGAGAGAGGACTCTACCAAGAGCCAGTGAAACACAGAACAGCTTCATCATGTTCCCTGGATACACTACAGCACACCCCAAAGGGTGATCAAAACAAAGTGCTTATTAAAAACACCAGAGAACAGTTCTCAGGCAACCCACCAGGTAATGCCTTGTACACAAAATTCTTGCCAGTGGAATAGCACATTGCTGGATACATTTAAAATTAAAGTCCGATGTGAATTTAAGCAGGTCTATAAACAATGAGGCAATACTAAGATTCCAATACAGAAAATAAAAATCTTCAGTTATAAACACATACTAAGCAAATACTTTTAAATTTCCAGTGTACTTTTCCATAGCTTAAAATATTCCGAAGTGCTTTAATTCCACAACACGGTTTGCACTTGATTAGAAAGATACAGCCCACACTTCCTCTCCATATAAAATGCAAAATATCACACAGTGCTGACCCTTACACCCTGCACTCCCACTAACACTGAAAAAAAAATTATCTGCAAGAACACATTAACTATATACACGGGCACAACTTTACTAGGAAAAGAGCCTATGCTTTTTAATAGGTTATGTAAAGCACAAGACAATTTATCAAAACTTGACACTGACTCAATTTTCTAGGATAATAGAAAGCCCAAGTCCTTCTATACACCTTTAAAAAGAACAAGAAAACACTTGCAAACACAAATTGCCTGCCAGCTTGTTTTCTCTTTACATTAGCACAAGTTAAATCAAACCCAAATATATTCAATATGCATCCTATTTTACCCGGGAACAAGATACATAAAAATATATCACAGAACGTCTGTACTTTGTAAGCAAAGATTTAAAAATCAAAATTGGTCCTTCAGAAAACCTGTCCTCCAAGGAGCATCTTCCTTCAGTCACTCTCATCTGAAAATGTTCTCGTGCCCATTTAAAAGCCTTTTTCCAGCCAGGTGGTCTCCCACGGAGAAAAACTAGCCGCAGAAGTGTTAAACACCCGCACCTCCCTTTCTACCCCCCAGGGAAATAGAGACAAGACAGGAAGATCTTTGTACTTGTCTCTCTCCCTCTCCCCCCCCACCCCCAAGCCTTCTGGCAGCAAAGCAGCGAGAGGGAGGGATTGCTGCTGGATGTAAACCTCTACGGCCTCTCCTGCATTCCTGCCCCAGCCATTACGTCCCTCCTCCACACACCATGCCCCCTCCCCATCCCACCTTCGCCCCTGGGCCCGGACTCACCGGATAACGGGGCTGTAGGGGCTCCGCGACCGGCGCCAGCTGCTGTAGGGGCTAGGCGACACATCCCCACCGCGCTCGTACGAGCTGTGCCGGCTGTAGCTGGGGGATCGGCGGCGGCTGTACGGGCTGAGTGGCGAGCGGGCACCCACCGGGCTGAGCGACTTGCGGCTGCGCTGGCTCTGCGAGGAGCGGTGCAGAGGAGGGCTGTCATCCCGGCCAGGGCTGGGCGACGAGCGCTGCCGCCGGTACGCCTTGGGCTCGGGCTTGTCGTCCCGGTAAGCTTTCGGAGGGTCCTTATAAGCCGACGGCGGCTCTTTGGCCGCTTTAGTCCGGCTCCGGTGCGATTTGCTCTCCCGGTCTTTCCTGCCGCTGCTGGGCGAGGCGAGGGAGCCCTTCCTACGGCCGTCGCTGCCACCGCCGCTGCTACTGCTCTTGAGTCCCTCCCGGTCTTGGCTCCCGGTGTGGTTGTGGCGGCTGCGGGATTTGGAGGACGAGGAGGGCTCGGATGCCCCGCGGCCCGGTGCCGCCGCCCCCTCCTGCAGCGCCTTTTCCTCTCCCCGCCGGCGATGCTCTCGGTGCCGCTCCTTGGAGCGCCCGCTGCTGCTGCGGTGCTCCCGACGGGACCGGCCGCTTCGCTCCGCCTCGCCCCTCTGCCGCTGGGCCCCACCGCCCGAGGAGGAGCCCGGGCTGCCTCCCCCGCTGCCCCCGCCGGCCGCGCCGCCGCCCAACAGTCCCTCGGACTGGGAGCTCACGTCGTCGTACTCCTCCACCAGCGTGCTCAACCCGCCGCTGCCGCGCCGCTTCTCCGCCTCCTGCGTGCCCCCGCCGCCGCCGCCGCGGCCCCGCCGCCGCTTGTGCCGGGAGCCTGAGCGCCGCTTGCCTCGCGGTCGCTTCCGCTCCCCGCCGTCCCCGCAACAGGAGGAGGCGCCGGTGGCCGCCAGGAAGAGCAGGGACTGTGGCGGCAGCGGCGGCTGCAGCAGCGGGGGCTGCAGGAGCGGCGGCTGCAGGAGCGGGAACAGCAGCGGGTGCGGGGCCGGCGGCGGCGGGGGCGGCTGAGGCTGGGCCGCGAAGCGCTTCCGTCTCCGGTGGTGTAGCCGCTTCTTGTCGGCCGCCGCCTCCACCGCCGCGCTGCCGCCGCCGCTGCCCCAGCCCCGGCTGCCCCCACTCCCGCCGGCCGCCGCGTCCGAGGTGCTCGGCATCGAGCTCGCTCACGGCCGAGGGCGCGGCCCAGGGAACCCGCCGCCACCGCCGCGCTCAGGGCGCCATGGGGACCCGGCGGCGCCGTGCACACGCACCGGGACGGACACCCACGGGCTGCGCCGGGTCCTCGCTCGCTCCCGCACCGCCCGCCCGCCTCACATGGGGCCTCACCGATACATACGGGGTCGGGCTGGGGCCGGGGCTGGGCGCGCTGCCCGATGCGGCGGCGGCGGCGGAGCGGCACCGGCAGCGTCCTGCAGGCCTGCGCGGCCTCTCCCGCAATACGGAAGTGTCTCCCGGCGGCGGCGGCTCCTCCTCACTTCATTCTGGGCCGGGATCGCTGCCGCGCAGGGACACAGACACCGGGCACGGGCCTCCTCCACGCCTTTCCTCAGCCGCTCTCGGCAGGGCGGCTGGGTCAGGCCAGGCCGGGCCGCCCCCGGGCGAGGTGTCCGGGGCCCTGCGCGGCTCCAGTCCCTGTTCTCCTGCCCGGCGGGGGCCGCACGTGTCCGGGCTGCTCCCGCGCCACCGGTACCCGGGAGTGCTCTCGCGGCCTCAGCGCCGCCGCGCGCGGGTGACACACGCACCGGGGGGGACACGGACGCGGCCCGGCGGCGCGCGGCGCATGCGCGTCGCCGGAAGCGGGGGGCTGGGGGGGGAGGGCGAACGCGCCCTGCCAATCGCGCTCGGCGCCGCCGCCTTCGCCCGCATGCCCGAGAGCCGCCCTGCTCTCGCGGGACTTCACCCCTCCCTCCCCCGTCCGCGGCGGCTCTCGCGGTACTGCGGTTCTCGCGGTAACTGCGCCGCAGGCCCCGCGGGAGGGGGCGGTGCTGGGCGAGGGCAGCAAAGATGGCGCTCGGCGAGAGGCCGGGAACGTGAACGAGGCCCGAGCTAGAGGTGCTTGGCCCGCTGGCCACTCTCCTTGTCTCTCGCCCGGCGCTCTCTGGAGGCAACGGACAGAAACCAAGGTACAGGAAGTTCCACCTGAATACGAGGAAGAACTTTTTTACTGTGTGGGTGACCGAGCAGCAAAATAGGCTGCCCAGAGAGGGTGTGGAGTGTCCCTCACTGGAGATGCTCCGGAACTATCTGGACGCAATCCTGTGCAGTGTGCTCTAGGATGACCCCGCTTGAGCAGGGAGGTTGGACCAGATGACCCACTGCGGTGCCTGTCCACCTCACCCATTCTGGGAGCTGGAGCAGTGGGGGCGCCGCGTCAGGCTCTGGGAGGTGGTGTAGGAAGCCCGCCGGTCCTCAGGTGGTTTTCCCTGCTTTTATTGTACGTAGGCCGTGGTTACTGACTGGGGGGCATGAGAGAAAACCGCTTCAATTAAAACACGTGAGTTACTCTGAAACAGTGAAGTGAAGCCACTTCACTTCTTCATGAAAAGTTTTGGGGTTTTTTTTGCTGTCTTACACTACTGAAACTAAGTACGACTTAGGATATTTTTTATTTCCTTCCAAACTTACTGATTTCTGATTTCATACTCGAATGAAAGACTCAAGCTCTTTTTCCTTTTTCTGCCTACTCTGTCCTTTTGTCTTTTCATGGTTTTATTGAATTTCATGACTGGAGCTGCAACTGCTGACTGTGCCTCAACTCGGCTTCTTGGGCTGAGTATCTTCCATTAGGTACATCTGCTATACCATCTTGAATGTTGTGAGGGCTTTAAAAACAGAATCTATTGTCTTTCCATAGGGATTTGATAGTTTTCTGGCCACCTTGCTATCTAATTGTTGTTAGCTAGCTTATCTACTGGTTACATTATTTTGTAAAACACAATGCGAAAATAAAAAACCAAAACAAAGGACCCCACCTGTTTTTCACTGTTGTATTTCGGCTTTTTGAATCACTCTAATTGTTTCCTCTCCTTTTCTAAACCCAAGCAAAAATATTCCTCCTGTCCAGGTGCTGTGTGTCATGTGCTATCCAGCAAATCTCCTTTCACAAGTGTGTTCCAGTACTTCACCCAACTCACATTTCTTCTAAACATTGTCATCAAAGCATTCATTACGTATTTCTCTAGTTGTACACACACACAGAGGCATGTGCACTTTCCTTCAGGCTTCCTCTTACAATGTGAGTTACTTGGAGAACAACCAAGTCACTTTTTTTGTATTCTCTAAACAATGTGCCATAGGACGGTGAAGGAAGAAGCCTGATGTGCTGGCCCACCTGCCATTTCAGGAGCAAAAGTCCCTGTCCAAGAAGGATTACTCTAACCTAGGCAGTGATTGCATTCATACTTTGTGAAATTGTGGGTTTTTATCAGCATGCTGTGCCTTATGGAAATACTGTGCATCTCCCTGCTATTCTGAATAGCTTTTCTTTCCATGGTGGTCTGGAGGCTGCTCTCGGCTTTGCTGACATCCTTTGTGGCTTACCTTGTATGTGAATATTCAGCAACTATGAAGAGCTTCTCCAGGGTTGTGGCAGCACACTCAGCAAAGCCAGTGCACCATCAGGCGTCTGGCACATTGGAAAAAAAATAAAAACAAAACCCAGAAAGACAACAACTCTACATCACAGAGGCAGTTGTAGAGACCATGTTTAATCATACAGGGCAGATCTGGACAAAGCAACACAGACTGCAACTTCTAATTTACTCCCAAGCATTACCTGGCATTTCTGGAGGAGGGATGTGTTATTTGAAAGAGTTGCATCATTAGCAGTAGAATGCTGCTGTTTCTGCATCTGGAGCGAGCCTCATGACTTGTCAGAGAAGCTTAACTAGAAGCTAAGCTGCTAATGACGGCAAGTTTACTCTGGAAATGAGCTACACCAGGTTGTAGGGGGATATGCCAATAGCAATCATGTCAGCTGACAGGTGATGGCAGCATAGGATTTGACCGTAGAAACCTATCCATAGATTCCTGACATAACAAAGCAGACCTGAAACAGATTCCCTACAGAGAATAAAATCCTTCAGAAGCATTGAAGACATTGATGGCATAGTGCCAACTCTTGGATTCACAAAAAGCCGGAAAATTCAAGATGCATTACAGCTTGTTTCCACAAGGCTTAGTCTGGAAGAGCAAATAGCAGGGAGAGGAGTACCAGGTTCGGTTTTGGCAGTGGCACCTCCAGTGGTGTGAGAACCATTACTCTGTAAAGATGGTTGTTCGACAACAAGCTGAAACCTTGTGCTATAGGAATGTTGGTTGCAGGTATCTCATATCTTGCAAGGTATTACTGTATGGTCAGCACATGAAAACAGTAGTAAACACAGAAAAACACACCTAGAAAGTTGCAGCCAAAATGCTATCATCTCCAAAAGTATTTTCATGCCAGCTCTAGAAATTGAGCCCTTGGAAAAGCACTTCCCTACCACCCATCCCATGGAAGAAACTTGGACTTACATAATTTAATTTTATTTAAGAAAAAAACCCCCTCAACTCATATTCTGGTTTTTATTCAAATATTTTTTTGTATCTGCACATTAGGCACATTAAGTCTGTTCTGAGCAACTGGTCATGGGTAAGGAGGAGGCTGTGCTACATGTCATGGGCAACGTTACCACTTCTTTTTTTGTTAAGGCTTTTGTACTTTCTTCCCTTTTTTTAAAGTTTCTGTGTCCTGTCTTTGCCACCATGTGTAAAAAGACTTTAGCAACAACCTTCTGGTGCAGAACAAACTGTCAATCTACCAAGATAAAAAGAGATAGGTAAAGTCTTCCGTAGTTTGAGGATCTTTATTTTTCAGCAGAATTCCTCAGGGCTTATTTGTTGACTTGGTAGGCATTTTTCCTTAAGGATGGTTTTGGTTGGTTGGGGTTCCTTTTTTTTTTTGGGGGGGGGGGGAAGGTGTCTGGTTTTCTCTTTATCCTCAGCAGTAACATGTACGTGGAGTTCTTTGAAGTTTTGTTTTCAATCTTCCAGCATCAACCTGTTTTTTCTCCTAAAAGAACAACTTTCCCCAAGCACACAGAGGAATTTAAATTTCTAGCTTGATTGGTTTGGTTTTTTTTGCTGTTGTTTGGTTGGTTTTTTAAATAAACATGGATGTCTTAGAAGACATTTTTACTCGCTGACATACTGCAGGCTTTTACATATCTTCTAACCATTTTACAAAAAATAGTCTGATGTCTACATATACTGTCTTGTGTAGTCTGCTGTAGTTTTTGTTACTACCTCTGTTTCTTTGCTGCAATTGTATTTGTATCTTTCCCTAAGATTGTTTAGTGACTAGAGTGCAATAATTCATGTTTCCCAAGGCCCTGTGGAAAAACTGACTAGATGAACTATATTCATGTTTGTTTTTTTCAACAAGAAGAATGTTGCAATAATCTGAGAACTCAGCTATTGGAAAAAACAGAGAAGGATAAAGACCTGTGTATTGGCTGATCAGGACACAAGTGGACTTATACAACCCATACACTTGAAGAGCTGAGAAAGATTAATGCTGTCTTTAAGTCACTGTTAGGTCACTGTTCTGATCATTCTTAATCAGAGAAAAATGAATTCACAACAGGAGCAGAAAAGGCTATGAAGGTCATCAGTGAACTGAAATCTCAGTTTCAGAGGAGACTGGCAGAGTGTGATTTGTCTAGCATGACAAAGGCAGGAAATCACAGTGTTCTGTAAATTTAGTTTGAGTGTAGGAAAGATGTCCCTGCCCATGGTGGAGGTGCTGGAACTACATGATCTTTAAGGCCTTCCAAGCCAGGCCATTCTGTGATTCTATGAATGGAGATGAACACCTAGAAGGAAGGAATATTTGCCCTAAGAGACAGAGTTAGTGCAGGCAGTTACAAACAAACAGTCAAAGCACAGCTTTATGGCTTTTAAGCCCAATCTGAAACAGATTTATTGCCCATTTATGAGAGACAGTTGCCACTCACCCCAGCTCCTTTGGGAAAGCTATTTATGCTTCCCAAAGCCATCAGGCTAGAATTTAACTGGTTGAATTGCTTAGCAATTACATCCATTGCTCAAGCAGTTTTAGCCATGGATGGAAAGGTATATGCTACCCTCCACAAACTCAGAGCACAGAGGACTTTCCAAATTTTTAACTACCAAGTTCACAAATATTCAGAACAATCATCTTGTTTCTCAACTCAGTATGCATTTCCTCTGCTGACCGAGCCCTGCTTAAATGTACCAAGACCTTTACTCACGCAAGCATGCTGGAACCACCTGAGGGAGCAGCTTCATGTGAGGGCCTACTTTGGATTTGACACCAAATACCTTGTCCCTAGAAAAAGGTATGTGACTTGTTTGAAGCCACAGTAGCTCCCTACACAAATGCTCTGGCAAACCGTTTTGAGGAAAAGTTTCCCTACAGGTCAGCATACCAAAGAAGAAACCAGAAACTGAATTCACACTGCTTCTGCTGCAAGAAATCTATCATCCCCCAGCTGCCTTCACAGACATTACCTCTGAGCTGCTGCTCTTGGGGCAGTTTTTAATTTTAAAAGTAAACTAAAATCATTCATGCCACTGCCCACTCAAACTTTGGGGTGAAAGCTAACATTTTTATCAACTTGATACTGCCTGGGAAGATGATACAATAACCCTAGACCTCAAGTAGAGAATTCTGCCTCAGAAATTGTGGGGGTTAACTTCTCAGAAGTGTCAAACATTCAGAGCAGACAACCTGTATGAGGTACAACAGACTGTCTCACTGCTTTATCTCTGCTTTTCCAGTAAGTGCATGAAACAATGTAATGTTTCACGTGAGTAAGAGCCATTAAAGAAAACAAACAACAAAACAACACCCCTTCCCTTCCCTTCCCTTCCCTTCCCTTCCCTTCCCTTCCCTTCCCTTCCCTTCCCTTCCCTTCCCTTCCCTTCCCTTCCCTTCCCTTCCCTTCCCTTCCCTTCCCTTCCCTTCCCTTCCCTTCCCTTCCCTTCCCTTCCCTTCCCTTCCCTTCCCTTCCCTTCCCTTCCCTTCCCTTCCCTTCCCTTCCCTTCCCTTCCCTTCCCTTCCCTTCCCTCCCTTTCATTTTCTCTTCCTCTTTGCTTTTCTCTTCCTCTTTCCCTACCACTGCAAATGGGGAAATCTCTGAAGACAAATCTTCCCAGCCCTGCACTAGCAGAAGGCACTGAATATCCAGACCCATCTCCCAGCCTAGGCACTGGCTCTGTCACCTTGTGGGAAGGAGGTATGTACCGTATGAGGGGGAGAAGAGCTGTGGATCATCTCAAGACGATGCACACAACACAGTGTGATGTGTTTTTTTTAAACTCATCAGTGTTCAGCTGAGATAGGTTTTCACAGGATGGTAAAACACCACATCAATGACACTAGCAAGGTTCAAAGATCAAGCCTTCAGTCTGGTGCAGGATGTGCTTCTCATCTAAATGGTTGCAAACCATTTGGAGGTGAGCAATACCTGTTCATTTCTCCATGAATATTCTTTTTAGCTCCTTGTGCTCATTTTTAGAAATGTCTGGTCTGTTTTCTATGGAAGAACATACTAAAACACAAGAGCCTGAGAACAGCAGTGCTCCCTCAGAGGGAAGGTCCATCTGGCCCAATAGTCTGTCTCCAAAGTGTCCAACCACCAGTGTCTGAAGAAGAGCACATGAGCACTGAAGTCTAGTCCTGCCAGGACGTGGGGGTGCTCACAGGCCTCAGTGGCTGGGACCGGCCTCTCCTGGGACCAACACCCCCACCATCTCCTGCCAAGGGCCCAGGGGAGGTGTCCCAGCTCTGCCTGGGACCTTCAGTCCCTGCCTGAGCCCTGCTGTAGGTGTGCCCATCTCTGTTCCGTTCTCCTGGGTGGGCCTGGGACCTGCACTGCAGAGCTGCTCTCCGGGGTGGAGCCCTCAGACCTGGGTCGAACCTTGTCATGCAGCGCTCTGGGTTTAACATGGCATAACTGCTCTGTTCTATTCTATTCCCTGCACTCACCATGAGCCAAATAATGATGAGACTGCTATTTGTGTGAAGTTCCAGGGAGTTTTTGGTCCAAAACCACATTCAAGAACACATGCTACACAATTTACAACTGGAAATAGGATATTATTTTAATGTTTGTTTTTCTGAATCAGTTTCAGAGCTGATGCTCACAACCACTACCACAATGTGCACGTGTAGCCAGGAGCAGGCTGATGTCTTCTTCAGTTTAGCTTGAAAAATCCTTTGTAGTCTGGAAAAGGCAAGTGACAGAGCTACGGAATGCAGCAGCAGGAATACAGGCCCAGCAGGTCCTGTCTCCTGGAGGGTGAGAACATGAAGAATGAGAATCAGAAGCAACAACACAAAAGGTGTGTACTACCATGGGTATGTTCCAAAGTGTAACACGTATCAATTACAAACACACTTTCTGCCTTCTAAGATTTGCTTCATTGCCGTGCTCCCAGGCCAGGGATGCATGAAAAGCACTCTCGTGTCTGTCCTGTGCTTGTGTTGCAGGCAGGCAGAACTGGAAAATGCAGCTCTGGATGGATGCAAGAACCCCATAGGAAATGGAGCCAAGGGAAGAGCAGAGCTCAGCCCCACTCCAAACTTGCAGTGGGCAAGAGAGCCAGAGAGAGCCAGGGCGCGACTGGCGCCTTGGAGGTGTGAGGGCAGCAGGCAAGAGCGGAGCCGCAGGGGCCCAGAGGAGCCCTGACAGGGGGCCGTGCCCAGTGCTATGGAGGACAAGAAGCAACCCCCAGGCCACCCTTGGGGCCCACCCTGGGAGTCTGGAAAGCTTCCTGCCCAGTGCAGGGCATGAAAGGCTATCTTCATGGGGCATGAGCAGCAGGCAGCAACCCAGTCAGAAGGGCCTGAAGGAGCTGTGAACAGTGGTCATGCTCAGTGCTGCAGAGGAAGGCAAAACTCCCCAGGAAGTGCCAATCTGCCCTGGGGAAAAATTCCTTCCTGACCCCAGTGCTACTGATTGGCCATCCTGAGCATGGGCTCTGTAATTAAGGGACCCAGTGGAAACACAAATCTCCTTAGAGAACCACATCCCATCCGGCTTGCTAACCAGAGACACCTGGACAGGACAACCCAGGCTCAGCCAGGCCTACTGCCAGTGGTACAATAGATAGAGTCTCCAAGGGTGCTCAGGTAAGTCCCTGATCCAAAGAGATAGATGACTGGTTGGGTTTTTTTAACCTTTCCCTCTCATAATAAACCAGAACTCTTCTAGGGATCCTTAAAAGATCCTGCCCTTAAAAATGACAATGGCCTGGGCCCAGGGAGGGGCCAGGGGACAGTTTGGTGCTGCCCTCAGCACTGAAGGGGGTCAATGCAGGGAAAGAACCACGAAAAAGGTCAGACCATCACACACATCTACCTTCCCCCAACAGAGAACCGTGGATACTGGGCTCATTCATCCAGGCAGCAGGAACTTGGCTTGTAGAAGTTTCACTTCACACTGAACAGGAACGAAATTCCTGCTCAGCTGGCACTGATCACGGTTATGTATTTTTAGGGTTCAAGAAGGTAGGGATGATCCTGTGTTGTGCCTAGGGCTTTTTCCCTAGAAGATACTCCTGAGAAGATGGTAAAGATGAGTCAGGAAAACTCTTCTAAAAATCCCCTTCTTTCCTAGGCTGGTTTCAAGCTGTAACTCACTTGATCACTTCCCACTAGTTTTAGTAAAACATCCTAAGGGGGCAGAAAATGCCCAGCTGCAAGGCTGGCTGGAGTGACTTACAGCTCCCTGAAAGCTGCAGGCGAAGCAGCTTGGGAAGCACAGCAAGAAGAACAGACAGACCTGCCCTTGCTTGGGTGGCTCAGTCTGTGGCAAGCACTACCACAAGGGGGAGAGATTAAAACTCGATGGCAGTATAGATTTTCTCTACATTTTTGACTGGTTTGCCCAAAATTGTGCTTGATGCTTATTTTTCAGTTACCTGTCCATTTTCAACTTCATTTCTGAATGGGATGAGAGCAACAGAGGGTTTTAATGGCCACTGAGCTAATGACCATACCATTGTGCCCATTGACCACAATCCAGTGGGCTGTAGGGAGGAAAAAAAATCTGAATTTAAAAACAACCGTGCAAGAAGTTTGTGGAGACTGGCATGAAATGTCGGGATGTGCTTGCCTCTGCCAGTGGTGTAGACAAGCAGTACTGTGAATAGAGAAGATGGGCTGTCATCTCACAAGATTTAAAAAGGCCAACCCATGTGCCCGATGTACACAGAACCCTCCTGTCACAAAAATGTAAAACTAACAGATAATGCGTTTCTAAAGAAGAAGTGCTTGGACTAATGACTTGAAATGATTCTAAAAGCCAGAGGCATGAACAAATGATGGCACAGCATGGCCCACGCACCCCATTTTTTCTCCTGATGCCGTGTACCTGCAGGGGAGAAAGGCCTGCTATGGCAGGTTTGGAAGGCAGTCAAGGCTGTCTGCACAGAACAGCGGACTGTGACATCACAGTCCAAAGACTCCATGGATGGCAACCTCGGTGAGCAATGCACTGTGACCTCACATCCCTCACTGCTTATGTTTGGGCATGGGCAGAGCCTGGCCCAGACTCACTCGCGCCTGGACCCCTGGCAAGCGTGCCTGGGAGGACTGGATGCCTGCGAGGTTGTTGGGAGCTGCTGTCAGCAACTCTCCGTTCTCATTTGCGAGACATTGCCTGTTTCCTCAACCCTACCTGGTTCAGGAAGCCAAGTACTGTGGGTGGTGCTTGCAGCAGCACAGGTGAGCAGTGCAGGAAATGTGCCCATGGGGCAGCCCGGGGGTGGGCAATGGTGTTTGGGGAGCTGTGAGTGTGTCCTTCTTGAGGGGCCTAGGCATTTATTCTACCCGCCCATCTCCCTGGGACAGCAAGTGACCATTTTGCAGCGTGTCACGCCAGCAAGAGGGAGCAGCTGCTGTCCCCAGCTCTGCTGCACCACGCAAACATGGCCACGGGGACAGAGTGGAACTGCCCCATCTGCCGTGACACTCAAGGTGAAATCGCTTCTGTAACGCCCTGTGTCCATGTGTTCTGCCTGGGCTGCATCGTGCGGTGGGCCAAGAGGAAACCATCGTGCCCCCTGTGCAGGCAGGCTATCAAAAGCATCATCTACTCTGTTCGGTCAGAGGAAGACTTTCTGGAGATAGTTCTTCCAAGCCCCTCGGATTCATCAGCTGCTGGCCACCAGGATGAGCAGGGGGCTGCGGAGCTGATGCCCAGGACTTATGTAGCTGGCTTCCCACCTGAGGTCTGGGCAGGCTTTTTCCAGGACTGCTCAGAAATCCTTGAGCCCCTGCTGCCCTGGCTGAACCAGGAAATATCGGAGCTTTTCAGAACCAGCTGGTGGGAGGTGGCTTTGGCCCAGAGCGCCATCGTGGCAAATTTATGCCGCTATGGGCTGAGTGAGGAGGCCTTGGTCCGGGAGCTGCACCCCTTGCTGCAGGAGGCGACGGTGGCATTTGTGCGCCGGCTCATCGACATTGCCGCTGACCGGTGCAGTGATGCGATCCTGCGGCAGATGAACCTCCTGAACGCTCATGCTGATGAGGAGGAGGAGGAGGAGGAGGAGGGAGAAGAGGAGGGCCGCACAGCCATCCCTGGCCCCTCTGCCTCCCGCCAGGGGACTCCCACCCCCATCCTGCTGGCCTCCTCCTGCAGCCCTGCAGTCTCCAGCGTGGAAGCGGACAGCCGCACGTTGGAAGCCACCCTCTGCGGGGGGCCCGGCCGCTCTCCATCCGCGCCTGACCCTGCAGAGCGGGAGCAGTCCCAGGAGGAGCCGGGCGGGGCAGCAGCAGTAGCAGGCCCCTCTGCCCAGGGCTGCAGCCGCAGCCCTTCCGCTCCTGGCCGGGACAGGGACTGCTTGCCCGAGGGGCCCCGGCGCCCTGCAAAGAGGAGGGCTTCTGGCCCTCACGACTCTCCCCAGCCCCCAAAAAGGCCGTCCCGCCGGCGGCAGCACAAGCCAAGAACCCCTGTTTGTAGAAGAAGGAAATAAACTGTTGGTTTTTTGACACAGTCTCTGAGGGTTGCTTTCTCCCCCTTCTCCTGGTGTCTTTTTCCTCTCCCCTCACGCCTCACTGTGGGTGGTAACTGCCTTGTTTTGGGCTTTTGGGCACGGCCACGGGCCTCTGGAGCCGCAAGGCCATATCCGCGCCATCTTCTCCTGCAACAAATCCCGCTGCAGCTGAGGGCAGAGGGGGCAGCAGGGACCGCTGGTTTATCAGAGGAACGACGGCCTCAGCCTGCACCCAGTTCTCCTCCCTGTCCACCGACCGTCACTTTCTGCTCTGCTTTCTCGACGTCAGCCAGCGCACCCTCGCTCCCCGAAAGGCTGCCAGGGAGGCACAGAAAATGAGCAGGGACATCTGAGCCAGAGACAAGACTTGGAGTAACAGGATTTGCGGGAGGGGAAGGGGAAGGGGAAGGGGAAGAGAAAGGGGAGGGGAAGGGGAAGAGAAAGGGGAGGGGAAGGGGAAGGGGAAGGGGAAGGGGAAGGGAAGATGGGGGGGTGAACAGGGCTGATGGTGATGCAAAGATCTAGAACATCTGAAGGTGCCCAAGGCTCTCAGCCCTTATCTGCTGAAGAGCACTGGCAAGACCACGGGGATCCCTTCAGGAGGAGCGTTGCAGAGCTTTCTGTTCTCATGCCCTGCAGAGATGGGGCAGCAGCTGTAAGATAGAGGGTGCAGAGATGCCACAAGAGATTCCAGTGCTTTGGAGCACCCAGTGGTGTCCTGCCAGCCATGGGAAGGAATGTTGTGTGCAACAATGTGTTAGGCTGGGGGCCTGTGGCTATTCTCACAAGCCCCTGAGATGCCTCTATGTTGAGTCAGAATATGGACATCTCCAGGATGGTTTACCAGCCTATGAGACAAGGAAGTGAAAGGTCTCACTCAAGTGCTCAGGGAATAGCTGGTCACCAGCACTGAGGTCAGGAAAGAATTTTCTCCTCGGACAGATTGGTAATGGGACCCAGGGTTATTTTACCTCCCTCTGCTGCACTGAGCCTGACCACTGCTTAGGGCTTCTTCAGTCTCTTTTGGCTGGGTTGCTGCCTGCTGCTCATGCCCCATGAAGATGGCCTCTCACACCCTGCAGCTTGGGGGAGAATGGCTTTTTTTTTTTCCCCCATGGTGGACTATCAAGCGTCCTCAGGTGTTTTTTTACCTTCCTCTACAGCACTGAGCATGACCTGTTGTCAGGGCTCCTTTGGGCCATTTTGGCCAGATACTGCTGCTCATGCTCCACAAGGTGGCCCTTGTGGCCCACATCTGGAGGGAAGAGGCTTCCCAGACTTCCTGGGTGGGCCCCAAAAGTGGCGGTACCAGTCTACCTTGCCCATCTTTCCCAACTCTCAACACTGTCCTAAATCAGTCCAGCTCAATAGCAAGGGATGACCAGGGATGGTGCTGCGCAGGGTTTAGAAAGAACTCTGTGGCAGCTCCCCAGGGCCCCCCCAGCAAGTTCTGTCACTTGGCACCAGGGCACTCTTCTGTGCACATGCTGGGGTCTCCAAGGGCATTATTCCCCATGGGGATGAGGCACCAGAGCGAGCTCATCACCAATGCCAGCACTAGCTCTCTCTTCTGGGCCACGAACAATTCCTTGTAGACTGTGTTTCCCAGAGAAAGGGGAACCAAGTCATGCCTATTCCCACCTTTGTGGGTTTATCAGTGCTTTTTGGCTCTACCATTGTAGGACCCTGGCTGAACCTCTGTGACTCCTGGGCTCCCACATCTGATGTCTACTGAAACAAAAGGGTCTTTTCTCTGTGTTTTAAATTTTCTGTCTTTTAATTTCTCTGTGTTGCTTCTGGTGCTCCACTGGTCTTCTTTGGGAAACTTTTGGAAGGCCACCACGTGAAGAAATTGAACACCAGTACACACTGAGAGGTTGCCTCTGATGACATTTCTTCCCAGCACTGGACTAGCAGAAGGCACTAAATACCCATAACCATCTCCCAGCCTAGGCACTGGCTCTGTCACTTTGTGGGAAGAAGACATGTACCTTCTGAGGGGAAGAAGAGCTGTGGATCATCTCAAGATAATGGAACCACCTGCACTGATTTGCAAAAAGTGTTTTTTGAAATTTTGCTGGGTTTATCCAGCTTCGCTGGGTTTCCACAGGACAACAAACCCCCACACCTCTGATATTATCAAGGCTCAAAGATCAAGCCTTCAGTCTGGTGCAGGATGTGCTTCTCATCTAAATGGTTGCAAACCATTTGGAGGTGAGCAATACCTGTTCATTTCTCCATGAATATTCTTTTTAGCTCCTTGTGCTCATTTTTAGAAATGTCTGGTCTGTTTTCTATGGAAGAACATACTAAAACACAAGAGCCTGAGAACAGCAGTGCTCCCTCAGAGGGAAGGTCCATCTGGCCCAATAGTCTGTCTCCAAAGTGTCCAACCACCAGTGTCTGAAGAAGAGCACATGAGCACTGAAGTCTAGTCCTGCCAGGACGTGGGGGTGCTCACAGGCCTCAGTGGCTGGGACCGGCCTCTCCTGGGACCAACACCCCCACCATCTCCTGCCAAGGGCCCAGGGGAGGTGTCCCAGCTCTGCCTGGGACCTTCAGTCCCTGCCTGAGCCCTGCTGTAGGTGTGCCCATCTCTGTTCCGTTCTCCTGGGTGGGCCTGGGACCTGCACTGCAGAGCTGCTCTCCGGGGTGGAGCCCTCAGACCTGGGTCGAACCTTGTCATGCAGCGCTCTGGGTTTAACATGGCATAACTGCTCTGTTCTATTCTATTCCCTGCACTCACCATGAGCCAAATAATGATGAGACTGCTATTTGTGTGAAGTTCCAGGGAGTTTTTGGTCCAAAACCACATTCAAGAACACATGCTACACAATTTACAACTGGAAATAGGATATTATTTTAATGTTTGTTTTTCTGAATCAGTTTCAGAGCTGATGCTCACAACCACTACCACAATGTGCACGTGTAGCCAGGAGCAGGCTGATGTCTTCTTCAGTTTAGCTTGAAAAATCCTTTGTAGTCTGGAAAAGGCAAGTGACAGAGCTACGGAATGCAGCAGCAGGAATACAGGCCCAGCAGGTCCTGTCTCCTGGAGGGTGAGAACATGAAGAATGAGAATCAGAAGCAACAACACAAAAGGTGTGTACTACCATGGGTATGTTCCAAAGTGTAACACGTATCAATTACAAACACACTTTCTGCCTTCTAAGATTTGCTTCATTGCCGTGCTCCCAGGCCAGGGATGCATGAAAAGCACTCTCGTGTCTGTCCTGTGCTTGTGTTGCAGGCAGGCAGAACTGGAAAATGCAGCTCTGGATGGATGCAAGAACCCCATAGGAAATGGAGCCAAGGGAAGAGCAGAGCTCAGCCCCACTCCAAACTTGCAGTGGGCAAGAGAGCCAGAGAGAGCCAGGGCGCGACTGGCGCCTTGGAGGTGTGAGGGCAGCAGGCAAGAGCGGAGCCGCAGGGGCCCAGAGGAGCCCTGACAGGGGGCCGTGCCCAGTGCTATGGAGGACAAGAAGCAACCCCCAGGCCACCCTTGGGGCCCACCCTGGGAGTCTGGAAAGCTTCCTGCCCAGTGCAGGGCATGAAAGGCTATCTTCATGGGGCATGAGCAGCAGGCAGCAACCCAGCCAGAAGGGCCTGAAGGAGCTGTGAACACTGGTCATGCTCAGTGCTGCAGAGGAAGGCAAAACTCCCCAGGAAGTGCCAATCTGCCCTGGGGAAAAATTCCTTCCTGACCCCAGTGCTACTGATTGGCCATCCTGAGCATGGGCTCTGTAATTAAGGGACCCAGTGGAAACACAAATCTCCTTAGAGAACCACATCCCATCCGGCTTGCTAACCAGAGACACCTGGACAGGACAACCCAGGCTCAGCCAGGCCTACTGCCAGTGGTACAATAGATAGAGTCTCCAAGGGTGCTCAGGTAAGTCCCTGATCCAAAGAGATAGATGACTGGTTGGGTTTTTTTAACCTTTCCCTCTCATAATAAACCAGAACTCTTCTAGGGATCCTTAAAAGATCCTGCCCTTAAAAATGACAATGGCCTGGGCCCAGGGAGGGGCCAGGGGACAGTTTGGTGCTGCCCTCAGCACTGAAGGGGGTCAATGCAGGGAAAGAACCAAGAAAAAGGTCAGACCATCACACACATCTACCTTCCCCCAACAGAGAACCGTGGATACTGGGCTCATTCATCCAGGCAGCAGGAACTTGGCTTGTAGAAGTTTCACTTCACACTGAACAGGAACGAAATTCCTGCTCAGCTGGCACTGATCACGGTTATGTATTTTTAGGGTTCAAGAAGGTAGGGATGATCCTGTGTTGTGCCTAGGGCTTTTTCCCTAGAAGATACTCCTGAGAAGATGGTAAAGATGAGTCAGGAAAACTCTTCTAAAAATCCCCTTCTTTCCTAGGCTGGTTTCAAGCTGTAACTCACTTGATCACTTCCCACTAGTTTTAGTAAAACATCCTAAGGGGGCAGAAAATGCCCAGCTGCAAGGCTGGCTGGAGTGACTTACAGCTCCCTGAAAGCTGCAGGCGAAGCAGCTTGGGAAGCACAGCAAGAACAGACAGACCTGCCCTTGCTTGGGTGGCTCAGTCTGTGGCAAGCACTACCACAAGGGGGAGAGATTAAAACTCGATGGCAGTATAGATTTTCTCTACATTTTTGACTGGTTTGCCCAAAATTGTGCTTGATGCTTATTTTTCAGTTACCTGTCCATTTTCAACTTCATTTCTGAATGGGATGAGAGCAACAGAGGGTTTTAATGGCCTCTGAGCTAATGACCATACCATTGTGCCCATTGACCACAATCCAGTGGGCTGTAGGGAGGAAAAAAAATCTGAATTTAAAAACAACCGTGCAAGAAGTTTGTGGAGACTGGCATGAAATGTCGGGATGTGCTTGCCTCTGCCAGTGGTGTAGACAAGCAGTACTGTGAATAGAGAAGATGGGCTGTCATCTCACAAGATTTAAAAAGGCCAACCCATGTGCCCGATGTACACAGAACCCTCCTGTCACAAAAATGTAAAACTAACAGATAATGCGTTTCTAAAGAAGAAGTGCTTGGACTAATGACTTGAAATGATTCTAAAAGCCAGAGGCATGAACAAATGATGGCACAGCATGGCCCACGCACCCCATTTTTTCTCCTGATGCCGTGTACCTGCAGGGGAGAAAGGCCTGCTATGGCAGGTTTGGAAGGCAGTCAAGGCTGTCTGCACAGAACAGCGGACTGTGACATCACAGTCCAAAGACTCCATGGATGGCAACCTCGGTGAGCAATGCACTGTGACCTCACATCCCTCACTGCTTATGTTTGGGCATGGGCAGAGCCTGGCCCAGACTCACTCGCGCCTGGACCCCTGGCAAGCGTGCCTGGGAGGACTGGATGCCTGCGAGGTTGTTGGGAGCTGCTGTCAGCAACTCTCCGTTCTCATTTGCGAGACATTGCCTGTTTCCTCAACCCTACCTGGTTCAGGAAGCCAAGTACTGTGGGTGGTGCTTGCAGCAGCACAGGTGAGCAGTGCAGGAAATGTGCCCATGGGGCAGCCCGGGGGTGGGCAATGGTGTTTGGGGAGCTGTGAGTGTGTCCTTCTTGAGGGGCCTAGGCATTTATTCTACCCGCCCATCTCCCTGGGACAGCAAGTGACCATTTTGCAGCGTGTCACGCCAGCAAGAGGGAGCAGCTGCTGTCCCCAGCTCTGCTGCACCACGCAAACATGGCCACGGGGACAGAGTGGAACTGCCCCATCTGCCGTGACACTCAAGGTGAAATCGCTTCTGTAACGCCCTGTGTCCATGTGTTCTGCCTGGGCTGCATCGTGCGGTGGGCCAAGAGGAAACCATCGTGCCCCCTGTGCAGGCAGGCTATCAAGAGCATCATCTACTCTGTTCGGTCAGAGGAAGACTTTCTGGAGATAGTTCTTCCAAGCCCCTCGGATTCATCAGCTGCTGGCCACCAGGATGAGCAGGGGGCTGCGGAGCTGATGCCCAGGACTTATGTAGCTGGCTTCCCACCTGAGGTCTGGGCAGGCTTTTTCCAGGACTGCTCAGAAATCCTTGAGCCCCTGCTGCCCTGGCTGAACCAGGAAATATCGGAGCTTTTCAGAACCAGCTGGTGGGAGGTGGCTTTGGCCCAGAGCGCCATCGTGGCAAATTTATGCCGCTATGGGCTGAGTGAGGAGGCCTTGGTCCGGGAGCTGCACCCCTTGCTGCAGGAGGCGACGGTGGCATTTGTGCGCCGGCTCATCGACATTGCCGCTGACCGGTGCAGTGATGCGATCCTGCGGCAGATGAACCTCCTGAACGCTCATGCTGATGAGGAGGAGGAGGAGGAGGAGGAGGGAGAAGAGGAGGGCCGCACAGCCATCCCTGGCCCCTCTGCCTCCCGCCAGGGGACTCCCACCCCCATCCTGCTGGCCTCCTCCTGCAGCCCTGCAGTCTCCAGCGTGGAAGCGGACAGCCGCACGTTGGAAGCCACCCTCTGCGGGGGGCCCGGCCGCTCTCCATCCGCGCCTGACCCTGCAGAGCGGGAGCAGTCCCAGGAGGAGCCGGGCGGGGCAGCAGCAGTAGCAGGCCCCTCTGCCCAGGGCTGCAGCCGCAGCCCTTCCGCTCCTGGCCGGGACAGGGACTGCTTGCCCGAGGGGCCCCGGCGCCCTGCAAAGAGGAGGGCTTCTGGCCCTCACGACTCTCCCCAGCCCCCAAAAAGGCCGTCCCGCCGGCGGCAGCACAAGCCAAGAACCCCTGTTTGTAGAAGAAGGAAATAAACTGTTGGTTTTTTGACACAGTCTCTGAGGGTTGCTTTCTCCCCCTTCTCCTGGTGTCTTTTTCCTCTCCCCTCACGCCTCACTGTGGGTGGTAACTGCCTTGTTTTGGGCTTTTGGGCACGGCCACGGGCCTCTGGAGCCGCAAGGCCATATCCGCGCCATCTTCTCCTGCAACAAATCCCGCTGCAGCTGAGGGCAGAGGGGGCAGCAGGGACCGCTGGTTTATCAGAGGAACGACGGCCTCAGCCTGCACCCAGTTCTCCTCCCTGTCCACCGACCGTCACTTTCTGCTCTGCTTTCTCGACGTCAGCCAGCGCACCCTCGCTCCCCGAAAGGCTGCCAGGGAGGCACAGAAAATGAGCAGGGACATCTGAGCCAGAGACAAGACTTGGAGTAACAGGATTTGCGGGAGGGGAAGGGGAAGGGGAAGGGGAAGGGAAAGGGGAAGGGGAAGGGGAAGGGGAAGGGGAAGGGGAAGGGAAGATGGGGGGGTGAACAGGGCTGATGGTGATGCAAAGATCTAGAACATCTGAAGGTGCCCAAGGCTCTCAGCCCTTATCTGCTGAAGAGCACTGGCAAGACCACGGGGATCCCTTCAGGAGGAGCGTTGCAGAGCTTTCTGTTCTCATGCCCTGCAGAGATGGGGCAGCAGCTGTAAGATAGAGGGTGCAGAGATGCCACAAGAGATTCCAGTGCTTTGGAGCACCCAGTGGTGTCCTGCCAGCCATGGGAAGGAATGTTGTGTGCAACAATGTGTTAGGCTGGGGGCCTGTGGCTATTCTCACAAGCCCCTGAGATGCCTCTATGTTGAGTCAGAATATGGACATCTCCAGGATGGTTTACCAGCCTATGAGACAAGGAAGTGAAAGGTCTCACTCAAGTGCTCAGGGAATAGCTGGTCACCAGCACTGAGGTCAGGAAAGAATTTTCTCCTCGGACAGATTGGTAATGGGACCCAGGGTTATTTTACCTCCCTCTGCTGCACTGAGCCTGACCACTGCTTAGGGCTTCTTCAGTCTCTTTTGGCTGGGTTGCTGCCTGCTGCTCATGCCCCATGAAGATGGCCTCTCACACCCTGCAGCTTGGGGGAGAATGGCTTTTTTTTTTTCCCCCATGGTGGACTATCAAGCGTCCTCAGGTGTTTTTTTACCTTCCTCTACAGCACTGAGCATGACCTGTTGTCAGGGCTCCTTTGGGCCATTTTGGCCAGATACTGCTGCTCATGCTCCACAAGGTGGCCCTTGTGGCCCACATCTGGAGGGAAGAGGCTTCCCAGACTTCCTGGGTGGGCCCCAAAAGTGGCGGTACCAGTCTACCTTGCCCATCTTTCCCAACTCTCAACACTGTCCTAAATCAGTCCAGCTCAATAGCAAGGGATGACCAGGGATGGTGCTGCGCAGGGTTTAGAAAGAACTCTGTGGCAGCTCCCCAGGGCCCCCCCAGCAAGTTCTGTCACTTGGCACCAGGGCACTCTTCTGTGCACATGCTGGGGTCTCCAAGGGCATTATTCCCCATGGGGATGAGGCACCAGAGCGAGCTCATCACCAATGCCAGCACTAGCTCTCTCTTCTGGGCCACGAACAATTCCTTGTAGACTGTGTTTCCCAGAGAAAGGGGAACCAAGTCATGCCTATTCCCACCTTTGTGGGTTTATCAGTGCTTTTTGGCTCTACCATTGTAGGACCCTGGCTGAACCTCTGTGACTCCTGGGCTCCCACATCTGATGTCTACTGAAACAAAAGGGTCTTTTCTCTGTGTTTTAAATTTTCTGTCTTTTAATTTCTCTGTGTTGCTTCTGGTGCTCCACTGGTCTTCTTTGGGAAACTTTTGGAAGGCCACCACGTGAAGAAATTGAACACCAGTACACACTGAGAGGTTGCCTCTGATGACATTTCTTCCCAGCACTGGACTAGCAGAAGGCACTAAATACCCATAACCATCTCCCAGCCTAGGCACTGGCTCTGTCACTTTGTGGGAAGAAGACATGTACCTTCTGAGGGGAAGAAGAGCTGTGGATCATCTCAAGATAATGGAACCACCTGCACTGATTTGCAAAAAGTGTTTTTTGAAATTTTGCTGGGTTTATCCAGCTTCGCTGGGTTTCCACAGGACAACAAACCCCCACACCTCTGATATTATCAAGGCTCAAAGATCAAGCCTTCAGTCTGGTGCAGGATGTGCTTCTCATCTAAATGGTTGCAAACCATTTGGAGGTGAGCAATACCTGTTCATTTCTCCATGAATATTCTTTTTAGCTCCTTGTGCTCATTTTTAGAAATGTCTGGTCTGTTTTCTATGGAAGAACATACTAAAACACAAGAGCCTGAGAACAGCAGTGCTCCCTCAGAGGGAAGGTCCATCTGGCCCAATAGTCTGTCTCCAAAGTGTCCAACCACCAGTGTCTGAAGAAGAGCACATGAGCACTGAAGTCTAGTCCTGCCAGGACGTGGGGGTGCTCACAGGCCTCAGTGGCTGGGACCGGCCTCTCCTGGGACCAACACCCCCACCATCTCCTGCCAAGGGCCCAGGGGAGGTGTCCCAGCTCTGCCTGGGACCTTCAGTCCCTGCCTGAGCCCTGCTGTAGGTGTGCCCATCTCTGTTCCGTTCTCCTGGGTGGGCCTGGGACCTGCACTGCAGAGCTGCTCTCCGGGGTGGAGCCCTCAGACCTGGGTCGAACCTTGTCATGCAGCGCTCTGGGTTTAACATGGCATAACTGCTCTGTTCTATTCTATTCCCTGCACTCACCATGAGCCAAATAATGATGAGACTGCTATTTGTGTGAAGTTCCAGGGAGTTTTTGGTCCAAAACCACATTCAAGAACACATGCTACACAATTTACAACTGGAAATAGGATATTATTTTAATGTTTGTTTTTCTGAATCAGTTTCAGAGCTGATGCTCACAACCACTACCACAATGTGCACGTGTAGCCAGGAGCAGGCTGATGTCTTCTTCAGTTTAGCTTGAAAAATCCTTTGTAGTCTGGAAAAGGCAAGTGACAGAGCTACGGAATGCAGCAGCAGGAATACAGGCCCAGCAGGTCCTGTCTCCTGGAGGGTGAGAACATGAAGAATGAGAATCAGAAGCAACAACACAAAAGGTGTGTACTACCATGGGTATGTTCCAAAGTGTAACACGTATCAATTACAAACACACTTTCTGCCTTCTAAGATTTGCTTCATTGCCGTGCTCCCAGGCCAGGGATGCATGAAAAGCACTCTCGTGTCTGTCCTGTGCTTGTGTTGCAGGCAGGCAGAACTGGAAAATGCAGCTCTGGATGGATGCAAGAACCCCATAGGAAATGGAGCCAAGGGAAGAGCAGAGCTCAGCCCCACTCCAAACTTGCAGTGGGCAAGAGAGCCAGAGAGAGCCAGGGCGCGACTGGCGCCTTGGAGGTGTGAGGGCAGCAGGCAAGAGCGGAGCCGCAGGGGCCCAGAGGAGCCCTGACAGGGGGCCGTGCCCAGTGCTATGGAGGACAAGAAGCAACCCCCAGGCCACCCTTGGGGCCCACCCTGGGAGTCTGGAAAGCTTCCTGCCCAGTGCAGGGCATGAAAGGCTATCTTCATGGGGCATGAGCAGCAGGCAGCAACCCAGCCAGAAGGGCCTGAAGGAGCTGTGAACAGTGGTCATGCTCAGTGCTGCAGAGGAAGGCAAAACTCCCCAGGAAGTGCCAATCTGCCCTGGGGAAAAATTCCTTCCTGACCCCAGTGCTACTGATTGGCCATCCTGAGCATGGGCTCTGTAATTAAGGGACCCAGTGGAAACACAAATCTCCTTAGAGAACCACATCCCATCCGGCTTGCTAACCAGAGACACCTGGACAGGACAACCCAGGCTCAGCCAGGCCTACTGCCAGTGGTACAATAGATAGAGTCTCCAAGGGTGCTCAGGTAAGTCCCTGATCCAAAGAGATAGATGACTGGTTGGGTTTTTTTAACCTTTCCCTCTCATAATAAACCAGAACTCTTCTAGGGATCCTTAAAAGATCCTGCCCTTAAAAATGACAATGGCCTGGGCCCAGGGAGGGGCCAGGGGACAGTTTGGTGCTGCCCTCAGCACTGAAGGGGGTCAATGCAGGGAAAGAACCAAGAAAAAGGTCAGACCATCACACACATCTACCTTCCCCCAACAGAGAACCGTGGATACTGGGCTCATTCATCCAGGCAGCAGGAACTTGGCTTGTAGAAGTTTCACTTCACACTGAACAGGAACGAAATTCCTGCTCAGCTGGCACTGATCACGGTTATGTATTTTTAGGGTTCAAGAAGGTAGGGATGATCCTGTGTTGTGCCTAGGGCTTTTTCCCTAGAAGATACTCCTGAGAAGATGGTAAAGATGAGTCAGGAAAACTCTTCTAAAAATCCCCTTCTTTCCTAGGCTGGTTTCAAGCTGTAACTCACTTGATCACTTCCCACTAGTTTTAGTAAAACATCCTAAGGGGGCAGAAAATGCCCAGCTGCAAGGCTGGCTGGAGTGACTTACAGCTCCCTGAAAGCTGCAGGCGAAGCAGCTTGGGAAGCACAGCAAGAAGAACAGACAGACCTGCCCTTGCTTGGGTGGCTCAGTCTGTGGCAAGCACTACCACAAGGGGGAGAGATTAAAACTCGATGGCAGTATAGATTTTCTCTACATTTTTGACTGGTTTGCCCAAAATTGTGCTTGATGCTTATTTTTCAGTTACCTGTCCATTTTCAACTTCATTTCTGAATGGGATGAGAGCAACAGAGGGTTTTAATGGCCACTGAGCTAATGACCATACCATTGTGCCCATTGACCACAATCCAGTGGGCTGTAGGGAGGAAAAAAAATCTGAATTTAAAAACAACCGTGCAAGAAGTTTGTGGAGACTGGCATGAAATGTCGGGATGTGCTTGCCTCTGCCAGTGGTGTAGACAAGCAGTACTGTGAATAGAGAAGATGGGCTGTCATCTCACAAGATTTAAAAAGGCCAACCCATGTGCCCGATGTACACAGAACCCTCCTGTCACAAAAATGTAAAACTAACAGATAATGCGTTTCTAAAGAAGAAGTGCTTGGACTAATGACTTGAAATGATTCTAAAAGCCAGAGGTATGAACAAATGATGGCACAGCATGGCCCACGCACCCCATTTTTTCTCCTGATGCCGTGTACCTGCAGGGGAGAAAGGCCTGCTATGGCAGGTTTGGAAGGCAGTCAAGGCTGTCTGCACAGAACAGCGGACTGTGACATCAGCAGTCCAAAGACTCCATGGATGGCAACCTCGGTGAGCAATGCACTGTGACCTCACATCCCTCACTGCTTATGTTTGGGCATGGGCAGAGCCTGGCCCAGACTCACTCGCGCCTGGACCCCTGGCAAGCGTGCCTGGGAGGACTGGATGCCTGCGAGGTTGTTGGGAGCTGCTGTCAGCAACTCTCCGTTCTCATTTGCGAGACATTGCCTGTTTCCTCAACCCTACCTGGTTCAGGAAGCCAAGTACTGTGGGTGGTGTTTGCAGCAGCACAGGTGAGCAGTGCAGGAAATGTGCCCATGGGGCAGCCCGGGGGTGGGCAATGGTGTTTGGGGAGCTGTGAGTGTGTCCTTCTTGAGGGGCCTAGGCATTTATTCTACCCGCCCATCTCCCTGGGACAGCAAGTGACCATTTTGCAGCGTGTCACGCCAGCAAGAGGGAGCAGCTGCTGTCCCCAGCTCTGCTGCACCACGCAAACATGGCCACGGGGACAGAGTGGAACTGCCCCATCTGCCGGGACACTCAAGGTGAAATCGCTTCTGTAACGCCCTGTGTCCATGTGTTCTGCCTGGGCTGCATCGTGCGGTGGGCCAAGAGGAAACCATCGTGCCCCCTGTGCAGGCAGGCTATCAAGAGCATCATCTACTCTGTTCGGTCAGAGGAAGACTTTCTGGAGATAGTTCTTCCAAGCCCCTCGGATTCATCAGCTGCTGGCCACCAGGATGAGCAGGGGGCTGCGGAGCTGATGCCCAGGACTTATGTAGCTGGCTTCCCACCTGAGGTCTGGGCAGGCTTTTTCCAGGACTGCTCAGAAATCCTTGAGCCCCTGCTGCCCTGGCTGAACCAGGAAATATCGGAGCTTTTCAGAACCAGCTGGTGGGAGGTGGCTTTGGCCCAGAGCGCCATCGTGGCAAATTTATGCCGCTATGGGCTGAGTGAGGAGGCCTTGGTCCGGGAGCTGCACCCCTTGCTGCAGGAGGCGACGGTGGCATTTGTGCGCCGGCTCATCGACATTGCCGCTGACCGGTGCAGTGATGCGATCCTGCGGCAGATGAACCTCCTGAACGCTCGTGCTGATGAGGAGGAGGAGGAGGAGGAGGGAGAAGAGGAGGGCCGCACAGCCATCCCTGGCCCCTCTGCCTCCCGCCAGGGGACTCCCACCCCCATCCTGCTGGCCTCCTCCTGCAGCCCTGCAGTCTCCAGCGTGGAAGCGGACAGCCGCACGTTGGAAGCCACCCTCCGCGGGGGGCCCGGCCGCTCTCCATCCGCGCCTGACCCTGCAGAGCGGGAGCAGTCCCAGGAGGAGCCGGGCGGGGCAGCAGCAGTAGCAGGCCCCTCTGCCCAGGGCTGCAGCCGCAGCCCTTCCGCTCCTGGCCGGGACAGGGACTGCTTGCCCGAGGGGCCCCGGCGCCCTGCAAAGAGGAGGGCTTCTGGCCCTCACGACTCTCCCCAGCCCCCAAAAAGGCCGTCCCGCCGGCGGCAGCACAAGCCAAGAACCCCTGTTTGTAGAAGAAGGAAATAAACTGTTGGTTTTTTGACACAGTCTCTGAGGGTTGCTTTCTCCCCCTTCTCCTGGTGTCTTTTTCCTCTCCCCTCACGCCTCACTGTGGGTGGTAACTGCCTTGTTTTGGGCTTTTGGGCACGGCCACGGGCCTCTGGAGCCGCAAGGCCATATCCGCGCCATCTTCTCCTGCAACAAATCCCGCTGCAGCTGAGGGCAGAGGGGGCAGCAGGGACCGCTGGTTTATCAGAGGAACGACGGCCTCAGCCTGCACCCAGTTCTCCTCCCTGTCCACCGACCGTCACTTTCTGCTCTGCTTTCTCGACGTCAGCCAGCGCACCCTCGCTCCCCGAAAGGCTGCCAGGGAGGCACAGAAAATGAGCAGGGACATCTGAGCCAGAGACAAGACTTGGAGTAACAGGATTTGCGGGAGGGGAAGGGGAAGGGGAAGGGGAAGGGGAAGGGGAAGGGGAAGGGGAAGGGGAAGGGGAAGGGGAAGGGAAGATGGGGGGGTGAACAGGGCTGATGGTGATGCAAAGATCTAGAACATCTGAAGGTGCCCAAGGCTCTCAGCCCTTATCTGCTGAAGAGCACTGGCAAGACCACGGGGATCCCTTCAGGAGGAGCGTTGCAGAGCTTTCTGTTCTCATGCCCTGCAGAGATGGGGCAGCAGCTGTAAGATAGAGGGTGCAGAGATGCCACAAGAGATTCCAGTGCTTTGGAGCACCCAGTGGTGTCCTGCCAGCCATGGGAAGGAATGTTGTGTGCAACAATGTGTTAGGCTGGGGGCCTGTGGCTATTCTCACAAGCCCCTGAGATGCCTCTATGTTGAGTCAGAATATGGACATCTCCAGGATGGTTTACCAGCCTATGAGACAAGGAAGTGAAAGGTCTCACTCAAGTGCTCAGGGAATAGCTGGTCACCAGCACTGAGGTCAGGAAAGAATTTTCTCCTCGGACAGATTGGTAATGGGACCCAGGGTTATTTTACCTCCCTCTGCTGCACTGAGCCTGACCACTGCTTAGGGCTTCTTCAGTCTCTTTTGGCTGGGTTGCTGCCTGCTGCTCATGCCCCATGAAGATGGCCTCTCACACCCTGCAGCTTGGGGGAGAATGGCTTTTTTTTTTTCCCCCATGGTGGACTATCAAGCGTCCTCAGGTGTTTTTTTACCTTCCTCTACAGCACTGAGCATGACCTGTTGTCAGGGCTCCTTTGGGCCATTTTGGCCAGATACTGCTGCTCATGCTCCACAAGGTGGCCCTTGTGGCCCACATCTGGAGGGAAGAGGCTTCCCAGACTTCCTGGGTGGGCCCCAAAAGTGGCGGTACCAGTCTACCTTGCCCATCTTTCCCAACTCTCAACACTGTCCTAAATCAGTCCAGCTCAATAGCAAGGGATGACCAGGGATGGTGCTGCGCAGGGTTTAGAAAGAACTCTGTGGCAGCTCCCCAGGGCCCCCCCAGCAAGTTCTGTCACTTGGCACCAGGGCACTCTTCTGTGCACATGCTGGGGTCTCCAAGGGCATTATTCCCCATGGGGATGAGGCACCAGAGCGAGCTCATCACCAATGCCAGCACTAGCTCTCTCTTCTGGGCCACGGACAATTCCTTGTAGACTGTGTTTCCCAGAGAAAGGGGAACCAAGTCATGCCTATTCCCACCTTGTGGGTTTATCAGTGCTTTTTGGCTCTAC
This sequence comes from Aphelocoma coerulescens, assembly GCF_041296385.1. NCBI lineage: Eukaryota > Metazoa > Chordata > Aves > Passeriformes > Corvidae > Aphelocoma > Aphelocoma coerulescens. The sequence continues at coordinate 159,159 of NW_027183531.1, forward strand.
CATTGTAGGACCCTGGCTGAACCTCTGTGACTCCTGGGCTCCCACATCTGATGTCTACTGAAACAAAAGGGTCTTTTCTCTGTGTTTTAAATTTTCTGTCTTTTTAATTTCTCTGTGTTGCTTCTGGTGCTCCACTGGTCTTCTTTGGGAAACTTTTGGAAGGCCACCACGTGAAGAAATTGAACACCAGTACACACTGAGAGGTTGCCTCTGATGACATTTCTTCCCAGCACTGGACTAGCAGAAGGCACTAAATACCCATAACCATCTCCCAGCCTAGGCACTGGCTCTGTCACTTTGTGGGAAGAAGACATGTACCTTCTGAGGGGAAGAAGAGCTGTGGATCATCTCAAGATAATGGAACCACCTGCACTGATTTGCAAAAAGTGTTTTTTGAAATTTTGCTGGGTTTATCCAGCTTCGCTGGGTTTCCACAGGACAACAAACCCCCACACCTCTGATATTATCAAGGCTCAAAGATCAAGCCTTCAGTCTGGTGCAGGATGTGCTTCTCATCTAAATGGTTGCAAACCATTTGGAGGTGAGCAATACCTGTTCATTTCTCCATGAATATTCTTTTTAGCTCCTTGTGCTCATTTTTAGAAATGTCTGGTCTGTTTTCTATGGAAGAACATACTAAAACACAAGAGCCTGAGAACAGCAGTGCTCCCTCAGAGGGAAGGTCCATCTGGCCCAATAGTCTGTCTCCAAAGTGTCCAACCACCAGTGTCTGAAGAAGAGCACATGAGCACTGAAGTCTAGTCCTGCCAGGACGTGGGGGTGCTCACAGGCCTCAGTGGCTGGGACCGGCCTCTCCTGGGACCAACACCCCCACCATCTCCTGCCAAGGGCCCAGGGGAGGTGTCCCAGCTCTGCCTGGGACCTTCAGTCCCTGCCTGAGCCCTGCTGTAGGTGTGCCCATCTCTGTTCCGTTCTCCTGGGTGGGCCTGGGACCTGCACTGCAGAGCTGCTCTCCGGGGTGGAGCCCTCAGACCTGGGTCGAACCTTGTCATGCAGCGCTCTGGGTTTAACATGGCATAACTGCTCTGTTCTATTCTATTCCCTGCACTCACCATGAGCCAAATAATGATGAGACTGCTATTTGTGTGAAGTTCCAGGGAGTTTTTGGTCCAAAACCACATTCAAGAACACATGCTACACAATTTACAACTGGAAATAGGATATTATTTTAATGTTTGTTTTTCTGAATCAGTTTCAGAGCTGATGCTCACAACCACTACCACAATGTGCACGTGTAGCCAGGAGCAGGCTGATGTCTTCTTCAGTTTAGCTTGAAAAATCCTTTGTAGTCTGGAAAAGGCAAGTGACAGAGCTACGGAATGCAGCAGCAGGAATACAGGCCCAGCAGGTCCTGTCTCCTGGAGGGTGAGAACATGAAGAATGAGAATCAGAAGCAACAACACAAAAGGTGTGTACTACCATGGGTATGTTCCAAAGTGTAACACGTATCAATTACAAACACACTTTCTGCCTTCTAAGATTTGCTTCATTGCCGTGCTCCCAGGCCAGGGATGCATGAAAAGCACTCTCGTGTCTGTCCTGTGCTTGTGTTGCAGGCAGGCAGAACTGGAAAATGCAGCTCTGGATGGATGCAAGAACCCCATAGGAAATGGAGCCAAGGGAAGAGCAGAGCTCAGCCCCACTCCAAACTTGCAGTGGGCAAGAGAGCCAGAGAGAGCCAGGGCGCGACTGGCGCCTTGGAGGTGTGAGGGCAGCAGGCAAGAGCGGAGCCGCAGGGGCCCAGAGGAGCCCTGACAGGGGGCCGTGCCCAGTGCTATGGAGGACAAGAAGCAACCCCCAGGCCACCCTTGGGGCCCACCCTGGGAGTCTGGAAAGCTTCCTGCCCAGTGCAGGGCATGAAAGGCTATCTTCATGGGGCATGAGCAGCAGGCAGCAACCCAGCCAGAAGGGCCTGAAGGAGCTGTGAACAGTGGTCATGCTCAGTGCTGCAGAGGAAGGCAAAACTCCCCAGGAAGTGCCAATCTGCCCTGGGGAAAAATTCCTTCCTGACCCCAGTGCTACTGATTGGCCATCCTGAGCATGGGCTCTGTAATTAAGGGACCCAGTGGAAACACAAATCTCCTTAGAGAACCACATCCCATCCGGCTTGCTAACCAGAGACACCTGGACAGGACAACCCAGGCTCAGCCAGGCCTACTGCCAGTGGTACAATAGATAGAGTCTCCAAGGGTGCTCAGGTAAGTCCCTGATCCAAAGAGATAGATGACTGGTTGGGTTTTTTTAACCTTTCCCTCTCATAATAAACCAGAACTCTTCTAGGGATCCTTAAAAGATCCTGCCCTTAAAAATGACAATGGCCTGGGCCCAGGGAGGGGCCAGGGGACAGTTTGGTGCTGCCCTCAGCACTGAAGGGGGTCAATGCAGGGAAAGAACCAAGAAAAAGGTCAGACCATCACACACATCTACCTTCCCCCAACAGAGAACCGTGGATACTGGGCTCATTCATCCAGGCAGCAGGAACTTGGCTTGTAGAAGTTTCACTTCACACTGAACAGGAACGAAATTCCTGCTCAGCTGGCACTGATCACGGTTATGTATTTTTAGGGTTCAAGAAGGTAGGGATGATCCTGTGTTGTGCCTAGGGCTTTTTCCCTAGAAGATACTCCTGAGAAGATGGTAAAGATGAGTCAGGAAAACTCTTCTAAAAATCCCCTTCTTTCCTAGGCTGGTTTCAAGCTGTAACTCACTTGATCACTTCCCACTAGTTTTAGTAAAACATCCTAAGGGGGCAGAAAATGCCCAGCTGCAAGGCTGGCTGGAGTGACTTACAGCTCCCTGAAAGCTGCAGGCGAAGCAGCTTGGGAAGCACAGCAAGAAGAACAGACAGACCTGCCCTTGCTTGGGTGGCTCAGTCTGTGGCAAGCACTACCACAAGGGGGAGAGATTAAAACTCGATGGCAGTATAGATTTTCTCTACATTTTTGACTGGTTTGCCCAAAATTGTGCTTGATGCTTATTTTTCAGTTACCTGTCCATTTTCAACTTCATTTCTGAATGGGATGAGAGCAACAGAGGGTTTTAATGGCCACTGAGCTAATGACCATACCATTGTGCCCATTGACCACAATCCAGTGGGCTGTAGGGAGGAAAAAAAATCTGAATTTAAAAACAACCGTGCAAGAAGTTTGTGGAGACTGGCATGAAATGTCGGGATGTGCTTGCCTCTGCCAGTGGTGTAGACAAGCAGTACTGTGAATAGAGAAGATGGGCTGTCATCTCACAAGATTTAAAAAGGCCAACCCATGTGCCCGATGTACACAGAACCCTCCTGTCACAAAAATGTAAAACTAACAGATAATGCGTTTCTAAAGAAGAAGTGCTTGGACTAATGACTTGAAATGATTCTAAAAGCCAGAGGTATGAACAAATGATGGCACAGCATGGCCCACGCACCCCATTTTTTCTCCTGATGCCGTGTACCTGCAGGGGAGAAAGGCCTGCTATGGCAGGTTTGGAAGGCAGTCAAGGCTGTCTGCACAGAACAGCGGACTGTGACATCAGCAGTCCAAAGACTCCATGGATGGCAACCTCGGTGAGCAATGCACTGTGACCTCACATCCCTCACTGCTTATGTTTGGGCATGGGCAGAGCCTGGCCCAGACTCACTCGCGCCTGGACCCCTGGCAAGCGTGCCTGGGAGGACTGGATGCCTGCGAGGTTGTTGGGAGCTGCTGTCAGCAACTCTCCGTTCTCATTTGCGAGACATTGCCTGTTTCCTCAACCCTACCTGGTTCAGGAAGCCAAGTACTGTGGGTGGTGTTTGCAGCAGCACAGGTGAGCAGTGCAGGAAATGTGCCCATGGGGCAGCCCGGGGGTGGGCAATGGTGTTTGGGGAGCTGTGAGTGTGTCCTTCTTGAGGGGCCTAGGCATTTATTCTACCCGCCCATCTCCCTGGGACAGCAAGTGACCATTTTGCAGCGTGTCACGCCAGCAAGAGGGAGCAGCTGCTGTCCCCAGCTCTGCTGCACCACGCAAACATGGCCACGGGGACAGAGTGGAACTGCCCCATCTGCCGTGACACTCAAGGTGAAATCGCTTCTGTAACGCCCTGTGTCCATGTGTTCTGCCTGGGCTGCATCGTGCGGTGGGCCAAGAGGAAACCATCGTGCCCCCTGTGCAGGCAGGCTATCAAGAGCATCATCTACTCTGTTCGGTCAGAGGAAGACTTTCTGGAGATAGTTCTTCCAAGCCCCTCGGATTCATCAGCTGCTGGCCACCAGGATGAGCAGGGGGCTGCGGAGCTGATGCCCAGGACTTATGTAGCTGGCTTCCCACCTGAGGTCTGGGCAGGCTTTTTCCAGGACTGCTCAGAAATCCTTGAGCCCCTGCTGCCCTGGCTGAACCAGGAAATATCGGAGCTTTTCAGAACCAGCTGGTGGGAGGTGGCTTTGGCCCAGAGCGCCATCGTGGCAAATTTATGCCGCTATGGGCTGAGTGAGGAGGCCTTGGTCCGGGAGCTGCACCCCTTGCTGCAGGAGGCGACGGTGGCATTTGTGCGCCGGCTCATCGACATTGCCGCTGACCGGTGCAGTGATGCGATCCTGCGGCAGATGAACCTCCTGAACGCTCGTGCTGATGAGGAGGAGGAGGAGGAGGAGGGAGAAGAGGAGGGCCGCACAGCCATCCCTGGCCCCTCTGCCTCCCGCCAGGGGACTCCCACCCCCATCCTGCTGGCCTCCTCCTGCAGCCCTGCAGTCTCCAGCGTGGAAGCGGACAGCCGCACGTTGGAAGCCACCCTCCGCGGGGGGCCCGGCCGCTCTCCATCCGCGCCTGACCCTGCAGAGCGGGAGCAGTCCCAGGAGGAGCCGGGCGGGGCAGCAGCAGTAGCAGGCCCCTCTGCCCAGGGCTGCAGCCGCAGCCCTTCCGCTCCTGGCCGGGACAGGGACTGCTTGCCCGAGGGGCCCCGGCGCCCTGCAAAGAGGAGGGCTTCTGGCCCTCACGACTCTCCCCAGCCCCCAAAAAGGCCGTCCCGCCGGCGGCAGCACAAGCCAAGAACCCCTGTTTGTAGAAGAAGGAAATAAACTGTTGGTTTTTTGACACAGTCTCTGAGGGTTGCTTTCTCCCCCTTCTCCTGGTGTCTTTTTCCTCTCCCCTCACGCCTCACTGTGGGTGGTAACTGCCTTGTTTTGGGCTTTTGGGCACGGCCACGGGCCTCTGGAGCCGCAAGGCCATATCCGCGCCATCTTCTCCTGCAACAAATCCCGCTGCAGCTGAGGGCAGAGGGGGCAGCAGGGACCGCTGGTTTATCAGAGGAACGACGGCCTCAGCCTGCACCCAGTTCTCCTCCCTGTCCACCGACCGTCACTTTCTGCTCTGCTTTCTCGACGTCAGCCAGCGCACCCTCGCTCCCCGAAAGGCTGCCAGGGAGGCACAGAAAATGAGCAGGGACATCTGAGCCAGAGACAAGACTTGGAGTAACAGGATTTGCGGGAGGGGAAGGGGAAGGGGAAGGGGAAGGGGAAGGGGAAGGGGAAGGGGAAGGGGAAGGGGAAGGGAAGATGGGGGGGTGAACAGGGCTGATGGTGATGCAAAGATCTAGAACATCTGAAGGTGCCCAAGGCTCTCAGCCCTTATCTGCTGAAGAGCACTGGCAAGACCACGGGGATCCCTTCAGGAGGAGCGTTGCAGAGCTTTCTGTTCTCATGCCCTGCAGAGATGGGGCAGCAGCTGTAAGATAGAGGGTGCAGAGATGCCACAAGAGATTCCAGTGCTTTGGAGCACCCAGTGGTGTCCTGCCAGCCATGGGAAGGAATGTTGTGTGCAACAATGTGTTAGGCTGGGGGCCTGTGGCTATTCTCACAAGCCCCTGAGATGCCTCTATGTTGAGTCAGAATATGGACATCTCCAGGATGGTTTACCAGCCTATGAGACAAGGAAGTGAAAGGTCTCACTCAAGTGCTCAGGGAATAGCTGGTCACCAGCACTGAGGCCAGGAAAGAATTTTCTCCTCGGACAGATTGGTAATGGGACCCAGGGTTATTTTACCTCCCTCTGCTGCACTGAGCCTGACCACTGCTTAGGGCTTCTTCAGTCTCTTTTGGCTGGGTTGCTGCCTGCTGCTCATGCCCCATGAAGATGGCCTCTCACACCCTGCAGCTTGGAGGAGAATGGCTTTTTTTTTTTTCCCCATGGTGGACTATCAAGCGTCCTCAGGTGTTTTTTTACCTTCCTCTACAGCACTGAGCATGACCTGTTGTCAGGGCTCCTTTGGGCCATTTTGGCCAGATACTGCTGCTCATGCTCCACAAGGTGGCCCTTGTGGCCCACATCTGGAGGGAAGAGGCTTCCCAGACTTCCTGGGTGGGCCCCAAAAGTGGCGGTACCAGTCTACCTTGCCCATCTTTCCCAACTCTCAACACTGTCCTAAATCAGTCCAGCTCAATAGCAAGGGATGACCAGGGATGGTGCTGCGCAGGGTTTAGAAAGAACTCTGTGGCAGCTCCCCAGGGCCCCCCCCAGCAAGTTCTGTCACTTGGCACCAGGGCACTCTTCTGTGCACATGCTGGGGTCTCCAAGGGCATTATTCCCCATGGGGATGAGGCACCAGAGCGAGCTCATCACCAATGCCAGCACTAGCTCTCTCTTCTGGGCCACGAACAATTCCTTGTAGACTGTGTTTCCCAGAGAAAGGGGAACCAAGTCATGCCTATTCCCACCTTTGTGGGTTTATCAGTGCTTTTTGGCTCTACCATTGTAGGACCCTGGCTGAACCTCTGTGACTCCTGGGCTCCCACATCTGATGTCTACTGAAACAAAAGGGTCTTTTCTCTGTGTTTTAAATTTTCTGTCTTTTAATTTCTCTGTGTTGCTTCTGGTGCTCCACTGGTCTTCTTTGGGAAACTTTTGGAAGGCCACCACGTGAAGAAATTGAACACCAGTACACACTGAGAGGTTGCCTCTGATGACATTTCTTCCCAGCACTGGACTAGCAGAAGGCACTAAATACCCATAACCATCTCCCAGCCTAGGCACTGGCTCTGTCACTTTGTGGGAAGAAGACATGTACCTTCTGAGGGGAAGAAGAGCTGTGGATCATCTCAAGATAATGGAACCACCTGCACTGATTTGCAAAAAGTGTTTTTTGAAATTTTGCTGGGTTTATCCAGCTTCGCTGGGTTTCCACAGGACAACAAACCCCCACACCTCTGATATTATCAAGGCTCAAAGATCAAGCCTTCAGTCTGGTGCAGGATGTGCTTCTCATCTAAATGGTTGCAAACCATTTGGAGGTGAGCAATACCTGTTCATTTCTCCATGAATATTCTTTTTAGCTCCTTGTGCTCATTTTTAGAAATGTCTGGTCTGTTTTCTATGGAAGAACATACTAAAACACAAGAGCCTGAGAACAGCAGTGCTCCCTCAGAGGGAAGGTCCATCTGGCCCAATAGTCTGTCTCCAAAGTGTCCAACCACCAGTGTCTGAAGAAGAGCACATGAGCACTGAAGTCTAGTCCTGCCAGGACGTGGGGGTGCTCACAGGCCTCAGTGGCTGGGACTGGCCTCTCCTGGGACCCACACCCCCACCATCTCCTGCCAAGGGCCCAGGGGAGGTGTCCCAGCTCTGCCTGGGACCTTCAGTCCCTGCCTGAGCCCTGCTGTAGGTGTGCCCATCTCTGTTCCGTTCTCCTGGGTGGGCCTGGGACCTGCACTGCAGAGCTGCTCTCCGGGGTGGAGCCCTCAGACCTGGGTCGAACCTTGTCATGCAGCGCTCTGGGTTTAACATGGCATAACTGCTCTGTTCTATTCTATTCCCTGCACTCACCATGAGCCAAATAATGATGAGACTGCTATTTGTGTGAAGTTCCAGGGAGTTTTTGGTCCAAAACCACATTCAAGAACACATGCTACACAATTTACAACTGGAAATAGGATATTATTTTAATGTTTGTTTTTCTGAATCAGTTTCAGAGCTGATGCTCACAACCACTACCACAATGTGCACGTGTAGCCAGGAGCAGGCTGATGTCTTCTTCAGTTTAGCTTGAAAAATCCTTTGTAGTCTGGAAAAGGCAAGTGACAGAGCTACGGAATGCAGCAGCAGGAATACAGGCCCAGCAGGTCCTGTCTCCTGGAGGGTGAGAACATGAAGAATGAGAATCAGAAGCAACAACACAAAAGGTGTGTACTACCATGGGTATGTTCCAAAGTGTAACACGTATCAATTACAAACACACTTTCTGCCTTCTAAGATTTGCTTCATTGCCGTGCTCCCAGGCCAGGGATGCATGAAAAGCACTCTCGTGTCTGTCCTGTGCTTGTGTTGCAGGCAGGCAGAACTGGAAAATGCAGCTCTGGATGGATGCAAGAACCCCATAGGAAATGGAGCCAAGGGAAGAGCAGAGCTCAGCCCCACTCCAAACTTGCAGTGGGCAAGAGAGCCAGAGAGAGCCAGGGCGCGACTGGCGCCTTGGAGGTGTGAGGGCAGCAGGCAAGAGCGGAGCCGCAGGGGCCCAGAGGAGCCCTGACAAGGGGCCGTGCCCAGTGCTATGGAGGACAAGAAGCAACCCCCAGGCCACCCTTGGGGCCCACCCTGGGAGTCTGGAAAGCTTCCTGCCCAGTGCAGGGCATGAAAGGCTATCTTCATGGGGCATGAGCAGCAGGCAGCAACCCAGTCAGAAGGGCCTGAAGGAGCTGTGAACAGTGGTCATGCTCAGTGCTGCAGAGGAAGGCAAAACTCCCCAGGAAGTGCCAATCTGCCCTGGGGAAAAATTCCTTCCTGACCCCAGTGCTACTGATTGGCCATCCTGAGCATGGGCTCTGTAATTAAGGGACCCAGTGGAAACACAAATCTCCTTAGAGAACCACATCCCATCCGGCTTGCTAACCAGAGACACCTGGACAGGACAACCCAGGCTCAGCCAGGCCTACTGCCAGTGGTACAATAGATAGAGTCTCCAAGGGTGCTCAGGTAAGTCCCTGATCCAAAGAGATAGATGACTGGTTGGGTTTTTTTAACCTTTCCCTCTCATAATAAACCAGAACTCTTCTAGGGATCCTTAAAAGATCCTGCCCTTAAAAATGACAATGGCCTGGGCCCAGGGAGGGGCCAGGGGACAGTTTGGTGCTGCCCTCAGCACTGAAGGGGGTCAATGCAGGGAAAGAACCACGAAAAAGGTCAGACCATCACACACATCTACCTTCCCCCAACAGAGAACCGTGGATACTGGGCTCATTCATCCAGGCAGCAGGAACTTGGCTTGTAGAAGTTTCACTTCACACTGAACAGGAACGAAATTCCTGCTCAGCTGGCACTGATCACGGTTATGTATTTTTAGGGTTCAAGAAGGTAGGGATGATCCTGTGTTGTGCCTAGGGCTCTTTCCCTAGAAGATACTCCTGAGAAGATGGTAAAGATGAGTCAGGAAAACTCTTCTAAAAATCCCCTTCTTTCCTAGGCTGGTTTCAAGCTGTAACTCACTTGATCACTTCCCACTAGTTTTAGTAAAACATCCTAAGGGGGCAGAAAATGCCCAGCTGCAAGGCTGGCTGGAGTGACTTACAGCTCCCTGAAAGCTGCAGGCGAAGCAGCTTGGGAAGCACAGCAAGAAGAACAGACAGACCTGCCCTTGCTTGGGTGGCTCAGTCTGTGGCAAGCACTACCACAAGGGGGAGAGATTAAAACTCGATGGCAGTATAGATTTTCTCTACATTTTTGACTGGTTTGCCCAAAATTGTGCTTGATGCTTATTTTTCAGTTACCTGTCCATTTTCAACTTCATTTCTGAATGGGATGAGAGCAACAGAGGGTTTTAATGGCCACTGAGCTAATGACCACACCATTGTGCCCATCGACCACAATCCAGTGGGCTGTAGGGAGGAAAAGAAATCTGAATTTAAAAACAACCGTGCAAGAAGTTTGTGGAGACTGGCATGAAATGTCGGGATGTGCTTGCCTCTGCCAGTGGTGTAGACAAGCAGTACTGTGAATAGAGAAGATGGGCTGTCATCTCACAAGATTTAAAAAGGCCAACCCATGTGCCCGATGTACACAGAACCCTCCTGTCACAAAAATGTAAAACTAACAGATAATGCGTTTCTAAAGAAGAAGTGCTTGGACTAATGACTCGAAATGATTCTAAAAGCCAGAGGCTGTAGTTACAAAAATGCTGCTAGCGAGGATTTTCTTGTTATTTTCTAAGTCCGTGAGGGACTTTTCTCTCTCACAGAAGAGGTAGCAGGGAATGTAAACAACCCAGACACCTGCAACCTTGAAAAGTCTTGTTTATGGTATAGTAGAAAAATATTTTGACAATGGATGTTTTAGGATTTTAGCCAATCACCCCCAAGGGGTGGCTGGCCCTTTGTCCAATTAGGCTATGAAGAAAAAAGTCTATAAAAGAGTTTGTAAAATAATTAAATAAATCAATCTTGCTGCACAACTCCTGCCTGCTGGATCTTCTCCTCCTCCTCCTCCCTATGGCTGCGGGACACGGTGCTATACCGTAGGAACCAGGCCTGCGGTAATATTTGGTGCTGCCCGACGTGATCTGCACTCTCTGATGTGTCCTGCTGCTGCGAGCTAAGCCGAATTCCTCTAGAGGTACGCTGCTCCCCTTTGCCCCCGGGACCGGGAGGTCCGACAGAACTGAGAAATGGCAAACAGCGGCTCACAAACCGAAGCTGCGATGCTGGTCTGGAAAGGTGTGTTTAGCATATTGCGCACCTCCATTCCTGAAAACTCAGTTCGGGAATTATTAGACTGGGCTACTTTAAAAGGGATTTCCATGGACAGAGATAGTGCCCTGGACTTTGCCTTATGGCAGGAACTCGGATGCGCTGTCCGACAGGAGCTCCCGACTGGGGACTCAGCAGCGTTAGAATTATACAAAACCTGGCGTTCATTATTTTTCCTGCTGACAGACCTTGACTGTAACAGCAGGGCTGGCTCGCCTATCTCGGTGATGAGTGACAGAGGAATGTCCGAGGGGGGCCCCGTTGACTGGGTTTCCGGGGAAAATGATAATGGATTCAGAAAAAACCCCCCGGCTCCACAGGCAGAGCCTGCGCCGGCTCACCCTGCACAATCGCAGGACTCCACAGCCCCCAGGGACCCCGCGCCGCCAGAGGCAGGGGGGTCAGAGCAGCGGGAGGGCGCACAGCCTGCCTTGCCATTCGGCTGGGCAGCGGCCACGGCTTATCCAGGGCCTCAGATCAGCGGCTTAGCCACTTGGATGCCCAGAGAGGCTCCTAGCTCGGTTCCGTATGGACCTGGATCTAACTTCTTAGCCGGCGTAGCGCCGGGCGTGCCTGCCCCGGGACTCCCTGGGTGTGGTCCGCTGCCCTCCCTGGCGCTGGACTGTTCTGCGCAGTCGCAGAACCGAGCCATCGACCTCTTAGTGCAGCATTTGCCTTTGCTGATGGAGCTGCCAAACTTATCCCGAAGGATGGAGGAACTCCTCACCCTGCTAGATCAGCGAATGCCCGAACCAGCGCCGCCCGCGCCGCCCGCGCCCCCCCCCGCCATCCGCGGGAGACGCGGCTCCGAGCCGAGAAACGGCGCGGCCGGCGGCGAACCCAGAAGCGGCGCAGCCGCGGGCGAACCCGGCAGCGGCTGTGGAGACGCGGCCAGAGACGGCGGCTGCGGAGCAGCGGGCAGGGGGGGAAGCGCCCAGAGCGACCCCCGAGAGCGGGCCAGCGGCGGCAGCGCCGGGCGCGGCTGGGGAGCGCGAAACAGCAGCGGCAGCGGCGACCGCGCCGAACGCAGCTGCTGTGCCAGAGGCGGCGGCGCCGAGAGCGGCTGTAGCCCCAGGGACGGCGACAGCGGTTCCAGTACCAGTTCGGTCGGGGCTGGCCGAGACAGCCTCCCGTATAGAAACTGGTGTAAAAACTGCTGCGCAGCCAGCTGCAGTCTGTCCTGTCTGTTCTGCCTCTAGCGAACTTAGCCAAAGTGCCCCTCCACGTACATTTCTGTTCACTCCCAGCACCCCAAAGTTGCCTTTGCCTGATGATTCCTCGTCGGGCAGTGAGGAAGATGAGGCGCTGGCCCCAGGTCGTCAGGCGGCTGTAGCCGCGCGGCGAAGGAAAAGGCTGCGCCGGTCTCGCCCCTGGACCTTTCAGGACTGCACGGTAACAGTGCGTCCGACGCATTACAATCGCTTCTTAGAGTCAGTTAAGAAGCGAGCATTGGAGGAGGGTGACTGGAGGTCATTAGAAATCCTTGGAATGCCATATAGATCTGAGGATTCTGGGGGTAACGGGGGAGCTGTTACACTCCATCCACAGGCGGTGCCAGAAGTTCAGGATGGTAGCGCTTCCCCTAAAGGGGAGATCCAAGCTTTCCCAGTGTATAAGGCTCTCCCAGATTCAGGAGAGCATGACAAGCATGAGGTAATTGCCTGGAAAGTTGCCCAGGACCTCCAATCCAAGGTGGCACAATATGGGCTAGGTTCTGCTGAGGTTATGCAGATAATAAGGGTGATAAATACGGATTTGCTTTCTCCATTTGATATCAGACACTTAGGTCAAATTCTATTTCAACCTGTACAATTTACAGTTTTTGAGAAAACCTGGAGAAAGCTGGCCGGCAAGACTGCATTAGCAAATATGCAGCTCCCTGCTGCTGATCCTAGACAGACAGCAGGAGTGGATGCTTTGATGGGGACTGGTCCCTTCTCTGATCCCAGTCTACAGGGTAACTTGCCCTCTAGCATCCTGCAGCAAGCTCAACAGGTCGGCATGGCTGCCCTGTTGAAAACCATAGAGTTGTCTGCGCCCAGAAAGCGATATACTGAAATAGTTCAAGGCAAATCAGAGTCATTCCTCTCTTTTGTAGAGAAAGTTGCTGCTTCTCTTGAGAAGCAGGTTGACGATGACGGGTTAAGACAGATGTTGTTAAGGCAGTTAGTGAGAGATAACACAAACGAGGAGTGCAGAAAAATCATAGATGCCTTACCAGGGGACCCTGAGGTAACAGACATGGTTGAAGCCTGTGCTAAGGTGGGATCTGGGAACCAGAAAAGGTCTGCCTTGGCTGCGTTCCTGCAGCCTGTTCACGCATCTTCTGGTCGTGAACCAAAGCCACCAAAACAGGTGAAGAAACGGAAGCGGCCTAAGCCGAGCCAAAAAGAGAACACACCGATCCCCCAGTGCAAGAGGTGTGGAAGGCCAGGCCATTGTACGGGCTACTGTAGATCCCGGACTCATGCCGATGGTCGGCCTTTGTCGGGAAACTTCCGCCGGGGTGCAAGGAGGGGTAATTGCTCTCCGATGCAGTCGCTCCCCCAGAGACTGGCACAGGTACAGGCACAGGCCTACCCAGCCGCCCTAGAGACGGCACCCAGGGATCAGACGGTCCCCACGGATCAGACAGTTTTGACGTCCACAGTGCAGCCGCAGTCGTCTTAGACTCTAGCGGTATTTATAAGGTTCCCTTGGATGCATATGGACCCTTAGCCCAGGGATCCAGTGCGATGCTGGTGGGAAAACCTGGCGTTGCCCATCAAGGAATCTTAGTGCACTCAGGAGTTATTGATTCTGACTTTAAAGGTCAGATTTGCGCTATGGTCTCCACGCAAAAACCCCCTGTAACTATTCCTGAAAAGACCTGCCTTGCTAAATTAGTGCCTTTTAAGTCTTGTGTCCCCAGGGTAGAACAAATTCAGGAAGATAACGGCAGTGGATCTACGGGACTTCCACAGGCCTTCTGGACTGCAGACATCTCTGACCAAAGGCCACAGATGACATGTACCCTGGTCCTGCCAAGCGCCCAACCACCCCGGATTCAGCTTCGAGGTTTGATTGATACGGGTGCTGATGTAACTATCATCTCCTTCTCTGCATGGCCTCCCTCATGGCCTTTAGCCCCAGTGGGATCGGCCATTGCAGGAATAGGAGGAACCACACAGAGCTATTTAAGCGAACGGCCTGTGATGGTGAAGGACTCAGAGGGACACACAGCTACAATTAGGCCTTATATTGCTACCACTTCCCATAACCTTTGGGGACGGGATGCGTTGGCAGTTTGGGGCGTACGGATTGGGACAAAATTTTAGCAGGGGTCACTGTGTGTAAGAGCGCACAGTATCCTACACTGCCTTTGTGGTGGTTCATCAACACACCAATCCGAGTCAGACTCTGCTCAGTTAGTTGAATTAAGGACTGTTACCATGGCTTTTCAGCGATTCTCACAGGAACCTTTGAATTTGGTTACTGACTCTGCTTATGTAGCAGATATAACCCAACGCTTAGATTATTCCCTTCTGAAGGAGGTGAACAATGTGGCTCTGTTTTCGCTGTTGCAAACCTTGTGGTCTGCAATTCAGGCTCGAGTGCATCCGTATTACATTCTGCACATTCGAAGCCACACCAATTTACCAGGTTTTCTAACGGAAGGCAATGCCAGGGCTGACATGCTGGCCAACCCTGCATGGGTAGGGCCTCAGCCTGACAAAATTGCACAAGCCAAGGCATCGCACGGTTTCTTCCATCAAAGTGCACATACCCTGCAGAAGCAGTTTCATTTAAAGCCAACCGAGGCGCGCCACATTGTCAGCGCTTGTGCTGACTGTCATGGACTCGCTGCGCCTTTGCCAGCGGGGGTAAACCCCAGAGGGCTAAAAGCCTTGCAGATTTGGCAAACGGATGTAACTCACGTCCCTGAATTTGGTTGGCTGAAATACGTGCACGTGTCTATTGACACTTTCTCCTCGGCTATGTGGGCTACTGCTCACACTGGAGAGAAGGGCCGTGATGTCATTGCCCATTGGAAACTGGCTTTCTCAGTCCTGGGCGTGCCAGCTTCTGTGAAAACCGATAATGGTCCTGCCTATGCCTCGGAGAAGACACGGCAGTTTTTACACCTATGGGGTGTAAACCATACCTTTGGTATCCCACATTCTCCTACTGGCCAAGCCATTGTTGAACGTGCTCATGGTACCTTGAAGCGTGTTTTGGACAAACAGAAAAGGGGAATGCATGGAGAAACCCCACAGAGCCGACTAGCAAAAGCTTTGTATACAATTAATCACCTTACAGTACCACAAAATTCAAATAATCCTGTTATTCTGAATCATTTTTTCTCATTGCAGTCTGCAGGTGACAGACAACTGCCCCGGGCAAAAGTCTGGGTGCGGAATTTACTCACTAACCAGTGGGAAGGCCCTCATGAGCTCATCGTTTGGGGTCGTGGGTATGCTTGCGTTTCCACAGATACTGGGATACGGTGGCTACCTTCAAAATGCGTTCGCCCTGACCTACGGCACCAGAGGCAGAACAGGCAACCTCTGAATGATGACCAGAACGCCAATCATCCAAATGGCGACCAGAATGTAGATCATCAGCCGAATGACTCTTCTGATGATGACCAGGATGTCAACCATCAGGCAGATGGTCCTTCTACAAGCAGAGACTGGGATGGTCCTTCTACAAGCAGAGACTGAACTTTAAATTTCTTGTTATGGAGTCAGATAGTTAAAGCCTTAAGGACATATTTAGAATTAATAACTGATGTAGATTTCTATTTGGCATTAATAGTAGAGTTGTTATCTTATAAAACAAAAAGGGGGAATTGTAGTTACAAAAATGCTGCTAGCGAGGATTTTCTTGTTATTTTCTAAGTCCGTGAGAGACTTTTCTCTCTCACAGAAGAGGTAGCAGGGAATGTAAACAACCCAGACACCTGCAACCTTGAAAAGTCTTGTTTATGGTATAGTAGAAAAATATTTTGACAATGGATGTTTTAGGATTTTAGCCAATCACCCCCAAGGGGTGGCTGGCCCTTTGTCCAATTAGGCTATGAAGAAAAAAGTCTATAAAAGAGTTTGTAAAATAATTAAATAAATCAATCTTGCTGCACAACTCCTGCCTGCTGGATCTTCTCCTCCTCCTCCTCCCTATGGCTGCGGGACACGGTGCTATACCGTAGGAACCAGGCCTGCGGTAATAAGAGGCATGAACAAATGATGGCACAGCATGGCCCACGCACCCCATTTTTTCTCCTGATGCCGTGTACCTGCAGGGGAGAAAGGCCTGCTATGGCAGGTTTGGAAGGCAGTCAAGGCTGTCTGCACAGAACAGCGGACTGTGACATCAGCAGTCCAAAGACTCCATGGATGGCAACCTCGGTGAGCAATGCACTGTGACCTCACATCCCTCACTGCTTATGTTTGGGCATGGGCAGAGCCTGGCCCAGACTCACTCGCGCCTGGACCCCTGGCAAGCGTGCCTGGGAGGACTGGATGCCTGCGAGGTTGTTGGGAGCTGCTGTCAGCAACTCTCCGTTCTCATTTGCGAGACATTGCCTGTTTCCTCAACCCTACCTGGTTCAGGAAGCCAAGTACTGTGGGTGGTGCTTGCAGCAGCACAGGTGAGCAGTGCAGGAAATGTGCCCATGGGGCAGCCCGGGGGTGGGCAATGGTGTTTGGGGAGCTGTGAGTGTGTCCTTCTTGAGGGGCCTAGGCATTTATTCTACCCGCCCATCTCCCTGGGACAGCAAGTGACCATTTTGCAGCGTGTCACGCCAGCAAGAGGGAGCAGCTGCTGTCCCCAGCTCTGCTGCACCACGCAAACATGGCCACGGGGACAGAGTGGAACTGCCCCATCTGCCGTGACACTCAAGGTGAAATCGCTTCTGTAACGCCCTGTGTCCATGTGTTCTGCCTGGGCTGCATCGTGCGGTGGGCCAAGAGGAAACCATCGTGCCCCCTGTGCAGGCAGGCTATCAAGAGCATCATCTACTCTGTTCGGTCAGAGGAAGACTTTCTGGAGATAGTTCTTCCAAGCCCCTCGGATTCATCAGCTGCTGGCCACCAGGATGAGCAGGGGGCTGCGGAGCTGATGCCCAGGACTTATGTAGCTGGCTTCCCACCTGAGGTCTGGGCAGGCTTTTTCCAGGACTGCTCAGAAATCCTTGAGCCCCTGCTGCCCTGGCTGAACCAGGAAATATCGGAGCTTTTCAGAACCAGCTGGTGGGAGGTGGCTTTGGCCCAGAGCGCCATCGTGGCAAATTTATGCCGCTATGGGCTGAGTGAGGAGGCCTTGGTCCGGGAGCTGCACCCCTTGCTGCAGGAGGCGACGGTGGCATTTGTGCGCCGGCTCATCGACATTGCCGCTGACCGGTGCAGTGATGCGATCCTGCGGCAGATGAACCTCCTGAACGCTCATGCTGATGAGGAGGAGGAGGAGGAGGAGGAGGGAGAAGAGGAGGGCCGCACAGCCATCCCTGGCCCCTCTGCCTCCCGCCAGGGGACTCCCACCCCCATCCTGCTGGCCTCCTCCTGCAGCCCTGCAGTCTCCAGCGTGGAAGCGGACAGCCGCACGTTGGAAGCCACCCTCCGTGGGGGGCCCGGCCGCTCTCCATCCGCGCCTGACCCTGCAGAGCGGGAGCAGTCCCAGGAGGAGCCGGGCGGGGCAGCAGCAGTAGCAGGCCCCTCTGCCCAGGGCTGCAGCCGCAGCCCTTCCGCTCCTGGCCGGGACAGGGACTGCTTGCCCGAGGGGCCCCGGCGCCCTGCAAAGAGGAGGGCTTCTGGCCCTCACGACTCTCCCCAGCCCCCAAAAAGGCCGTCCCGCCGGCGGCAGCACAAGCCAAGAACCCCTGTTTGTAGAAGAAGGAAATAAACTGTTGGTTTTTTGACACAGTCTCTGAGGGTTGCTTTCTCCCCCTTCTCCTGGTGTCTTTTTCCTCTCCCCTCACGCCTCACTGTGGGTGGTAACTGCCTTGTTTTGGGCTTTTGGGCACGGCCACGGGCCTCTGGAGCCGCAAGGCCATATCCGCGCCATCTTCTCCTGCAACAAATCCCGCTGCAGCTGAGGGCAGAGGGGGCAGCAGGGACCGCTGGTTTATCAGAGGAACGACGGCCTCAGCCTGCACCCAGTTCTCCTCCCTGTCCACCGACCGTCACTTTCTGCTCTGCTTTCTCGACGTCAGCCAGCGCACCCTCGCTCCCCAAAAGGCTGCCAGGGAGGCACAGAAAATGAGCAGGGACATCTGAGCCAGAGACAAGACTTGGAGTAACAGGATTTGCGGGAGGGGAAGGGGAAGGGGAAGGGGAAGGGGAAGGGGAAGGGGAAGGGGAAGGGAAGATGGGGGGGTGAACAGGGCTGATGGTGATGCAAAGATCTAGAACATCTGAAGGTGCCCAAGGCTCTCAGCCCTTATCTGCTGAAGAGCACTGGCAAGACCACGGGGATCCCTTCAGGAGGAGCGTTGCAGAGCTTTCTGTTCTCATGCCCTGCAGAGATGGGGCAGCAGCTGTAAGATAGAGGGTGCAGAGATGCCACAAGAGATTCCAGTGCTTTGGAGCACCCAGTGGTGTCCTGCCAGCCATGGGAAGGAATGTTGTGTGCAACAATGTGTTAGGCTGGGGGCCTGGGGCTATTCTCACAAGCCCCTGAGATGCCTCTATGTTGAGTCAGAATATGGACATCTCCAGGATGGTTTACCAGCCTATGAGACAAGGAAGTGAAAGGTCTCACTCAAGTGCTCAGGGAATAGCTGGTCACCAGCACTGAGGTCAGGAAAGAATTTTCTCCTCGGACAGATTGGTAATGGGACCCAGGGTTATTTTACCTCCCTCTGCTGCACTGAGCCTGACCACTGCTTAGGGCTTCTTCAGTCTCTTTTGGCTGGGTTGCTGCCTGCTGCTCATGCCCCATGAAGATGGCCTCTCACACCCTGCAGCTTGGGGGAGAATGGCTTTTTTTTTTTCCCCATGGTGGACTATCAAGCGTCCTCAGGTGTTTTTTTACCTTCCTCTACAGCACTGAGCATGACCTGTTGTCAGGGCTCCTTTGGGCCATTTTGGCCAGATACTGCTGCTCATGCTCCACAAGGTGGCCCTTGTGGCCCACATCTGGAGGGAAGAGGCTTCCCAGACTTCCTGGGTGGGCCCCAAAAGTGGCGGTACCAGTCTACCTTGCCCATCTTTCCCAACTCTCAACACTGTCCTAAATCAGTCCAGCTCAATAGCAAGGGATGACCAGGGATGGTGCTGCGCAGGGTTTAGAAAGAACTCTGTGGCAGCTCCCCAGGGCCCCCCCCAGCAAGTTCTGTCACTTGGCACCAGGGCACTCTTCTGTGCACATGCTGGGGTCTCCAAGGGCATTATTCCCCATGGGGATGAGGCACCAGAGCGAGCTCATCACCAATGCCAGCACTAGCTCTCTCTTCTGGGCCACGAACAATTCCTTGTAGACTGTGTTTCCCAGAGAAAGGGGAACCAAGTCATGCCTATTCCCACCTTTGTGGGTTTATCAGTGCTTTTTGGCTCTACCATTGTAGGACCCTGGCTGAACCTCTGTGACTCCTGGGCTCCCACATCTGATGTCTACTGAAACAAAAGGGTCTTTTCTCTGTGTTTTAAATTTTCTGTCTTTTAATTTCTCTGTGTTGCTTCTGGTGCTCCACTGGTCTTCTTTGGGAAACTTTTGGAAGGCCACCACGTGAAGAAATTGAACACCAGTACACACTGAGAGGTTGCCTCTGATGACATTTCTTCCCAGCACTGGACTAGCAGAAGGCACTAAATACCCATAACCATCTCCCAGCCTAGGCACTGGCTCTGTCACTTTGTGGGAAGAAGACATGTACCTTCTGAGGGGAAGAAGAGCTGTGGATCATCTCAAGATAATGGAACCACCTGCACTGATTTGCAAAAAGTGTTTTTTGAAATTTTGCTGGGTTTATCCAGCTTCGCTGGGTTTCCACAGGACAACAAACCCCCACACCTCTGATATTATCAAGGCTCAAAGATCAAGCCTTCAGTCTGGTGCAGGATGTGCTTCTCATCTAAATGGTTGCAAACCATTTGGAGGTGAGCAATACCTGTTCATTTCTCCATGAATATTCTTTTTAGCTCCTTGTGCTCATTTTTAGAAATGTCTGGTCTGTTTTCTATGGAAGAACATACTAAAACACAAGAGCCTGAGAACAGCAGTGCTCCCTCAGAGGGAAGGTCCATCTGGCCCAATAGTCTGTCTCCAAAGTGTCCAACCACCAGTGTCTGAAGAAGAGCACATGAGCACTGAAGTCTAGTCCTGCCAGGACGTGGGGGTGCTCACAGGCCTCAGTGGCTGGGACTGGCCTCTCCTGGGACCCACACCCCCACCATCTCCTGCCAAGGGCCCAGGGGAGGTGTCCCAGCTCTGCCTGGGACCTTCAGTCCCTGCCTGAGCCCTGCTGTAGGTGTGCCCATCTCTGTTCCGTTCTCCTGGGTGGGCCTGGGACCTGCACTGCAGAGCTGCTCTCCGGGGTGGAGCCCTCAGACCTGGGTCGAACCTTGTCATGCAGCGCTCTGGGTTTAACATGGCATAACTGCTCTGTTCTATTCTATTCCCTGCACTCACCATGAGCCAAATAATGATGAGACTGCTATTTGTGTGAAGTTCCAGGGAGTTTTTGGTCCAAAACCACATTCAAGAACACATGCTACACAATTTACAACTGGAAATAGGATATTATTTTAATGTTTGTTTTTCTGAATCAGTTTCAGAGCTGATGCTCACAACCACTACCACAATGTGCACGTGTAGCCAGGAGCAGGCTGATGTCTTCTTCAGTTTAGCTTGAAAAATCCTTTGTAGTCTGGAAAAGGCAAGTGACAGAGCTACGGAATGCAGCAGCAGGAATACAGGCCCAGCAGGTCCTGTCTCCTGGAGGGTGAGAACATGAAGAATGAGAATCAGAAGCAACAACACAAAAGGTGTGTACTACCATGGGTATGTTCCAAAGTGTAACACGTATCAATTACAAACACACTTTCTGCCTTCTAAGATTTGCTTCATTGCTGTGCTCCCAGGCCAGGGATGCATGAAAAGCACTCTCGTGTCTGTCCTGTGCTTGTGTTGCAGGCAGGCAGAACTGGAAAATGCAGCTCTGGATGGATGCAAGAACCCCATAGGAAATGGAGCCAAGGGAAGAGCAGAGCTCAGCCCCACTCCAAACTTGCAGTGGGCAAGAGAGCCAGAGAGAGCCAGGGCGCGACTGGCGCCTTGGAGGTGTGAGGGCAGCAGGCAAGAGCGGAGCCGCAGGGGCCCAGCGGAGCCCTGACAAGGGGCCGTGCCCAGTGCTATGGAGGACAAGAAGCAACCCCCAGGCCACCCTTGGGGCCCACCCTGGGAGTCTGGAAAGCTTCCTGCCCAGTGCAGGGCATGAAAGGCTATCTTCATGGGGCATGAGCAGCAGGCAGCAACCCAGTCAGAAGGGCCTGAAGGAGCTGTGAACACTGGTCATGCTCAGTGCTGCAGAGGAAGGCAAAACTCCCCAGGAAGTGCCAATCTGCCCTGGGGAAAAATTCCTTCCTGACCCCAGTGCTACTGATTGGCCATCCTGAGCATGGGCTCTGTAATTAAGGGACCCAGTGGAAACACAAATCTCCTTAGAGAACCACATCCCATCCGGCTTGCTAACCAGAGACACCTGGACAGGACAACCCAGGCTCAGCCAGGCCTACTGCCAGTGGTACAATAGATAGAGTCTCCAAGGGTGCTCAGGTAAGTCCCTGATCCAAAGAGATAGATGACTGGTTGGGTTTTTTTAACCTTTCCCTCTCATAATAAACCAGAACTCTTCTAGGGATCCTTAAAAGATCCTGCCCTTAAAAATGACAATGGCCTGGGCCCAGGGAGGGGCCAGGGGACAGTTTGGTGCTGCCCTCAGCACTGAAGGGGGTCAATGCAGGGAAAGAACCACGAAAAAGGTCAGACCATCACACACATCTACCTTCCCCCAACAGAGAACCGTGGATACTGGGCTCATTCATCCAGGCAGCAGGAACTTGGCTTGTAGAAGTTTCACTTCACACTGAACAGGAACGAAATTCCTGCTCAGCTGGCACTGATCACGGTTATGTATTTTTAGGGTTCAAGAAGGTAGGGATGATCCTGTGTTGTGCCTAGGGCTTTTTCCCTAGAAGATACTCCTGAGAAGATGGTAAAGATGAGTCAGGAAAACTCTTCTAAAAATCCCCTTCTTTCCTAGGCTGGTTTCAAGCTGTAACTCACTTGATCACTTCCCACTAGTTTTAGTAAAACATCCTAAGGGGGCAGAAAATGCCCAGCTGCAAGGCTGGCTGGAGTGACTTACAGCTCCCTGAAAGCTGCAGGCGAAGCAGCTTGGGAAGCACAGCAAGAAGAACAGACAGACCTGCCCTTGCTTGGGTGGCTCAGTCTGTGGCAAGCACTACCACAAGGGGGAGAGATTAAAACTCGATGGCAGTATAGATTTTCTCTACATTTTTGACTGGTTTGCCCAAAATTGTGCTTGATGCTTATTTTTCAGTTACCTGTCCATTTTCAACTTCATTTCTGAATGGGATGAGAGCAACAGAGGGTTTTAATGGCCACTGAGCTAATGACCACACCATTGTGCCCATCGACCACAATCCAGTGGGCTGTAGGGAGGAAAAAAAATCTGAATTTAAAAACAACCGTGCAAGAAGTTTGTGGAGACTGGCATGAAATGTCGGGATGTGCTTGCCTCTGCCAGTGGTGTAGACAAGCAGTACTGTGAATAGAGAAGATGGGCTGTCATCTCACAAGATTTAAAAAGGCCAACCCATGTGCCCGATGTACACAGAACCCTCCTGTCACAAAAATGTAAAACTAACAGATAATGCGTTTCTAAAGAAGAAGTGCTTGGACTAATGACTCGAAATGATTCTAAAAGCCAGAGGCATGAACAAATGATGGCACAGCATGGCCCACGCACCCCATTTTTTCTCCTGATGCCGTGTACCTGCAGGGGAGAAAGGCCTGCTATGGCAGGTTTGGAAGGCAGTCAAGGCTGTCTGCACAGAACAGCGGACTGTGACATCAGCAGTCCAAAGACTCCATGGATGGCAACCTCGGTGAGCAATGCACTGTGACCTCACATCCCTCACTGCTTATGTTTGGGCATGGGCAGAGCCTGGCCCAGACTCACTCGCGCCTGGACCCCTGGCAAGCGTGCCTGGGAGGACTGGATGCCTGCGAGGTTGTTGGGAGCTGCTGTCAGCAACTCTCCGTTCTCATTTGCGAGACATTGCCTGTTTCCTCAACCCTACCTGGTTCAGGAAGCCAAGTACTGTGGGTGGTGCTTGCAGCAGCACAGGTGAGCAGTGCAGGAAATGTGCCCATGGGGCAGCCCGGGGGTGGGCAATGGTGTTTGGGGAGCTGTGAGTGTGTCCTTCTTGAGGGGCCTAGGCATTTATTCTACCCGCCCATCTCCCTGGGACAGCAAGTGACCATTTTGCAGCGTGTCACGCCAGCAAGAGGGAGCAGCTGCTGTCCCCAGCTCTGCTGCACCACGCAAACATGGCCACGGGGACAGAGTGGAACTGCCCCATCTGCCGTGACACTCAAGGTGAAATCGCTTCTGTAACGCCCTGTGTCCATGTGTTCTGCCTGGGCTGCATCGTGCGGTGGGCCAAGAGGAAACCATCGTGCCCCCTGTGCAGGCAGGCTATCAAGAGCATCATCTACTCTGTTCGGTCAGAGGAAGACTTTCTGGAGATAGTTCTTCCAAGCCCCTCGGATTCATCAGCTGCTGGCCACCAGGATGAGCAGGGGGCTGCGGAGCTGATGCCCAGGACTTATGTAGCTGGCTTCCCACCTGAGGTCTGGGCAGGCTTTTTCCAGGACTGCTCAGAAATCCTTGAGCCCCTGCTGCCCTGGCTGAACCAGGAAATATCGGAGCTTTTCAGAACCAGCTGGTGGGAGGTGGCTTTGGCCCAGAGCGCCATCGTGGCAAATTTATGCCGCTATGGGCTGAGTGAGGAGGCCTTGGTCCGGGAGCTGCACCCCTTGCTGCAGGAGGCGACGGTGGCATTTGTGCGCCGGCTCATCGACATTGCCGCTGACCGGTGCAGTGATGCGATCCTGCGGCAGATGAACCTCCTGAACGCTCATGCTGATGAGGAGGAGGAGGAGGAGGAGGGAGAAGAGGAGGGCCGCACAGCCATCCCTGGCCCCTCTGCCTCCCGCCAGGGGACTCCCACCCCCATCCTGCTGGCCTCCTCCTGCAGCCCTGCAGTCTCCAGCGTGGAAGCGGACAGCCGCACGTTGGAAGCCACCCTCCGCGGGGGGCCCGGCCGCTCTCCATCCGCGCCTGACCCTGCAGAGCGGGAGCAGTCCCAGGAGGAGCCGGGCGGGGCAGCAGCAGTAGCAGGCCCCTCTGCCCAGGGCTGCAGCCGCAGCCCTTCCGCTCCTGGCCGGGACAGGGACTGCTTGCCCGAGGGGCCCCGGCGCCCTGCAAAGAGGAGGGCTTCTGGCCCTCACGACTCTCCCCAGCCCCCAAAAAGGCCGTCCCGCCGGCGGCAGCACAAGCCAAGAACCCCTGTTTGTAGAAGAAGGAAATAAACTGTTGGTTTTTTGACACAGTCTCTGAGGGTTGCTTTCTCCCCCTTCTCCTGGTGTCTTTTTCCTCTCCCCTCACGCCTCACTGTGGGTGGTAACTGCCTTGTTTTGGGCTTTTGGGCACGGCCACGGGCCTCTGGAGCCGCAAGGCCATATCCGCGCCATCTTCTCCTGCAACAAATCCCGCTGCAGCTGAGGGCAGAGGGGGCAGCAGGGACCGCTGGTTTATCAGAGGAACGACGGCCTCAGCCTGCACCCAGTTCTCCTCCCTGTCCACCGACCGTCACTTTCTGCTCTGCTTTCTCGACGTCAGCCAGCGCACCCTCGCTCCCCAAAAGGCTGCCAGGGAGGCACAGAAAATGAGCAGGGACATCTGAGCCAGAGACAAGACTTGGAGTAACAGGATTTGCGGGAGGGGAAGGGGAAGGGGAAGGGGAAGGGGAAGGGGAAGGGGAAGGGGAAGGGAAAGGGGAGGGGAAGGGGAAGGGGAAGGGGAAGGGGAAGGGGAGATGGGGGGGTGAACAGGGCTGATGGTGATGCAAAGATCTAGAACATCTGAAGGTGCCCAAGGCTCTCAGCCCTTATCTGCTGAAGAGCACTGGCAAGACCACGGGGATCCCTTCAGGAGGAGCGTTGCAGAGCTTTCTGTTCTCATGCCCTGCAGAGATGGGGCAGCAGCTGTAAGATAGAGGGTGCAGAGATGCCACAAGAGATTCCAGTGCTTTGGAGCACCCAGTGGTGTCCTGCCAGCCATGGGAAGGAATGTTGTGTGCAACAATGTGTTAGGCTGGGGGCCTGTGGCTATTCTCACAAGCCCCTGAGATGCCTCTATGTTGAGTCAGAATATGGACATCTCCAGGATGGTTTACCAGCCTATGAGACAAGGAAGTGAAAGGTCTCACTCAAGTGCTCAGGGAATAGCTGGTCACCAGCACTGAGGTCAGGAAAGAATTTTCTCCTCGGACAGATTGGTAATGGGACCCAGGGTTATTTTACCTCCCTCTGCTGCACTGAGCCTGACCACTGCTTAGGGCTTCTTCAGTCTCTTTTGGCTGGGTTGCTGCCTGCTGCTCATGCCCCATGAAGATGGCCTCTCACACCCTGCAGCTTGGGGGAGAATGGCTTTTTTTTTTTCCCCATGGTGGACTATCAAGCGTCCTCAGGTGTTTTTTTACCTTCCTCTACAGCACTGAGCATGACCTGTTGTCAGGGCTCCTTTGGGCCATTTTGGCCAGATACTGCTGCTCATGCTCCACAAGGTGGCCCTTGTGGCCCACATCTGGAGGGAAGAGGCTTCCCAGACTTCCTGGGTGGGCCCCAAAAGTGGCGGTACCAGTCTACCTTGCCCATCTTTCCCAACTCTCAACACTGTCCTAAATCAGTCCAGCTCAACAGCAAGGGATGACCAGGGATGGTGCTGCGCAGGGTTTAGAAAGAACTCTGTGGCAGCTCCCCAGGGCCCCCCCCAGCAAGTTCTGTCACTTGGCACCAGGGCACTCTTCTGTGCACATGCTGGGGTCTCCAAGGGCATTATTCCCCATGGGGATGAGGCACCAGAGCGAGCTCATCACCAATGCCAGCACTAGCTCTCTCTTCTGGGCCACGAACAATTCCTTGTAGACTGTGTTTCCCAGAGAAAGGGGAACCAAGTCATGCCTATTCCCACCTTTGTGGGTTTATCAGTGCTTTTTGGCTCTACCATTGTAGGACCCTGGCTGAACCTCTGTGACTCCTGGGCTCCCACATCTGATGTCTACTGAAACAAAAGGGTCTTTTCTCTGTGTTTTAAATTTTCTGTCTTTTAATTTCTCTGTGTTGCTTCTGGTGCTCCACTGGTCTTCTTTGGGAAACTTTTGGAAGGCCACCACGTGAAGAAATTGAACACCAGTACACACTGAGAGGTTGCCTCTGATGACATTTCTTCCCAGCACTGGACTAGCAGAAGGCACTAAATACCCATAACCATCTCCCAGCCTAGGCACTGGCTCTGTCACTTTGTGGGAAGAAGACATGTACCTTCTGAGGGGAAGAAGAGCTGTGGATCATCTCAAGATAATGGAACCACCTGCACTGATTTGCAAAAAGTGTTTTTTGAAATTTTGCTGGGTTTATCCAGCTTCGCTGGGTTTCCACAGGACAACAAACCCCCACACCTCTGATATTATCAAGGCTCAAAGATCAAGCCTTCAGTCTGGTGCAGGATGTGCTTCTCATCTAAATGGTTGCAAACCATTTGGAGGTGAGCAATACCTGTTCATTTCTCCATGAATATTCTTTTTAGCTCCTTGTGCTCATTTTTAGAAATGTCTGGTCTGTTTTCTATGGAAGAACATACTAAAACACAAGAGCCTGAGAACAGCAGTGCTCCCTCAGAGGGAAGGTCCATCTGGCCCAATAGTCTGTCTCCAAAGTGTCCAACCACCAGTGTCTGAAGAAGAGCACATGAGCACTGAAGTCTAGTCCTGCCAGGACGTGGGGGTGCTCACAGGCCTCAGTGGCTGGGACTGGCCTCTCCTGGGACCCACACCCCCACCATCTCCTGCCAAGGGCCCAGGGGAGGTGTCCCAGCTCTGCCTGGGACCTTCAGTCCCTGCCTGAGCCCTGCTGTAGGTGTGCCCATCTCTGTTCCGTTCTCCTGGGTGGGCCTGGGACCTGCACTGCAGAGCTGCTCTCCGGGGTGGAGCCCTCAGACCTGGGTCGAACCTTGTCATGCAGCGCTCTGGGTTTAACATGGCATAACTGCTCTGTTCTATTCTATTCCCTGCACTCACCATGAGCCAAATAATGATGAGACTGCTATTTGTGTGAAGTTCCAGGGAGTTTTTGGTCCAAAACCACATTCAAGAACACATGCTACACAATTTACAACTGGAAATAGGATATTATTTTAATGTTTGTTTTTCTGAATCAGTTTCAGAGCTGATGCTCACAACCACTACCACAATGTGCACGTGTAGCCAGGAGCAGGCTGATGTCTTCTTCAGTTTAGCTTGAAAAATCCTTTGTAGTCTGGAAAAGGCAAGTGACAGAGCTACGGAATGCAGCAGCAGGAATACAGGCCCAGCAGGTCCTGTCTCCTGGAGGGTGAGAACATGAAGAATGAGAATCAGAAGCAACAACACAAAAGGTGTGTACTACCATGGGTATGTTCCAAAGTGTAACACGTATCAATTACAAACACACTTTCTGCCTTCTAAGATTTGCTTCATTGCTGTGCTCCCAGGCCAGGGATGCATGAAAAGCACTCTCGTGTCTGTCCTGTGCTTGTGTTGCAGGCAGGCAGAACTGGAAAATGCAGCTCTGGATGGATGCAAGAACCCCATAGGAAATGGAGCCAAGGGAAGAGCAGAGCTCAGCCCCACTCCAAACTTGCAGTGGGCAAGAGAGCCAGAGAGAGCCAGGGCGCGACTGGCGCCTTGGAGGTGTGAGGGCAGCAGGCAAGAGCGGAGCCGCAGGGGCCCAGAGGAGCCCTGACAAGGGGCCGTGCCCAGTGCTGTGGAGGACAAGAAGCAACCCCCAGGCCACCCTTGGGGCCCACCCTGGGAGTCTGGAAAGCTTCCTGCCCAGTGCAGGGCATGAAAGGCTATCTTCATGGGGCATGAGCAGCAGGCAGCAACCCAGTCAGAAGGGCCTGAAGGAGCTGTGAACAGTGGTCATGCTCAGTGCTGCAGAGGAAGGCAAAACTCCCCAGGAAGTGCCAATCTGCCCTGGGGAAAAATTCCTTCCTGACCCCAGTGCTACTGATTGGCCATCCTGAGCATGGGCTCTGTAATTAAGGGACCCAGTGGAAACACAAATCTCCTTAGAGAACCACATCCCATCCTGCTTGCTAACCAGAGACACCTGGACAGGACAACCCAGGCTCAGCCAGGCCTACTGCCAGTGGTACAATAGATAGAGTCTCCAAGGGTGCTCAGGTAAGTCCCTGATCCAAAGAGATAGATGACTGGTTGGGTTTTTTTAACCTTTCCCTCTCATAATAAACCAGAACTCTTCTAGGGATCCTTAAAAGATCCTGCCCTTAAAAATGACAATGGCCTGGGCCCAGGGAGGGGCCAGGGGACAGTTTGGTGCTGCCCTCAGCACTGAAGGGGGTCAATGCAGGGAAAGAACCACGAAAAAGGTCAGACCATCACACACATCTACCTTCCCCCAACAGAGAACCGTGGATACTGGGCTCATTCATCCAGGCAGCAGGAACTTGGCTTGTAGAAGTTTCACTTCACACTGAACAGGAACGAAATTCCTGCTCAGCTGGCACTGATCACGGTTATGTATTTTTAGGGTTCAAGAAGATTGGGATGATCCTGTGTTGTGCCTAGGGCTTTTTCCCTAGAAGATACTCCTGAGAAGATGGTAAAGATGAGTCAGGAAAACTCTTCTAAAAATCCCCTTCTTTCCTAGGCTGGTTTCAAGCTGTAACTCACTTGATCACTTCCCACTAGTTTTAGTAAAACATCCTAAGGGGGCAGAAAATGCCCAGCTGCAAGGCTGGCTGGAGTGACTTACAGCTCCCTGAAAGCTGCAGGCGAAGCAGCTTGGGAAGCACAGCAAGAAGAACAGACAGACCTGCCCTTGCTTGGGTGGCTCAGTCTGTGGCAAGCACTACCACAAGGGGGAGAGATTAAAACTCGATGGCAGTATAGATTTTCTCTACATTTTTGACTGGTTTGCCCAAAATTGTGCTTGATGCTTATTTTTCAGTTACCTGTCCATTTTCAACTTCATTTCTGAATGGGATGAGAGCAACAGAGGGTTTTAATGGCCACTGAGCTAATGACCACACCATTGTGCCCATCGACCACAATCCAGTGGGCTGTAGGGAGGAAAAAAAATCTGAATTTAAAAACAACCGTGCAAGAAGTTTGTGGAGACTGGCATGAAATGTCGGGATGTGCTTGCCTCTGCCAGTGGTGTAGACAAGCAGTACTGTGAATAGAGAAGATGGGCTGTCATCTCACAAGATTTAAAAAGGCCAACCCATGTGCCCGATGTACACAGAACCCTCCTGTCACAAAAATGTAAAACTAACAGATAATGCGTTTCTAAAGAAGTGCTTGGACTAATGACTCGAAATGATTCTAAAAGCCAGAGGCATGAACAAATGATGGCACAGCATGGCCCACGCACCCCATTTTTTCTCCTGATGCCGTGTACCTGCAGGGGAGAAAGGCCTGCTATGGCAGGTTTGGAAGGCAGTCAAGGCTGTCTGCACAGAACAGCGGACTGTGACATCAGCAGTCCAAAGACTCCATGGATGGCAACCTCGGTGAGCAATGCACTGTGACCTCACATCCCTCACTGCTTATGTTTGGGCATGGGCAGAGCCTGGCCCAGACTCACTCGCGCCTGGACCCCTGGCAAGCGTGCCTGGGAGGACTGGATGCCTGCGAGGTTGTTGGGAGCTGCTGTCAGCAACTCTCCGTTCTCATTTGCGAGACATTGCCTGTTTCCTCAACCCTACCTGGTTCAGGAAGCCAAGTACTGTGGGTGGTGCTTGCAGCAGCACAGGTGAGCAGTGCAGGAAATGTGCCCATGGGGCAGCCCGGGGGTGGGCAATGGTGTTTGGGGAGCTGTGAGTGTGTCCTTCTTGAGGGGCCTAGGCATTTATTCTACCCGCCCATCTCCCTGGGACAGCAAGTGACCATTTTGCAGCGTGTCACGCCAGCAAGAGGGAGCAGCTGCTGTCCCCAGCTCTGCTGCACCACGCAAACATGGCCACGGGGACAGAGTGGAACTGCCCCATCTGCCGTGACACTCAAGGTGAAATCGCTTCTGTAACGCCCTGTGTCCATGTGTTCTGCCTGGGCTGCATCGTGCGGTGGGCCAAGAGGAAACCATCGTGCCCCCTGTGCAGGCAGGCTATCAAGAGCATCATCTACTCTGTTCGGTCAGAGGAAGACTTTCTGGAGATAGTTCTTCCAAGCCCCTCGGATTCATCAGCTGCTGGCCACCAGGATGAGCAGGGGGCTGCGGAGCTGATGCCCAGGACTTATGTAGCTGGCTTCCCACCTGAGGTCTGGGCAGGCTTTTTCCAGGACTGCTCAGAAATCCTTGAGCCCCTGCTGCCCTGGCTGAACCAGGAAATATCGGAGCTTTTCAGAACCAGCTGGTGGGAGGTGGCTTTGGCCCAGAGCGCCATCGTGGCAAATTTATGCCGCTATGGGCTGAGTGAGGAGGCCTTGGTCCGGGAGCTGCACCCCTTGCTGCAGGAGGCGACGGTGGCATTTGTGCGCCGGCTCATCGACATTGCCGCTGACCGGTGCAGTGATGCGATCCTGCGGCAGATGAACCTCCTGAACGCTCATGCTGATGAGGAGGAGGAGGAGGAGGAGGGAGAAGAGGAGGGCCGCACAGCCATCCCTGGCCCCTCTGCCTCCCGCCAGGGGACTCCCACCCCCATCCTGCTGGCCTCCTCCTGCAGCCCTGCAGTCTCCAGCGTGGAAGCGGACAGCCGCACGTTGGAAGCCACCCTCCGCGGGGGGCCCGGCCGCTCTCCATCCGCGCCTGACCCTGCAGAGCGGGAGCAGTCCCAGGAGGAGCCGGGCGGGGCAGCAGCAGTAGCAGGCCCCTCTGCCCAGGGCTGCAGCCGCAGCCCTTCCGCTCCTGGCCGGGACAGGGACTGCTTGCCCGAGGGGCCCCGGCGCCCTGCAAAGAGGAGGGCTTCTGGCCCTCACGACTCTCCCCAGCCCCCAAAAAGGCCGTCCCGCCGGCGGCAGCACAAGCCAAGAACCCCTGTTTGTAGAAGAAGGAAATAAACTGTTGGTTTTTTGACACAGTCTCTGAGGGTTGCTTTCTCCCCCTTCTCCTGGTGTCTTTTTCCTCTCCCCTCACGCCTCACTGTGGGTGGTAACTGCCTTGTTTTGGGCTTTTGGGCACGGCCACGGGCCTCTGGAGCCGCAAGGCCATATCCGCGCCATCTTCTCCTGCAACAAATCCCGCTGCAGCTGAGGGCAGAGGGGGCAGCAGGGACCGCTGGTTTATCAGAGGAACGACGGCCTCAGCCTGCACCCAGTTCTCCTCCCTGTCCACCGACCGTCACTTTCTGCTCTGCTTTCTCGACGTCAGCCAGCGCACCCTCGCTCCCCAAAAGGCTGCCAGGGAGGCACAGAAAATGAGCAGGGACATCTGAGCCAGAGACAAGACTTGGAGTAACAGGATTTGCGGGAGGGGAAGGGGAAGGGGAAGGGGAAGGGGAAGGGGAAGGGGAAGGGGAAGGGGAAGGGGAAGGGGAAGGGTTTGCGGGAGGGGAAGGGGAAGGGGAAGGGGAAGGGGAAGGGGAAGATGGGGGGGTGAACAGGGCTGATGGTGATGCAAAGATCTAGAACATCTGAAGGTGCCCAAGGCTCTCAGCCCTTATCTGCTGAAGAGCACTGGCAAGACCACGGGGATCCCTTCAGGAGGAGCGTTGCAGAGCTTTCTGTTCTCATGCCCTGCAGAGATGGGGCAGCAGCTGTAAGATAGAGGGTGCAGAGATGCCACAAGAGATTCCAGTGCTTTGGAGCACCCAGTGGTGTCCTGCCAGCCATGGGAAGGAATGTTGTGTGCAACAATGTGTTAGGCTGGGGGCCTGTGGCTATTCTCACAAGCCCCTGAGATGCCTCTATGTTGAGTCAGAATATGGACATCTCCAGGATGGTTTACCAGCCTATGAGACAAGGAAGTGAAAGGTCTCACTCAAGTGCTCAGGGAATAGCTGGTCACCAGCACTGAGGTCAGGAAAGAATTTTCTCCTCGGACAGATTGGTAATGGGACCCAGGGTTATTTTACCTCCCTCTGCTGCACTGAGCCTGACCACTGCTTAGGGCTTCTTCAGTCTCTTTTGGCTGGGTTGCTGCCTGCTGCTCATGCCCCATGAAGATGGCCTCTCACACCCTGCAGCTTGGAGGAGAATGGCTTTTTTTTCTTCCCCATGGTGGACTATCAAGCGTCCTCAGGTGTTTTTTTACCTTCCTCTACAGCACTGAGCATGACCTGTTGTCAGGGCTCCTTTGGGCCATTTTGGCCAGATACTGCTGCTCATGCTCCACAAGGTGGCCCTTGTGGCCCACATCTGGAGGGAAGAGGCTTCCCAGACTTCCTGGGTGGGCCCCAAAAGTGGCGGTACCAGTCTACCTTGCCCATCTTTCCCAACTCTCAACACTGTCCTAAATCAGTCCAGCTCAATAGCAAGGGATGACCAGGGATGGTGCTGCGCAGGGTTTAGAAAGAACTCTGTGGCAGCTCCCCAGGGCCCCCCCCAGCAAGTTCTGTCACTTGGCACCAGGGCACTCTTCTGTGCACATGCTGGGGTCTCCAAGGGCATTATTCCCCATGGGGATGAGGCACCAGAGCGAGCTCATCACCAATGCCAGCACTAGCTCTCTCTTCTGGGCCACGAACAATTCCTTGTAGACTGTGTTTCCCAGAGAAAGGGGAACCAAGTCATGCCTATTCCCACCTTTGTGGGTTTATCAGTGCTTTTTGGCTCTACCATTGTAGGACCCTGGCTGAACCTCTGTGACTCCTGGGCTCCCACATCTGATGTCTACTGAAACAAAAGGGTCTTTTCTCTGTGTTTTAAATTTTCTGTCTTTTAATTTCTCTGTGTTGCTTCTGGTGCTCCACTGGTCTTCTTTGGGAAACTTTTGGAAGGCCACCACGTGAAGAAATTGAACACCAGTACACACTGAGAGGTTGCCTCTGATGACATTTCTTCCCAGCACTGGACTAGCAGAAGGCACTAAATACCCATAACCATCTCCCAGCCTAGGCACTGGCTCTGTCACTTTGTGGGAAGAAGACATGTACCTTCTGAGGGGAAGAAGAGCTGTGGATCATCTCAAGATAATGGAACCACCTGCACTGATTTGCAAAAAGTGTTTTTTGAAATTTTGCTGGGTTTATCCAGCTTCGCTGGGTTTCCACAGGACAACAAACCCCCACACCTCTGATATTATCAAGGCTCAAAGATCAAGCCTTCAGTCTGGTGCAGGATGTGCTTCTCATCTAAATGGTTGCAAACCATTTGGAGGTGAGCAATACCTGTTCATTTCTCCATGAATATTCTTTTTAGCTCCTTGTGCTCATTTTTAGAAATGTCTGGTCTGTTTTCTATGGAAGAACATACTAAAACACAAGAGCCTGAGAACAGCAGTGCTCCCTCAGAGGGAAGGTCCATCTGGCCCAATAGTCTGTCTCCAAAGTGTCCAACCACCAGTGTCTGAAGAAGAGCACATGAGCACTGAAGTCTAGTCCTGCCAGGACGTGGGGGTGCTCACAGGCCTCAGTGGCTGGGACTGGCCTCTCCTGGGACCCACACCCCCACCATCTCCTGCCAAGGGCCCAGGGGAGGTGTCCCAGCTCTGCCTGGGACCTTCAGTCCCTGCCTGAGCCCTGCTGTAGGTGTGCCCATCTCTGTTCCGTTCTCCTGGGTGGGCCTGGGACCTGCACTGCAGAGCTGCTCTCCGGGGTGGAGCCCTCAGACCTGGGTCGAACCTTGTCATGCAGCGCTCTGGGTTTAACATGGCATAACTGCTCTGTTCTATTCTATTCCCTGCACTCACCATGAGCCAAATAATGATGAGACTGCTATTTGTGTGAAGTTCCAGGGAGTTTTTGGTCCAAAACCACATTCAAGAACACATGCTACACAATTTACAACTGGAAATAGGATATTATTTTAATGTTTGTTTTTCTGAATCAGTTTCAGAGCTGATGCTCACAACCACTACCACAATGTGCACGTGTAGCCAGGAGCAGGCTGATGTCTTCTTCAGTTTAGCTTGAAAAATCCTTTGTAGTCTGGAAAAGGCAAGTGACAGAGCTACGGAATGCAGCAGCAGGAATACAGGCCCAGCAGGTCCTGTCTCCTGGAGGGTGAGAACATGAAGAATGAGAATCAGAAGCAACAACACAAAAGGTGTGTACTACCATGGGTATGTTCCAAAGTGTAACACGTATCAATTACAAACACACTTTCTGCCTTCTAAGATTTGCTTCATTGCCGTGCTCCCAGGCCAGGGATGCATGAAAAGCACTCTCGTGTCTGTCCTGTGCTTGTGTTGCAGGCAGGCAGAACTGGAAAATGCAGCTCTGGATGGATGCAAGAACCCCATAGGAAATGGAGCCAAGGGAAGAGCAGAGCTCAGCCCCACTCCAAACTTGCAGTGGGCAAGAGAGCCAGAGAGAGCCAGGGCGCGACTGGCGCCTTGGAGGTGTGAGGGCAGCAGGCAAGAGCGGAGCCGCAGGGGCCCAGAGGAGCCCTGACAGGGGGCCGTGCCCAGTGCTATGGAGGACAAGAAGCAACCCCCAGGCCACCCTTGGGGCCCACCCTGGGAGTCTGGAAAGCTTCCTGCCCAGTGCAGGGCATGAAAGGCTATCTTCATGGGGCATGAGCAGCAGGCAGCAACCCAGCCAGAAGGGCCTGAAGGAGCTGTGAACAGTGGTCATGCTCAGTGCTGCAGAGGAAGGCAAAACTCCCCAGGAAGTGCCAATCTGCCCTGGGGAAAAATTCCTTCCTGACCCCAGTGCTACTGATTGGCCATCCTGAGCATGGGCTCTGTAATTAAGGGACCCAGTGGAAACACAAATCTCCTTAGAGAACCACATCCCATCCGGCTTGCTAACCAGAGACACCTGGACAGGACAACCCAGGCTCAGCCAGGCCTACTGCCAGTGGTACAATAGATAGAGTCTCCAAGGGTGCTCAGGTAAGTCCCTGATCCAAAGAGATAGATGACTGGTTGGGTTTTTTTAACCTTTCCCTCTCATAATAAACCAGAACTCTTCTAGGGATCCTTAAAAGATCCTGCCCTTAAAAATGACAATGGCCTGGGCCCAGGGAGGGGCCAGGGGACAGTTTGGTGCTGCCCTCAGCACTGAAGGGGGTCAATGCAGGGAAAGAACCACGAAAAAGGTCAGACCATCACACACATCTACCTTCCCCCAACAGAGAACCGTGGATACTGGGCTCATTCATCCAGGCAGCAGGAACTTGGCTTGTAGAAGTTTCACTTCACACTGAACAGGAACGAAATTCCTGCTCAGCTGGCACTGATCACGGTTATGTATTTTTAGGGTTCAAGAAGGTAGGGATGATCCTGTGTTGTGCCTAGGGCTCTTTACCTAGAAGATACTCCTGAGAAGATGGTAAAGATGAGTCAGGAAAACTCTTCTAAAAATCCCCTTCTTTCCTAGGCTGGTTTCAAGCTGTAACTCACTTGATCACTTCCCACTAGTTTTAGTAAAACATCCTAAGGGGGCAGAAAATGCCCAGCTGCAAGGCTGGCTGGAGTGACTTACAGCTCCCTGAAAGCTGCAGGCGAAGCAGCTTGGGAAGCACAGCAAGAAGAACAGACAGACCTGCCCTTGCTTGGGTGGCTCAGTCTGTGGCAAGCACTACCACAAGGGGGAGAGATTAAAACTCGATGGCAGTATAGATTTTCTCTACATTTTTGACTGGTTTGCCCAAAATTGTGCTTGATGCTTATTTTTCAGTTACCTGTCCATTTTCAACTTCATTTCTGAATGGGATGAGAGCAACAGAGGGTTTTAATGGCCACTGAGCTAATGACCACACCATTGTGCCCATCGACCACAATCCAGTGGGCTGTAGGGAGGAAAAAAAATCTGAATTTAAAAACAACCGTGCAAGAAGTTTGTGGAGACTGGCATGAAATGTCGGGATGTGCTTGCCTCTGCCAGTGGTGTAGACAAGCAGTACTGTGAATAGAGAAGATGGGCTGTCATCTCACAAGATTTAAAAAGGCCAACCCATGTGCCCGATGTACACAGAACCCTCCTGTCACAAAAATGTAAAACTAACAGATAATGCGTTTCTAAAGAAGAAGTGCTTGGACTAATGACTCGAAATGATTCTAAAAGCCAGAGGCATGAACAAATGATGGCACAGCATGGCCCACGCACCCCATTTTTTCTCCTGATGCCGTGTACCTGCAGGGGAGAAAGGCCTGCTATGGCAGGTTTGGAAGGCAGTCAAGGCTGTCTGCACAGAACAGCGGACTGTGACATCAGCAGTCCAAAGACTCCATGGATGGCAACCTCGGTGAGCAATGCACTGTGACCTCACATCCCTCACTGCTTATGTTTGGGCATGGGCAGAGCCTGGCCCAGACTCACTCGCGCCTGGACCCCTGGCAAGCGTGCCTGGGAGGACTGGATGCCTGCGAGGTTGTTGGGAGCTGCTGTCAGCAACTCTCCGTTCTCATTTGCGAGACATTGCCTGTTTCCTCAACCCTACCTGGTTCAGGAAGCCAAGTACTGTGGGTGGTGCTTGCAGCAGCACAGGTGAGCAGTGCAGGAAATGTGCCCATGGGGCAGCCCGGGGGTGGGCAATGGTGTTTGGGGAGCTGTGAGTGTGTCCTTCTTGAGGGGCCTAGGCATTTATTCTACCCGCCCATCTCCCTGGGACAGCAAGTGACCATTTTGCAGCGTGTCACGCCAGCAAGAGGGAGCAGCTGCTGTCCCCAGCTCTGCTGCACCACGCAAACATGGCCACGGGGACAGAGTGGAACTGCCCCATCTGCCGTGACACTCAAGGTGAAATCGCTTCTGTAACGCCCTGTGTCCATGTGTTCTGCCTGGGCTGCATCGTGCGGTGGGCCAAGAGGAAACCATCGTGCCCCCTGTGCAGGCAGGCTATCAAGAGCATCATCTACTCTGTTCGGTCAGAGGAAGACTTTCTGGAGATAGTTCTTCCAAGCCCCTCGGATTCATCAGCTGCTGGCCACCAGGATGAGCAGGGGGCTGCGGAGCTGATGCCCAGGACTTATGTAGCTGGCTTCCCACCTGAGGTCTGGGCAGGCTTTTTCCAGGACTGCTCAGAAATCCTTGAGCCCCTGCTGCCCTGGCTGAACCAGGAAATATCGGAGCTTTTCAGAACCAGCTGGTGGGAGGTGGCTTTGGCCCAGAGCGCCATCGTGGCAAATTTATGCCGCTATGGGCTGAGTGAGGAGGCCTTGGTCCGGGAGCTGCACCCCTTGCTGCAGGAGGCGACGGTGGCATTTGTGCGCCGGCTCATCGACATTGCCGCTGACCGGTGCAGTGATGCGATCCTGCGGCAGATGAACCTCCTGAACGCTCATGCTGATGAGGAGGAGGAGGAGGAGGAGGGAGAAGAGGAGGGCCGCACAGCCATCCCTGGCCCCTCTGCCTCCCGCCAGGGGACTCCCACCCCCATCCTGCTGGCCTCCTCCTGCAGCCCTGCAGTCTCCAGCGTGGAAGCGGACAGCCGCACGTTGGAAGCCACCCTCCGCGGGGGGCCCGGCCGCTCTCCATCCGCGCCTGACCCTGCAGAGCGGGAGCAGTCCCAGGAGGAGCCGGGCGGGGCAGCAGCAGTAGCAGGCCCCTCTGCCCAGGGCTGCAGCCGCAGCCCTTCCGCTCCTGGCCGGGACAGGGACTGCTTGCCCGAGGGGCCCCGGCGCCCTGCAAAGAGGAGGGCTTCTGGCCCTCACGACTCTCCCCAGCCCCCAAAAAGGCCGTCCCGCCGGCGGCAGCACAAGCCAAGAACCCCTGTTTGTAGAAGAAGGAAATAAACTGTTGGTTTTTTGACACAGTCTCTGAGGGTTGCTTTCTCCCCCTTCTCCTGGTGTCTTTTTCCTCTCCCCTCACGCCTCACTGTGGGTGGTAACTGCCTTGTTTTGGGCTTTTGGGCACGGCCACGGGCCTCTGGAGCCGCAAGGCCATATCCGCGCCATCTTCTCCTGCAACAAATCCCGCTGCAGCTGAGGGCAGAGGGGGCAGCAGGGACCGCTGGTTTATCAGAGGAACGACGGCCTCAGCCTGCACCCAGTTCTCCTCCCTGTCCACCGACCGTCACTTTCTGCTCTGCTTTCTCGACGTCAGCCAGCGCACCCTCGCTCCCCGAAAGGCTGCCAGGGAGGCACAGAAAATGAGCAGGGACATCTGAGCCAGAGACAAGACTTGGAGTAACAGGATTTGCGGGAGGGGAAGGGGAAGGGGAAGGGGAAGGGGAAGGGGAAGGGGAAGGGGAAGGGGAAGGGGAAGGGGAAGGGGAAGGGGAAGGGAAAGGGGAGGGGAAGGGGAAGGGGAAGGGGAAGGGAAGATGGGGGGGTGAACAGGGCTGATGGTGATGCAAAGATCTAGAACATCTGAAGGTGCCCAAGGCTCTCAGCCCTTATCTGCTGAAGAGCACTGGCAAGACCACGGGGATCCCTTCAGGAGGAGCGTTGCAGAGCTTTCTGTTCTCATGCCCTGCAGAGATGGGGCAGCAGCTGTAAGATAGAGGGTGCGGAGATGCCACAAGAGATTCCAGTGCTTTGGAGCACCCAGTGGTGTCCTGCCAGCCATGGGAAGGAATGTTGTGTGCAACAATGTGTTAGGCTGGGGGCCTGTGGCTATTCTCACAAGCCCCTGAGATGCCTCTATGTTGAGTCAGAATATGGACATCTCCAGGATGGTTTACCAGCCTATGAGACAAGGAAGTGAAAGGTCTCACTCAAGTGCTCAGGGAATAGCTGGTCACCAGCACTGAGGTCAGGAAAGAATTTTCTCCTCGGACAGATTGGTAATGGGACCCAGGGTTATTTTACCTCCCTCTGCTGCACTGAGCCTGACCACTGCTTAGGGCTTCTTCAGTCTCTTTTGGCTGGGTTGCTGCCTGCTGCTCATGCCCCATGAAGATGGCCTCTCACACCCTGCAGCTTGGAGGAGAATGGCTTTTTTTTTTTCCCCATGGTGGACTATCAAGCGTCCTCAGGTGTTTTTTTACCTTCCTCTACAGCACTGAGCATGACCTGTTGTCAGGGCTCCTTTGGGCCATTTTGGCCAGATACTGCTGCTCATGCTCCACAAGGTGGCCCTTGTGGCCCACATCTGGAGGGAAGAGGCTTCCCAGACTTCCTGGGTGGGCCCCAAAAGTGGCGGTACCAGTCTACCTTGCCCATCTTTCCCAACTCTCAACACTGTCCTAAATCAGTCCAGCTCAACAGCAAGGGATGACCAGGGATGGTGCTGCGCAGGGTTTAGAAAGAACTCTGTGGCAGCTCCCCAGGGCCCCCCCCAGCAAGTTCTGTCACTTGGCACCAGGGCACTCTTCTGTGCACATGCTGGGGTCTCCAAGGGCATTATTCCCCATGGGGATGAGGCACCAGAGCGAGCTCATCACCAATGCCAGCACTAGCTCTCTCTTCTGGGCCACGAACAATTCCTTGTAGACTGTGTTTCCCAGAGAAAGGGGAACCAAGTCATGCCTATTCCCACCTTTGTGGGTTTATCAGTGCTTTTTGGCTCTACCATTGTAGGACCCTGGCTGAACCTCTGTGACTCCTGGGCTCCCACATCTGATGTCTACTGAAACAAAAGGGTCTTTTCTCTGTGTTTTAAATTTTCTGTCTTTTAATTTCTCTGTGTTGCTTCTGGTGCTCCACTGGTCTTCTTTGGGAAACTTTTGGAAGGCCACCACGTGAAGAAATTGAACACCAGTACACACTGAGAGGTTGCCTCTGATGACATTTCTTCCCAGCACTGGACTAGCAGAAGGCACTAAATACCCATAACCATCTCCCAGCCTAGGCACTGGCTCTGTCACTTTGTGGGAAGAAGACATGTACCTTCTGAGGGGAAGAAGAGCTGTGGATCATCTCAAGATAATGGAACCACCTGCACTGATTTGCAAAAAGTGTTTTTTGAAATTTTGCTGGGTTTATCCAGCTTCGCTGGGTTTCCACAGGACAACAAACCCCCACACCTCTGATATTATCAAGGCTCAAAGATCAAGCCTTCAGTCTGGTGCAGGATGTGCTTCTCATCTAAATGGTTGCAAACCATTTGGAGGTGAGCAATACCTGTTCATTTCTCCATGAATATTCTTTTTAGCTCCTTGTGCTCATTTTTAGAAATGTCTGGTCTGTTTTCTATGGAAGAACATACTAAAACACAAGAGCCTGAGAACAGCAGTGCTCCCTCAGAGGGAAGGTCCATCTGGCCCAATAGTCTGTCTCCAAAGTGTCCAACCACCAGTGTCTGAAGAAGAGCACATGAGCACTGAAGTCTAGTCCTGCCAGGACGTGGGGGTGCTCACAGGCCTCAGTGGCTGGGACTGGCCTCTCCTGGGACCCACACCCCCACCATCTCCTGCCAAGGGCCCAGGGGAGGTGTCCCAGCTCTGCCTGGGACCTTCAGTCCCTGCCTGAGCCCTGCTGTAGGTGTGCCCATCTCTGTTCCGTTCTCCTGGGTGGGCCTGGGACCTGCACTGCAGAGCTGCTCTCCGGGGTGGAGCCCTCAGACCTGGGTCGAACCTTGTCATGCAGCGCTCTGGGTTTAACATGGCATAACTGCTCTGTTCTATTCTATTCCCTGCACTCACCATGAGCCAAATAATGATGAGACTGCTATTTGTGTGAAGTTCCAGGGAGTTTTTGGTCCAAAACCACATTCAAGAACACATGCTACACAATTTACAACTGGAAATAGGATATTATTTTAATGTTTGTTTTTCTGAATCAGTTTCAGAGCTGATGCTCACAACCACTACCACAATGTGCACGTGTAGCCAGGAGCAGGCTGATGTCTTCTTCAGTTTAGCTTGAAAAATCCTTTGTAGTCTGGAAAAGGCAAGTGACAGAGCTACGGAATGCAGCAGCAGGAATACAGGCCCAGCAGGTCCTGTCTCCTGGAGGGTGAGAACATGAAGAATGAGAATCAGAAGCAACAACACAAAAGGTGTGTACTACCATGGGTATGTTCCAAAGTGTAACACGTATCAATTACAAACACACTTTCTGCCTTCTAAGATTTGCTTCATTGCCGTGCTCCCAGGCCAGGGATGCATGAAAAGCACTCTCGTGTCTGTCCTGTGCTTGTGTTGCAGGCAGGCAGAACTGGAAAATGCAGCTCTGGATGGATGCAAGAACCCCATAGGAAATGGAGCCAAGGGAAGAGCAGAGCTCAGCCCCACTCCAAACTTGCAGTGGGCAAGAGAGCCAGAGAGAGCCAGGGCGCGACTGGCGCCTTGGAGGTGTGAGGGCAGCAGGCAAGAGCGGAGCCGCAGGGGCCCAGAGGAGCCCTGACAGGGGGCCGTGCCCAGTGCTATGGAGGACAAGAAGCAACCCCCAGGCCACCCTTGGGGCCCACCCTGGGAGTCTGGAAAGCTTCCTGCCCAGTGCAGGGCATGAAAGGCTATCTTCATGGGGCATGAGCAGCAGGCAGCAACCCAGCCAGAAGGGCCTGAAGGAGCTGTGAACAGTGGTCATGCTCAGTGCTGCAGAGGAAGGCAAAACTCCCCAGGAAGTGCCAATCTGCCCTGGGGAAAAATTCCTTCCTGACCCCAGTGCTACTGATTGGCCATCCTGAGCATGGGCTCTGTAATTAAGGGACCCAGTGGAAACACAAATCTCCTTAGAGAACCACATCCCATCCGGCTTGCTAACCAGAGACACCTGGACAGGACAACCCAGGCTCAGCCAGGCCTACTGCCAGTGGTACAATAGATAGAGTCTCCAAGGGTGCTCAGGTAAGTCCCTGATCCAAAGAGATAGATGACTGGTTGGGTTTTTTTAACCTTTCCCTCTCATAATAAACCAGAACTCTTCTAGGGAT
This sequence comes from Aphelocoma coerulescens, assembly GCF_041296385.1. Classification (NCBI taxonomy): domain Eukaryota; kingdom Metazoa; phylum Chordata; class Aves; order Passeriformes; family Corvidae; genus Aphelocoma; species Aphelocoma coerulescens. The sequence goes on from NW_027183531.1 coordinate 201,027, forward strand.
CCTTAAAAGATCCTGCCCTTAAAAATGACAATGGCCTGGGCCCAGGGAGGGGCCAGGGGACAGTTTGGTGCTGCCCTCAGCACTGAAGGGGGTCAATGCAGGGAAAGAACCACGAAAAAGGTCAGACCATCACACACATCTACCTTCCCCCAACAGAGAACCGTGGATACTGGGCTCATTCATCCAGGCAGCAGGAACTTGGCTTGTAGAAGTTTCACTTCACACTGAACAGGAACGAAATTCCTGCTCAGCTGGCACTGATCACGGTTATGTATTTTTAGGGTTCAAGAAGGTAGGGATGATCCTGTGTTGTGCCTAGGGCTCTTTCCCTAGAAGATACTCCTGAGAAGATGGTAAAGATGAGTCAGGAAAACTCTTCTAAAAATCCCCTTCTTTCCTAGGCTGGTTTCAAGCTGTAACTCACTTGATCACTTCCCACTAGTTTTAGTAAAACATCCTAAGGGGGCAGAAAATGCCCAGCTGCAAGGCTGGCTGGAGTGACTTACAGCTCCCTGAAAGCTGCAGGCGAAGCAGCTTGGGAAGCACAGCAAGAAGAACAGACAGACCTGCCCTTGCTTGGGTGGCTCAGTCTGTGGCAAGCACTACCACAAGGGGGAGAGATTAAAACTCGATGGCAGTATAGATTTTCTCTACATTTTTGACTGGTTTGCCCAAAATTGTGCTTGATGCTTATTTTTCAGTTACCTGTCCATTTTCAACTTCATTTCTGAATGGGATGAGAGCAACAGAGGGTTTTAATGGCCACTGAGCTAATGACCACACCATTGTGCCCATCGACCACAATCCAGTGGGCTGTAGGGAGGAAAAAAAATCTGAATTTAAAAACAACCGTGCAAGAAGTTTGTGGAGACTGGCATGAAATGTCGGGATGTGCTTGCCTCTGCCAGTGGTGTAGACAAGCAGTACTGTGAATAGAGAAGATGGGCTGTCATCTCACAAGATTTAAAAAGGCCAACCCATGTGCCCGATGTACACAGAACCCTCCTGTCACAAAAATGTAAAACTAACAGATAATGCGTTTCTAAAGAAGAAGTGCTTGGACTAATGACTCGAAATGATTCTAAAAGCCAGAGGCATGAACAAATGATGGCACAGCATGGCCCACGCACCCCATTTTTTCTCCTGATGCCGTGTACCTGCAGGGGAGAAAGGCCTGCTATGGCAGGTTTGGAAGGCAGTCAAGGCTGTCTGCACAGAACAGCGGACTGTGACATCAGCAGTCCAAAGACTCCATGGATGGCAACCTCGGTGAGCAATGCACTGTGACCTCACATCCCTCACTGCTTATGTTTGGGCATGGGCAGAGCCTGGCCCAGACTCACTCGCGCCTGGACCCCTGGCAAGCGTGCCTGGGAGGACTGGATGCCTGCGAGGTTGTTGGGAGCTGCTGTCAGCAACTCTCCGTTCTCATTTGCGAGACATTGCCTGTTTCCTCAACCCTACCTGGTTCAGGAAGCCAAGTACTGTGGGTGGTGCTTGCAGCAGCACAGGTGAGCAGTGCAGGAAATGTGCCCATGGGGCAGCCCGGGGGTGGGCAATGGTGTTTGGGGAGCTGTGAGTGTGTCCTTCTTGAGGGGCCTAGGCATTTATTCTACCCGCCCATCTCCCTGGGACAGCAAGTGACCATTTTGCAGCGTGTCACGCCAGCAAGAGGGAGCAGCTGCTGTCCCCAGCTCTGCTGCACCACGCAAACATGGCCACGGGGACAGAGTGGAACTGCCCCATCTGCCGTGACACTCAAGGTGAAATCGCTTCTGTAACGCCCTGTGTCCATGTGTTCTGCCTGGGCTGCATCGTGCGGTGGGCCAAGAGGAAACCATCGTGCCCCCTGTGCAGGCAGGCTATCAAGAGCATCATCTACTCTGTTCGGTCAGAGGAAGACTTTCTGGAGATAGTTCTTCCAAGCCCCTCGGATTCATCAGCTGCTGGCCACCAGGATGAGCAGGGGGCTGCGGAGCTGATGCCCAGGACTTATGTAGCTGGCTTCCCACCTGAGGTCTGGGCAGGCTTTTTCCAGGACTGCTCAGAAATCCTTGAGCCCCTGCTGCCCTGGCTGAACCAGGAAATATCGGAGCTTTTCAGAACCAGCTGGTGGGAGGTGGCTTTGGCCCAGAGCGCCATCGTGGCAAATTTATGCCGCTATGGGCTGAGTGAGGAGGCCTTGGTCCGGGAGCTGCACCCCTTGCTGCAGGAGGCGACGGTGGCATTTGTGCGCCGGCTCATCGACATTGCCGCTGACCGGTGCAGTGATGCGATCCTGCGGCAGATGAACCTCCTGAACGCTCATGCTGATGAGGAGGAGGAGGAGGAGGAGGGAGAAGAGGAGGGCCGCACAGCCATCCCTGGCCCCTCTGCCTCCCGCCAGGGGACTCCCACCCCCATCCTGCTGGCCTCCTCCTGCAGCCCTGCAGTCTCCAGCGTGGAAGCGGACAGCCGCACGTTGGAAGCCACCCTCCGCGGGGGGCCCGGCCGCTCTCCATCCGCGCCTGACCCTGCAGAGCGGGAGCAGTCCCAGGAGGAGCCGGGCGGGGCAGCAGCAGTAGCAGGCCCCTCTGCCCAGGGCTGCAGCCGCAGCCCTTCCGCTCCTGGCCGGGACAGGGACTGCTTGCCCGAGGGGCCCCGGCGCCCTGCAAAGAGGAGGGCTTCTGGCCCTCACGACTCTCCCCAGCCCCCAAAAAGGCCGTCCCGCCGGCGGCAGCACAAGCCAAGAACCCCTGTTTGTAGAAGAAGGAAATAAACTGTTGGTTTTTTGACACAGTCTCTGAGGGTTGCTTTCTCCCCCTTCTCCTGGTGTCTTTTTCCTCTCCCCTCACGCCTCACTGTGGGTGGTAACTGCCTTGTTTTGGGCTTTTGGGCACGGCCACGGGCCTCTGGAGCCGCAAGGCCATATCCGCGCCATCTTCTCCTGCAACAAATCCCGCTGCAGCTGAGGGCAGAGGGGGCAGCAGGGACCGCTGGTTTATCAGAGGAACGACGGCCTCAGCCTGCACCCAGTTCTCCTCCCTGTCCACCGACCGTCACTTTCTGCTCTGCTTTCTCGACGTCAGCCAGCGCACCCTCGCTCCCCGAAAGGCTGCCAGGGAGGCACAGAAAATGAGCAGGGACATCTGAGCCAGAGACAAGACTTGGAGTAACAGGATTTGCGGGAGGGGAAGGGGAAGGGGAAGGGGAAGGGGAAGGGGAAGGGGAAGGGGAAGGGGAAGGGGAAGGGGAAGGGGAAGGGAAAGGGGAGGGGAAGGGGAAGGGGAAGGGGAAGGGGAAGGGAAGATGGGGGGGTGAACAGGGCTGATGGTGATGCAAAGATCTAGAACATCTGAAGGTGCCCAAGGCTCTCAGCCCTTATCTGCTGAAGAGCACTGGCAAGACCATGGGGATCCCTTCAGGAGGAGCGTTGCAGAGCTTTCTGTTCTCATGCCCTGCAGAGATGGGGCAGCAGCTGTAAGATAGAGGGTGCGGAGATGCCACAAGAGATTCCAGTGCTTTGGAGCACCCAGTGGTGTCCTGCCAGCCATGGGAAGGAATGTTGTGTGCAACAATGTGTTAGGCTGGGGGCCTGTGGCTATTCTCACAAGCCCCTGAGATGCCTCTATGTTGAGTCAGAATATGGACATCTCCAGGATGGTTTACCAGCCTATGAGACAAGGAAGTGAAAGGTCTCACTCAAGTGCTCAGGGAATAGCTGGTCACCAGCACTGAGGTCAGGAAAGAATTTTCTCCTCGGACAGATTGGTAATGGGACCCAGGGTTATTTTACCTCCCTCTGCTGCACTGAGCCTGACCACTGCTTAGGGCTTCTTCAGTCTCTTTTGGCTGGGTTGCTGCCTGCTGCTCATGCCCCATGAAGATGGCCTCTCACACCCTGCAGCTTGGAGGAGAATGGCTTTTTTTTTTTCCCCATGGTGGACTATCAAGCGTCCTCAGGTGTTTTTTTACCTTCCTCTACAGCACTGAGCATGACCTGTTGTCAGGGCTCCTTTGGGCCATTTTGGCCAGATACTGCTGCTCATGCTCCACAAGGTGGCCCTTGTGGCCCACATCTGGAGGGAAGAGGCTTCCCAGACTTCCTGGGTGGGCCCCAAAAGTGGCGGTACCAGTCTACCTTGCCCATCTTTCCCAACTCTCAACACTGTCCTAAATCAGTCCAGCTCAACAGCAAGGGATGACCAGGGATGGTGCTGCGCAGGGTTTAGAAAGAACTCTGTGGCAGCTCCCCAGGGCCCCCCCCAGCAAGTTCTGTCACTTGGCACCAGGGCACTCTTCTGTGCACATGCTGGGGTCTCCAAGGGCATTATTCCCCATGGGGATGAGGCACCAGAGCGAGCTCATCACCAATGCCAGCACTAGCTCTCTCTTCTGGGCCACGAACAATTCCTTGTAGACTGTGTTTCCCAGAGAAAGGGGAACCAAGTCATGCCTATTCCCACCTTTGTGGGTTTATCAGTGCTTTTTGGCTCTACCATTGTAGGACCCTGGCTGAACCTCTGTGACTCCTGGGCTCCCACATCTGATGTCTACTGAAACAAAAGGGTCTTTTCTCTGTGTTTTAAATTTTCTGTCTTTTAATTTCTCTGTGTTGCTTCTGGTGCTCCACTGGTCTTCTTTGGGAAACTTTTGGAAGGCCACCACGTGAAGAAATTGAACACCAGTACACACTGAGAGGTTGCCTCTGATGACATTTCTTCCCAGCACTGGACTAGCAGAAGGCACTAAATACCCATAACCATCTCCCAGCCTAGGCACTGGCTCTGTCACTTTGTGGGAAGAAGACATGTACCTTCTGAGGGGAAGAAGAGCTGTGGATCATCTCAAGATAATGGAACCACCTGCACTGATTTGCAAAAAGTGTTTTTTGAAATTTTGCTGGGTTTATCCAGCTTCGCTGGGTTTCCACAGGACAACAAACCCCCACACCTCTGATATTATCAAGGCTCAAAGATCAAGCCTTCAGTCTGGTGCAGGATGTGCTTCTCATCTAAATGGTTGCAAACCATTTGGAGGTGAGCAATACCTGTTCATTTCTCCATGAATATTCTTTTTAGCTCCTTGTGCTCATTTTTAGAAATGTCTGGTCTGTTTTCTATGGAAGAACATACTAAAACACAAGAGCCTGAGAACAGCAGTGCTCCCTCAGAGGGAAGGTCCATCTGGCCCAATAGTCTGTCTCCAAAGTGTCCAACCACCAGTGTCTGAAGAAGAGCACATGAGCACTGAAGTCTAGTCCTGCCAGGACGTGGGGGTGCTCACAGGCCTCAGTGGCTGGGACTGGCCTCTCCTGGGACCCACACCCCCACCATCTCCTGCCAAGGGCCCAGGGGAGGTGTCCCAGCTCTGCCTGGGACCTTCAGTCCCTGCCTGAGCCCTGCTGTAGGTGTGCCCATCTCTGTTCCGTTCTCCTGGGTGGGCCTGGGACCTGCACTGCAGAGCTGCTCTCCGGGGTGGAGCCCTCAGACCTGGGTCGAACCTTGTCATGCAGCGCTCTGGGTTTAACATGGCATAACTGCTCTGTTCTATTCTATTCCCTGCACTCACCATGAGCCAAATAATGATGAGACTGCTATTTGTGTGAAGTTCCAGGGAGTTTTTGGTCCAAAACCACATTCAAGAACACATGCTACACAATTTACAACTGGAAATAGGATATTATTTTAATGTTTGTTTTTCTGAATCAGTTTCAGAGCTGATGCTCACAACCACTACCACAATGTGCACGTGTAGCCAGGAGCAGGCTGATGTCTTCTTCAGTTTAGCTTGAAAAATCCTTTGTAGTCTGGAAAAGGCAAGTGACAGAGCTACGGAATGCAGCAGCAGGAATACAGGCCCAGCAGGTCCTGTCTCCTGGAGGGTGAGAACATGAAGAATGAGAATCAGAAGCAACAACACAAAAGGTGTGTACTACCATGGGTATGTTCCAAAGTGTAACACGTATCAATTACAAACACACTTTCTGCCTTCTAAGATTTGCTTCATTGCTGTGCTCCCAGGCCAGGGATGCATGAAAAGCACTCTCGTGTCTGTCCTGTGCTTGTGTTGCAGGCAGGCAGAACTGGAAAATGCAGCTCTGGATGGATGCAAGAACCCCATAGGAAATGGAGCCAAGGGAAGAGCAGAGCTCAGCCCCACTCCAAACTTGCAGTGGGCAAGAGAGCCAGAGAGAGCCAGGGCGCGACTGGCGCCTTGGAGGTGTGAGGGCAGCAGGCAAGAGCGGAGCCGCAGGGGCCCAGAGGAGCCCTGACAGGGGGCCGTGCCCAGTGCTATGGAGGACAAGAAGCAACCCCCAGGCCACCCTTGGGGCCCACCCTGGGAGTCTGGAAAGCTTCCTGCCCAGTGCAGGGCATGAAAGGCTATCTTCATGGGGCATGAGCAGCAGGCAGCAACCCAGCCAGAAGGGCCTGAAGGAGCTGTGAACAGTGGTCATGCTCAGTGCTGCAGAGGAAGGCAAAACTCCCCAGGAAGTGCCAATCTGCCCTGGGGAAAAATTCCTTCCTGACCCCAGTGCTACTGATTGGCCATCCTGAGCATGGGCTCTGTAATTAAGGGACCCAGTGGAAACACAAATCTCCTTAGAGAACCACATCCCATCCGGCTTGCTAACCAGAGACACCTGGACAGGACAACCCAGGCTCAGCCAGGCCTACTGCCAGTGGTACAATAGATAGAGTCTCCAAGGGTGCTCAGGTAAGTCCCTGATCCAAAGAGATAGATGACTGGTTGGGTTTTTTTAACCTTTCCCTCTCATAATAAACCAGAACTCTTCTAGGGATCCTTAAAAGATCCTGCCCTTAAAAATGACAATGGCCTGGGCCCAGGGAGGGGCCAGGGGACAGTTTGGTGCTGCCCTCAGCACTGAAGGGGGTCAATGCAGGGAAAGAACCACGAAAAAGGTCAGACCATCACACACATCTACCTTCCCCCAACAGAGAACCGTGGATACTGGGCTCATTCATCCAGGCAGCAGGAACTTGGCTTGTAGAAGTTTCACTTCACACTGAACAGGAACGAAATTCCTGCTCAGCTGGCACTGATCACGGTTATGTATTTTTAGGGTTCAAGAAGATAGGGATGATCCTGTGTTGTGCCTAGGGCTTTTTCCCTAGAAGATACTCCTGAGAAGATGGTAAAGATGAGTCAGGAAAACTCTTCTAAAAATCCCCTTCTTTCCTAGGCTGGTTTCAAGCTGTAACTCACTTGATCACTTCCCACTAGTTTTAGTAAAACATCCTAAGGGGGCAGAAAATGCCCAGCTGCAAGGCTGGCTGGAGTGACTTACAGCTCCCTGAAAGCTGCAGGCGAAGCAGCTTGGGAAGCACAGCAAGAAGAACAGACAGACCTGCCCTTGCTTGGGTGGCTCAGTCTGTGGCAAGCACTACCACAAGGGGGAGAGATTAAAACTCGATGGCAGTATAGATTTTCTCTACATTTTTGACTGGTTTGCCCAAAATTGTGCTTGATGCTTATTTTTCAGTTACCTGTCCATTTTCAACTTCATTTCTGAATGGGATGAGAGCAACAGAGGGTTTTAATGGCCACTGAGCTAATGACCACACCATTGTGCCCATCGACCACAATCCAGTGGGCTGTAGGGAGGAAAAAAAATCTGAATTTAAAAACAACCGTGCAAGAAGTTTGTGGAGACTGGCATGAAATGTCGGGATGTGCTTGCCTCTGCCAGTGGTGTAGACAAGCAGTACTGTGAATAGAGAAGATGGGCTGTCATCTCACAAGATTTAAAAAGGCCAACCCATGTGCCCGATGTACACAGAACCCTCCTGTCACAAAAATGTAAAACTAACAGATAATGCGTTTCTAAAGAAGAAGTGCTTGGACTAATGACTCGAAATGATTCTAAAAGCCAGAGGCATGAACAAATGATGGCACAGCATGGCCCACGCACCCCATTTTTTCTCCTGATGCCGTGTACCTGCAGGGGAGAAAGGCCTGCTATGGCAGGTTTGGAAGGCAGTCAAGGCTGTCTGCACAGAACAGCGGACTGTGACATCAGCAGTCCAAAGACTCCATGGATGGCAACCTCGGTGAGCAATGCACTGTGACCTCACATCCCTCACTGCTTATGTTTGGGCATGGGCAGAGCCTGGCCCAGACTCACTCGCGCCTGGACCCCTGGCAAGCGTGCCTGGGAGGACTGGATGCCTGCGAGGTTGTTGGGAGCTGCTGTCAGCAACTCTCCGTTCTCATTTGCGAGACATTGCCTGTTTCCTCAACCCTACCTGGTTCAGGAAGCCAAGTACTGTGGGTGGTGCTTGCAGCAGCACAGGTGAGCAGTGCAGGAAATGTGCCCATGGGGCAGCCCGGGGGTGGGCAATGGTGTTTGGGGAGCTGTGAGTGTGTCCTTCTTGAGGGGCCTAGGCATTTATTCTACCCGCCCATCTCCCTGGGACAGCAAGTGACCATTTTGCAGCGTGTCACGCCAGCAAGAGGGAGCAGCTGCTGTCCCCAGCTCTGCTGCACCACGCAAACATGGCCACGGGGACAGAGTGGAACTGCCCCATCTGCCGTGACACTCAAGGTGAAATCGCTTCTGTAACGCCCTGTGTCCATGTGTTCTGCCTGGGCTGCATCGTGCGGTGGGCCAAGAGGAAACCATCGTGCCCCCTGTGCAGGCAGGCTATCAAGAGCATCATCTACTCTGTTCGGTCAGAGGAAGACTTTCTGGAGATAGTTCTTCCAAGCCCCTCGGATTCATCAGCTGCTGGCCACCAGGATGAGCAGGGGGCTGCGGAGCTGATGCCCAGGACTTATGTAGCTGGCTTCCCACCTGAGGTCTGGGCAGGCTTTTTCCAGGACTGCTCAGAAATCCTTGAGCCCCTGCTGCCCTGGCTGAACCAGGAAATATCGGAGCTTTTCAGAACCAGCTGGTGGGAGGTGGCTTTGGCCCAGAGCGCCATCGTGGCAAATTTATGCCGCTATGGGCTGAGTGAGGAGGCCTTGGTCCGGGAGCTGCACCCCTTGCTGCAGGAGGCGACGGTGGCATTTGTGCGCCGGCTCATCGACATTGCCGCTGACCGGTGCAGTGATGCGATCCTGCGGCAGATGAACCTCCTGAACGCTCGTGCTGATGAGGAGGAGGAGGAGGAGGAGGGAGAAGAGGAGGGCCGCACAGCCATCCCTGGCCCCTCTGCCTCCCGCCAGGGGACTCCCACCCCCATCCTGCTGGCCTCCTCCTGCAGCCCTGCAGTCTCCAGCGTGGAAGCGGACAGCCGCACGTTGGAAGCCACCCTCCGCGGGGGGCCCGGCCGCTCTCCATCCGCGCCTGACCCTGCAGAGCGGGAGCAGTCCCAGGAGGAGCCGGGCGGGGCAGCAGCAGTAGCAGGCCCCTCTGCCCAGGGCTGCAGCCGCAGCCCTTCCGCTCCTGGCCGGGACAGGGACTGCTTGCCCGAGGGGCCCCGGCGCCCTGCAAAGAGGAGGGCTTCTGGCCCTCACGACTCTCCCCAGCCCCCAAAAAGGCCGTCCCGCCGGCGGCAGCACAAGCCAAGAACCCCTGTTTGTAGAAGAAGGAAATAAACTGTTGGTTTTTTGACACAGTCTCTGAGGGTTGCTTTCTCCCCCTTCTCCTGGTGTCTTTTTCCTCTCCCCTCACGCCTCACTGTGGGTGGTAACTGCCTTGTTTTGGGCTTTTGGGCACGGCCACGGGCCTCTGGAGCCGCAAGGCCATATCCGCGCCATCTTCTCCTGCAACAAATCCCGCTGCAGCTGAGGGCAGAGGGGGCAGCAGGGACCGCTGGTTTATCAGAGGAACGACGGCCTCAGCCTGCACCCAGTTCTCCTCCCTGTCCACCGACCGTCACTTTCTGCTCTGCTTTCTCGACGTCAGCCAGCGCACCCTCGCTCCCCGAAAGGCTGCCAGGGAGGCACAGAAAATGAGCAGGGACATCTGAGCCAGAGACAAGACTTGGAGTAACAGGATTTGCGGGAGGGGAAGGGGAAGGGGAAGGGGAAGGGGAAGGGGAAGGGGAAGGGGAAGGGAAAGGGGAGGGGAAGGGGAAGGGGAAGGGGAAGGGAAGATGGGGGGGTGAACAGGGCTGATGGTGATGCAAAGATCTAGAACATCTGAAGGTGCCCAAGGCTCTCAGCCCTTATCTGCTGAAGAGCACTGGCAAGACCACGGGGATCCCTTCAGGAGGAGCGTTGCAGAGCTTTCTGTTCTCATGCCCTGCAGAGATGGGGCAGCAGCTGTAAGATAGAGGGTGCGGAGATGCCACAAGAGATTCCAGTGCTTTGGAGCACCCAGTGGTGTCCTGCCAGCCATGGGAAGGAATGTTGTGTGCAACAATGTGTTAGGCTGGGGGCCTGGGGCTATTCTCACAAGCCCCTGAGATGCCTCTATGTTGAGTCAGAATATGGACATCTCCAGGATGGTTTACCAGCCTATGAGACAAGGAAGTGAAAGGTCTCACTCAAGTGCTCAGGGAATAGCTGGTCACCAGCACTGAGGTCAGGAAAGAATTTTCTCCTCGGACAGATTGGTAATGGGACCCAGGGTTATTTTACCTCCCTCTGCTGCACTGAGCCTGACCACTGCTTAGGGCTTCTTCAGTCTCTTTTGGCTGGGTTGCTGCCTGCTGCTCATGCCCCATGAAGATGGCCTCTCACACCCTGCAGCTTGGAGGAGAATGGCTTTTTTTTTTTCCCCATGGTGGACTATCAAGCGTCCTCAGGTGTTTTTTTACCTTCCTCTACAGCACTGAGCATGACCTGTTGTCAGGGCTCCTTTGGGCCATTTTGGCCAGATACTGCTGCTCATGCTCCACAAGGTGGCCCTTGTGGCCCACATCTGGAGGGAAGAGGCTTCCCAGACTTCCTGGGTGGGCCCCAAAAGTGGCGGTACCAGTCTACCTTGCCCATCTTTCCCAACTCTCAACACTGTCCTAAATCAGTCCAGCTCAACAGCAAGGGATGACCAGGGATGGTGCTGCGCAGGGTTTAGAAAGAACTCTGTGGCAGCTCCCCAGGGCCCCCCCCAGCAAGTTCTGTCACTTGGCACCAGGGCACTCTTCTGTGCACATGCTGGGGTCTCCAAGGGCATTATTCCCCATGGGGATGAGGCACCAGAGCGAGCTCATCACCAATGCCAGCACTAGCTCTCTCTTCTGGGCCACGAACAATTCCTTGTAGACTGTGTTTCCCAGAGAAAGGGGAACCAAGTCATGCCTATTCCCACCTTTGTGGGTTTATCAGTGCTTTTTGGCTCTACCATTGTAGGACCCTGGCTGAACCTCTGTGACTCCTGGGCTCCCACATCTGATGTCTACTGAAACAAAAGGGTCTTTTCTCTGTGTTTTAAATTTTCTGTCTTTTAATTTCTCTGTGTTGCTTCTGGTGCTCCACTGGTCTTCTTTGGGAAACTTTTGGAAGGCCACCACGTGAAGAAATTGAACACCAGTACACACTGAGAGGTTGCCTCTGATGACATTTCTTCCCAGCACTGGACTAGCAGAAGGCACTAAATACCCATAACCATCTCCCAGCCTAGGCACTGGCTCTGTCACTTTGTGGGAAGAAGACATGTACCTTCTGAGGGGAAGAAGAGCTGTGGATCATCTCAAGATAATGGAACCACCTGCACTGATTTGCAAAAAGTGTTTTTTGAAATTTTGCTGGGTTTATCCAGCTTCGCTGGGTTTCCACAGGACAACAAACCCCCACACCTCTGATATTATCAAGGCTCAAAGATCAAGCCTTCAGTCTGGTGCAGGATGTGCTTCTCATCTAAATGGTTGCAAACCATTTGGAGGTGAGCAATACCTGTTCATTTCTCCATGAATATTCTTTTTAGCTCCTTGTGCTCATTTTTAGAAATGTCTGGTCTGTTTTCTATGGAAGAACATACTAAAACACAAGAGCCTGAGAACAGCAGTGCTCCCTCAGAGGGAAGGTCCATCTGGCCCAATAGTCTGTCTCCAAAGTGTCCAACCACCAGTGTCTGAAGAAGAGCACATGAGCACTGAAGTCTAGTCCTGCCAGGACGTGGGGGTGCTCACAGGCCTCAGTGGCTGGGACTGGCCTCTCCTGGGACCCACACCCCCACCATCTCCTGCCAAGGGCCCAGGGGAGGTGTCCCAGCTCTGCCTGGGACCTTCAGTCCCTGCCTGAGCCCTGCTGTAGGTGTGCCCATCTCTGTTCCGTTCTCCTGGGTGGGCCTGGGACCTGCACTGCAGAGCTGCTCTCCGGGGTGGAGCCCTCAGACCTGGGTCGAACCTTGTCATGCAGCGCTCTGGGTTTAACATGGCATAACTGCTCTGTTCTATTCTATTCCCTGCACTCACCATGAGCCAAATAATGATGAGACTGCTATTTGTGTGAAGTTCCAGGGAGTTTTTGGTCCAAAACCACATTCAAGAACACATGCTACACAATTTACAACTGGAAATAGGATATTATTTTAATGTTTGTTTTTCTGAATCAGTTTCAGAGCTGATGCTCACAACCACTACCACAATGTGCACGTGTAGCCAGGAGCAGGCTGATGTCTTCTTCAGTTTAGCTTGAAAAATCCTTTGTAGTCTGGAAAAGGCAAGTGACAGAGCTACGGAATGCAGCAGCAGGAATACAGGCCCAGCAGGTCCTGTCTCCTGGAGGGTGAGAACATGAAGAATGAGAATCAGAAGCAACAACACAAAAGGTGTGTACTACCATGGGTATGTTCCAAAGTGTAACACGTATCAATTACAAACACACTTTCTGCCTTCTAAGATTTGCTTCATTGCTGTGCTCCCAGGCCAGGGATGCATGAAAAGCACTCTCGTGTCTGTCCTGTGCTTGTGTTGCAGGCAGGCAGAACTGGAAAATGCAGCTCTGGATGGATGCAAGAACCCCATAGGAAATGGAGCCAAGGGAAGAGCAGAGCTCAGCCCCACTCCAAACTTGCAGTGGGCAAGAGAGCCAGAGAGAGCCAGGGCGCGACTGGCGCCTTGGAGGTGTGAGGGCAGCAGGCAAGAGCGGAGCCGCAGGGGCCCAGAGGAGCCCTGACAGGGGGCCGTGCCCAGTGCTATGGAGGACAAGAAGCAACCCCCAGGCCACCCTTGGGGCCCACCCTGGGAGTCTGGAAAGCTTCCTGCCCAGTGCAGGGCATGAAAGGCTATCTTCATGGGGCATGAGCAGCAGGCAGCAACCCAGCCAGAAGGGCCTGAAGGAGCTGTGAACAGTGGTCATGCTCAGTGCTGCAGAGGAAGGCAAAACTCCCCAGGAAGTGCCAATCTGCCCTGGGGAAAAATTCCTTCCTGACCCCAGTGCTACTGATTGGCCATCCTGAGCATGGGCTCTGTAATTAAGGGACCCAGTGGAAACACAAATCTCCTTAGAGAACCACATCCCATCCGGCTTGCTAACCAGAGACACCTGGACAGGACAACCCAGGCTCAGCCAGGCCTACTGCCAGTGGTACAATAGATAGAGTCTCCAAGGGTGCTCAGGTAAGTCCCTGATCCAAAGAGATAGATGACTGGTTGGGTTTTTTTAACCTTTCCCTCTCATAATAAACCAGAACTCTTCTAGGGATCCTTAAAAGATCCTGCCCTTAAAAATGACAATGGCCTGGGCCCAGGGAGGGGCCAGGGGACAGTTTGGTGCTGCCCTCAGCACTGAAGGGGGTCAATGCAGGGAAAGAACCACGAAAAAGGTCAGACCATCACACACATCTACCTTCCCCCAACAGAGAACCGTGGATACTGGGCTCATTCATCCAGGCAGCAGGAACTTGGCTTGTAGAAGTTTCACTTCACACTGAACAGGAACGAAATTCCTGCTCAGCTGGCACTGATCACGGTTATGTATTTTTAGGGTTCAAGAAGGTAGGGATGATCCTGTGTTGTGCCTAGGGCTCTTTCCCTAGAAGATACTCCTGAGAAGATGGTAAAGATGAGTCAGGAAAACTCTTCTAAAAATCCCCTTCTTTCCTAGGCTGGTTTCAAGCTGTAACTCACTTGATCACTTCCCACTAGTTTTAGTAAAACATCCTAAGGGGGCAGAAAATGCCCAGCTGCAAGGCTGGCTGGAGTGACTTACAGCTCCCTGAAAGCTGCAGGCGAAGCAGCTTGGGAAGCACAGCAAGAAGAACAGACAGACCTGCCCTTGCTTGGGTGGCTCAGTCTGTGGCAAGCACTACCACAAGGGGGAGAGATTAAAACTCGATGGCAGTATAGATTTTCTCTACATTTTTGACTGGTTTGCCCAAAATTGTGCTTGATGCTTATTTTTCAGTTACCTGTCCATTTTCAACTTCATTTCTGAATGGGATGAGAGCAACAGAGGGTTTTAATGGCCACTGAGCTAATGACCACACCATTGTGCCCATCGACCACAATCCAGTGGGCTGTAGGGAGGAAAAAAAATCTGAATTTAAAAACAACCGTGCAAGAAGTTTGTGGAGACTGGCATGAAATGTCGGGATGTGCTTGCCTCTGCCAGTGGTGTAGACAAGCAGTACTGTGAATAGAGAAGATGGGCTGTCATCTCACAAGATTTAAAAAGGCCAACCCATGTGCCCGATGTACACAGAACCCTCCTGTCACAAAAATGTAAAACTAACAGATAATGCGTTTCTAAAGAAGAAGTGCTTGGACTAATGACTCGAAATGATTCTAAAAGCCAGAGGCATGAACAAATGATGGCACAGCATGGCCCACGCACCCCATTTTTTCTCCTGATGCCGTGTACCTGCAGGGGAGAAAGGCCTGCTATGGCAGGTTTGGAAGGCAGTCAAGGCTGTCTGCACAGAACAGCGGACTGTGACATCAGCAGTCCAAAGACTCCATGGATGGCAACCTCGGTGAGCAATGCACTGTGACCTCACATCCCTCACTGCTTATGTTTGGGCATGGGCAGAGCCTGGCCCAGACTCACTCGCGCCTGGACCCCTGGCAAGCGTGCCTGGGAGGACTGGATGCCTGCGAGGTTGTTGGGAGCTGCTGTCAGCAACTCTCCGTTCTCATTTGCGAGACATTGCCTGTTTCCTCAACCCTACCTGGTTCAGGAAGCCAAGTACTGTGGGTGGTGCTTGCAGCAGCACAGGTGAGCAGTGCAGGAAATGTGCCCATGGGGCAGCCCGGGGGTGGGCAATGGTGTTTGGGGAGCTGTGAGTGTGTCCTTCTTGAGGGGCCTAGGCATTTATTCTACCCGCCCATCTCCCTGGGACAGCAAGTGACCATTTTGCAGCGTGTCACGCCAGCAAGAGGGAGCAGCTGCTGTCCCCAGCTCTGCTGCACCACGCAAACATGGCCACGGGGACAGAGTGGAACTGCCCCATCTGCCGTGACACTCAAGGTGAAATCGCTTCTGTAACGCCCTGTGTCCATGTGTTCTGCCTGGGCTGCATCGTGCGGTGGGCCAAGAGGAAACCATCGTGCCCCCTGTGCAGGCAGGCTATCAAGAGCATCATCTACTCTGTTCGGTCAGAGGAAGACTTTCTGGAGATAGTTCTTCCAAGCCCCTCGGATTCATCAGCTGCTGGCCACCAGGATGAGCAGGGGGCTGCGGAGCTGATGCCCAGGACTTATGTAGCTGGCTTCCCACCTGAGGTCTGGGCAGGCTTTTTCCAGGACTGCTCAGAAATCCTTGAGCCCCTGCTGCCCTGGCTGAACCAGGAAATATCGGAGCTTTTCAGAACCAGCTGGTGGGAGGTGGCTTTGGCCCAGAGCGCCATCGTGGCAAATTTATGCCGCTATGGGCTGAGTGAGGAGGCCTTGGTCCGGGAGCTGCACCCCTTGCTGCAGGAGGCGACGGTGGCATTTGTGCGCCGGCTCATCGACATTGCCGCTGACCGGTGCAGTGATGCGATCCTGCGGCAGATGAACCTCCTGAACGCTCGTGCTGATGAGGAGGAGGAGGAGGAGGAGGGAGAAGAGGAGGGCCGCACAGCCATCCCTGGCCCCTCTGCCTCCCGCCAGGGGACTCCCACCCCCATCCTGCTGGCCTCCTCCTGCAGCCCTGCAGTCTCCAGCGTGGAAGCGGACAGCCGCACGTTGGAAGCCACCCTCCGCGGGGGGCCCGGCCGCTCTCCATCCGCGCCTGACCCTGCAGAGCGGGAGCAGTCCCAGGAGGAGCCGGGCGGGGCAGCAGCAGTAGCAGGCCCCTCTGCCCAGGGCTGCAGCCGCAGCCCTTCCGCTCCTGGCCGGGACAGGGACTGCTTGCCCGAGGGGCCCCGGCGCCCTGCAAAGAGGAGGGCTTCTGGCCCTCACGACTCTCCCCAGCCCCCAAAAAGGCCGTCCCGCCGGCGGCAGCACAAGCCAAGAACCCCTGTTTGTAGAAGAAGGAAATAAACTGTTGGTTTTTTGACACAGTCTCTGAGGGTTGCTTTCTCCCCCTTCTCCTGGTGTCTTTTTCCTCTCCCCTCACGCCTCACTGTGGGTGGTAACTGCCTTGTTTTGGGCTTTTGGGCACGGCCACGGGCCTCTGGAGCCGCAAGGCCATATCCGCGCCATCTTCTCCTGCAACAAATCCCGCTGCAGCTGAGGGCAGAGGGGGCAGCAGGGACCGCTGGTTTATCAGAGGAACGACGGCCTCAGCCTGCACCCAGTTCTCCTCCCTGTCCACCGACCGTCACTTTCTGCTCTGCTTTCTCGACGTCAGCCAGCGCACCCTCGCTCCCCGAAAGGCTGCCAGGGAGGCACAGAAAATGAGCAGGGACATCTGAGCCAGAGACAAGACTTGGAGTAACAGGATTTGCGGGAGGGGAAGGGGAAGGGGAAGGGGAAGGGGAAGGGGAAGGGGAAGGGGAAGGGGAAGGGGAAGGGAAAGGGGAGGGGAAGGGGAAGGGGAAGGGGAAGGGAAGATGGGGGGGTGAACAGGGCTGATGGTGATGCAAAGATCTAGAACATCTGAAGGTGCCCAAGGCTCTCAGCCCTTATCTGCTGAAGAGCACTGGCAAGACCACGGGGATCCCTTCAGGAGGAGCGTTGCAGAGCTTTCTGTTCTCATGCCCTGCAGAGATGGGGCAGCAGCTGTAAGATAGAGGGTGCGGAGATGCCACAAGAGATTCCAGTGCTTTGGAGCACCCAGTGGTGTCCTGCCAGCCATGGGAAGGAATGTTGTGTGCAACAATGTGTTAGGCTGGGGGCCTGGGGCTATTCTCACAAGCCCCTGAGATGCCTCTATGTTGAGTCAGAATATGGACATCTCCAGGATGGTTTACCAGCCTATGAGACAAGGAAGTGAAAGGTCTCACTCAAGTGCTCAGGGAATAGCTGGTCACCAGCACTGAGGTCAGGAAAGAATTTTCTCCTCGGACAGATTGGTAATGGGACCCAGGGTTATTTTACCTCCCTCTGCTGCACTGAGCCTGACCACTGCTTAGGGCTTCTTCAGTCTCTTTTGGCTGGGTTGCTGCCTGCTGCTCATGCCCCATGAAGATGGCCTCTCACACCCTGCAGCTTGGAGGAGAATGGCTTTTTTTTTTTCCCCATGGTGGACTATCAAGCGTCCTCAGGTGTTTTTTTACCTTCCTCTACAGCACTGAGCATGACCTGTTGTCAGGGCTCCTTTGGGCCATTTTGGCCAGATACTGCTGCTCATGCTCCACAAGGTGGCCCTTGTGGCCCACATCTGGAGGGAAGAGGCTTCCCAGACTTCCTGGGTGGGCCCCAAAAGTGGCGGTACCAGTCTACCTTGCCCATCTTTCCCAACTCTCAACACTGTCCTAAATCAGTCCAGCTCAACAGCAAGGGATGACCAGGGATGGTGCTGCGCAGGGTTTAGAAAGAACTCTGTGGCAGCTCCCCAGGGCCCCCCCCAGCAAGTTCTGTCACTTGGCACCAGGGCACTCTTCTGTGCACATGCTGGGGTCTCCAAGGGCATTATTCCCCATGGGGATGAGGCACCAGAGCGAGCTCATCACCAATGCCAGCACTAGCTCTCTCTTCTGGGCCACGAACAATTCCTTGTAGACTGTGTTTCCCAGAGAAAGGGGAACCAAGTCATGCCTATTCCCACCTTTGTGGGTTTATCAGTGCTTTTTGGCTCTACCATTGTAGGACCCTGGCTGAACCTCTGTGACTCCTGGGCTCCCACATCTGATGTCTACTGAAACAAAAGGGTCTTTTCTCTGTGTTTTAAATTTTCTGTCTTTTAATTTCTCTGTGTTGCTTCTGGTGCTCCACTGGTCTTCTTTGGGAAACTTTTGGAAGGCCACCACGTGAAGAAATTGAACACCAGTACACACTGAGAGGTTGCCTCTGATGACATTTCTTCCCAGCACTGGACTAGCAGAAGGCACTAAATACCCATAACCATCTCCCAGCCTAGGCACTGGCTCTGTCACTTTGTGGGAAGAAGACATGTACCTTCTGAGGGGAAGAAGAGCTGTGGATCATCTCAAGATAATGGAACCACCTGCACTGATTTGCAAAAAGTGTTTTTTGAAATTTTGCTGGGTTTATCCAGCTTCGCTGGGTTTCCACAGGACAACAAACCCCCACACCTCTGATATTATCAAGGCTCAAAGATCAAGCCTTCAGTCTGGTGCAGGATGTGCTTCTCATCTAAATGGTTGCAAACCATTTGGAGGTGAGCAATACCTGTTCATTTCTCCATGAATATTCTTTTTAGCTCCTTGTGCTCATTTTTAGAAATGTCTGGTCTGTTTTCTATGGAAGAACATACTAAAACACAAGAGCCTGAGAACAGCAGTGCTCCCTCAGAGGGAAGGTCCATCTGGCCCAATAGTCTGTCTCCAAAGTGTCCAACCACCAGTGTCTGAAGAAGAGCACATGAGCACTGAAGTCTAGTCCTGCCAGGACGTGGGGGTGCTCACAGGCCTCAGTGGCTGGGACTGGCCTCTCCTGGGACCCACACCCCCACCATCTCCTGCCAAGGGCCCAGGGGAGGTGTCCCAGCTCTGCCTGGGACCTTCAGTCCCTGCCTGAGCCCTGCTGTAGGTGTGCCCATCTCTGTTCCGTTCTCCTGGGTGGGCCTGGGACCTGCACTGCAGAGCTGCTCTCCGGGGTGGAGCCCTCAGACCTGGGTCGAACCTTGTCATGCAGCGCTCTGGGTTTAACATGGCATAACTGCTCTGTTCTATTCTATTCCCTGCACTCACCATGAGCCAAATAATGATGAGACTGCTATTTGTGTGAAGTTCCAGGGAGTTTTTGGTCCAAAACCACATTCAAGAACACATGCTACACAATTTACAACTGGAAATAGGATATTATTTTAATGTTTGTTTTTCTGAATCAGTTTCAGAGCTGATGCTCACAACCACTACCACAATGTGCACGTGTAGCCAGGAGCAGGCTGATGTCTTCTTCAGTTTAGCTTGAAAAATCCTTTGTAGTCTGGAAAAGGCAAGTGACAGAGCTACGGAATGCAGCAGCAGGAATACAGGCCCAGCAGGTCCTGTCTCCTGGAGGGTGAGAACATGAAGAATGAGAATCAGAAGCAACAACACAAAAGGTGTGTACTACCATGGGTATGTTCCAAAGTGTAACACGTATCAATTACAAACACACTTTCTGCCTTCTAAGATTTGCTTCATTGCTGTGCTCCCAGGCCAGGGATGCATGAAAAGCACTCTCGTGTCTGTCCTGTGCTTGTGTTGCAGGCAGGCAGAACTGGAAAATGCAGCTCTGGATGGATGCAAGAACCCCATAGGAAATGGAGCCAAGGGAAGAGCAGAGCTCAGCCCCACTCCAAACTTGCAGTGGGCAAGAGAGCCAGAGAGAGCCAGGGCGCGACTGGCGCCTTGGAGGTGTGAGGGCAGCAGGCAAGAGCGGAGCCGCAGGGGCCCAGAGGAGCCCTGACAGGGGGCCGTGCCCAGTGCTATGGAGGACAAGAAGCAACCCCCAGGCCACCCTTGGGGCCCACCCTGGGAGTCTGGAAAGCTTCCTGCCCAGTGCAGGGCATGAAAGGCTATCTTCATGGGGCATGAGCAGCAGGCAGCAACCCAGCCAGAAGGGCCTGAAGGAGCTGTGAACAGTGGTCATGCTCAGTGCTGCAGAGGAAGGCAAAACTCCCCAGGAAGTGCCAATCTGCCCTGGGGAAAAATTCCTTCCTGACCCCAGTGCTACTGATTGGCCATCCTGAGCATGGGCTCTGTAATTAAGGGACCCAGTGGAAACACAAATCTCCTTAGAGAACCACATCCCATCCGGCTTGCTAACCAGAGACACCTGGACAGGACAACCCAGGCTCAGCCAGGCCTACTGCCAGTGGTACAATAGATAGAGTCTCCAAGGGTGCTCAGGTAAGTCCCTGATCCAAAGAGATAGATGACTGGTTGGGTTTTTTTAACCTTTCCCTCTCATAATAAACCAGAACTCTTCTAGGGATCCTTAAAAGATCCTGCCCTTAAAAATGACAATGGCCTGGGCCCAGGGAGGGGCCAGGGGACAGTTTGGTGCTGCCCTCAGCACTGAAGGGGGTCAATGCAGGGAAAGAACCACGAAAAAGGTCAGACCATCACACACATCTACCTTCCCCCAACAGAGAACCGTGGATACTGGGCTCATTCATCCAGGCAGCAGGAACTTGGCTTGTAGAAGTTTCACTTCACACTGAACAGGAACGAAATTCCTGCTCAGCTGGCACTGATCACGGTTATGTATTTTTAGGGTTCAAGAAGGTAGGGATGATCCTGTGTTGTGCCTAGGGCTCTTTCCCTAGAAGATACTCCTGAGAAGATGGTAAAGATGAGTCAGGAAAACTCTTCTAAAAATCCCCTTCTTTCCTAGGCTGGTTTCAAGCTGTAACTCACTTGATCACTTCCCACTAGTTTTAGTAAAACATCCTAAGGGGGCAGAAAATGCCCAGCTGCAAGGCTGGCTGGAGTGACTTACAGCTCCCTGAAAGCTGCAGGCGAAGCAGCTTGGGAAGCACAGCAAGAAGAACAGACAGACCTGCCCTTGCTTGGGTGGCTCAGTCTGTGGCAAGCACTACCACAAGGGGGAGAGATTAAAACTCGATGGCAGTATAGATTTTCTCTACATTTTTGACTGGTTTGCCCAAAATTGTGCTTGATGCTTATTTTTCAGTTACCTGTCCATTTTCAACTTCATTTCTGAATGGGATGAGAGCAACAGAGGGTTTTAATGGCCACTGAGCTAATGACCACACCATTGTGCCCATCGACCACAATCCAGTGGGCTGTAGGGAGGAAAAGAAATCTGAATTTAAAAACAACCGTGCAAGAAGTTTGTGGAGACTGGCATGAAATGTCGGGATGTGCTTGCCTCTGCCAGTGGTGTAGACAAGCAGTACTGTGAATAGAGAAGATGGGCTGTCATCTCACAAGATTTAAAAAGGCCAACCCATGTGCCCGATGTACACAGAACCCTCCTGTCACAAAAATGTAAAACTAACAGATAATGCGTTTCTAAAGAAGAAGTGCTTGGACTAATGACTCGAAATGATTCTAAAAGCCAGAGGCTGTAGTTACAAAAATGCTGCTAGCGAGGATTTTCTTGTTATTTTCTAAGTCCGTGAGGGACTTTTCTCTCTCACAGAAGAGGTAGCAGGGAATGTAAACAACCCAGACACCTGCAACCTTGAAAAGTCTTGTTTATGGTATAGTAGAAAAATATTTTGACAATGGATGTTTTAGGATTTTAGCCAATCACCCCCAAGGGGTGGCTGGCCCTTTGTCCAATTAGGCTATGAAGAAAAAAGTCTATAAAAGAGTTTGTAAAATAATTAAATAAATCAATCTTGCTGCACAACTCCTGCCTGCTGGATCTTCTCCTCCTCCTCCTCCCTATGGCTGCGGGACACGGTGCTATACCGTAGGAACCAGGCCTGCGGTAATATTTGGTGCTGCCCGACGTGATCTGCACTCTCTGACGTGTCCTGCTGCTGCGAGCTAAGCCGAATTCCTCTAGAGGTACGCTGCTCCCCTTTGCCCCCGGGACCGGGAGGTCCGACAGAACTGAGAAATGGCAAACAGCGGCTCACAAACCGAAGCTGCGATGCTGGTCTGGAAAGGTGTGTTTAGCATATTGCGCACCTCCATTCCTGAAAACTCAGTTCGGGAATTATTAGACTGGGCTACTTTAAAAGGGATTTCCATGGACAGAGATAGTGCCCTGGACTTTGCCTTATGGCAGGAACTCGGATGCGCTGTCCGACAGGAGCTCCCGACTGGGGACTCAGCAGCGTTAGAATTATACAAAACCTGGCGTTCATTATTTTTCCTGCTGACAGACCTTGACTGTAACAGCAGGGCTGGCTCGCCTATCTCGGTGATGAGTGACAGAGGAATGTCCGAGGGGGGCCCCGTTGACTGGGTTTCCGGGGAAAATGATAATGGATTCAGAAAAAACCCCCCGGCTCCACAGGCAGAGCCTGCGCCGGCTCACCCTGCACAATCGCAGGACTCCACAGCCCCCAGGGACCCCGCGCCGCCAGAGGCAGGGGGGTCAGAGCAGCGGGAGGGCGCACAGCCTGCCTTGCCATTCGGCTGGGCAGCGGCCACGGCTTATCCAGGGCCTCAGATCAGCGGCTTAGCCACTTGGATGCCCAGAGAGGCTCCTAGCTCGGTTCCGTATGGACCTGGATCTAACTTCTTAGCCGGCGTAGCGCCGGGCGTGCCTGCCCCGGGACTCCCTGGGTGTGGTCCGCTGCCCTCCCTGGCGCTGGACTGTTCTGCGCAGTCGCAGAACCGAGCCATCGACCTCTTAGTGCAGCATTTGCCTTTGCTGATGGAGCTGCCAAACTTAATCCCGAAGGATGGAGGAACTCCTCACCCTGCTAGATCAGCGAATGCCCGAACCAGCGCCGCCCGCGCCGCCCGCGCCCCCCCCGCCATCCGCGGGAGACGCGGCTCCGAGCCGAGAAACGGCGCGGCCGGCGGCGAACCCAGAAGCGGCGCAGCCGCGGGCGAACCCGGCAGCGGCTGTGGAGACGCGGCCAGAGACGGCGGCTGCGGAGCAGCGGGCAGGGGGGGAAGCGCCCAGAGCGACCCCCGAGAGCGGGCCAGCGGCGGCAGCGCCGGGCGCGGCTGGGGAGCGCGAAACAGCAGCGGCAGCGGCGACCGCGCCGAACGCAGCTGCTGTGCCAGAGGCGGCGGCGCCGAGAGCGGCTGTAGCCCCAGGGACGGCGACAGCGGTTCCAGTACCAGTTCGGTCGGGGCTGGCCGAGACAGCCTCCCGTATAGAAACTGGTGTAAAAACTGCTGCGCAGCCAGCTGCAGTCTGTCCTGTCTGTTCTGCCTCTAGCGAACTTAGCCAAAGTGCCCCTCCACGTACATTTCTGTTCACTCCCAGCACCCCAAAGTTGCCTTTGCCTGATGATTCCTCGTCAGGCAGTGAGGAAGATGAGGCGCTGGCCCCAGGTCGTCAGGCGGCTGTAGCCGCGCGGCGAAGGAAAAGGCTGCGCCGGTCTCGCCCCTGGACCTTTCAGGACTGCACGGTAACAGTGCGTCCGACGCATTACAATCGCTTCTTAGAGTCAGTTAAGAAGCGAGCATTGGAGGAGGGTGACTGGAGGTCATTAGAAATCCTTGGAATGCCATATAGATCTGAGGATTCTGGGGGTAACGGGGGAGCTGTTACACTCCATCCACAGGCGGTGCCAGAAGTTCAGGATGGTAGCGCTTCCCCTAAAGGGGAGATCCAAGCTTTCCCAGTGTATAAGGCTCTCCCAGATTCAGGAGAGCATGACAAGCATGAGGTAATTGCCTGGAAAGTTGCCCAGGACCTCCAATCCAAGGTGGCACAATATGGGCTAGGTTCTGCTGAGGTTATGCAGATAATAAGGGTGATAAATACGGATTTGCTTTCTCCATTTGATATCAGACACTTAGGTCAAATTCTATTTCAACCTGTACAATTTACAGTTTTTGAGAAAACCTGGAGAAAGCTGGCCGGCAAGACTGCATTAGCAAATATGCAGCTCCCTGCTGCTGATCCTAGACAGACAGCAGGAGTGGATGCTTTGATGGGGACTGGTCCCTTCTCTGATCCCAGTCTACAGGGTAACTTGCCCTCTAGCATCCTGCAGCAAGCTCAACAGGTCGGCATGGCTGCCCTGTTGAAAACCATAGAGTTGTCTGCGCCCAGAAAGCGATATACTGAAATAGTTCAAGGCAAATCAGAGTCATTCCTCTCTTTTGTAGAGAAAGTTGCTGCTTCTCTTGAGAAGCAGGTTGACGATGACGGGTTAAGACAGATGTTGTTAAGGCAGTTAGTGAGAGATAACACAAACGAGGAGTGCAGAAAAATCATAGATGCCTTACCAGGGGACCCTGAGGTAACAGACATGGTTGAAGCCTGTGCTAAGGTGGGATCTGGGAACCAGAAAAGGTCTGCCTTGGCTGCGTTCCTGCAGCCTGTTCACGCATCTTCTGGTCGTGAACCAAAGCCACCAAAACAGGTGAAGAAACGGAAGCGGCCTAAGCCGAGCCAAAAAGAGAACACACCGATCCCCCAGTGCAAGAGGTGTGGCAGGCCAGGCCATTGTACGGGCTACTGTAGATCCCGGACTCATGCCGATGGTCGGCCTTTGTCGGGAAACTTCCGCCGGGGTGCAAGGAGGGGTAATTGCTCTCCGATGCAGTCGCTCCCCCAGAGACTGGCACAGGTACAGGCACAGGCCTACCCAGCCGCCCTAGAGACGGCACCCAGGGATCAGACGGTCCCCACGGATCAGACAGTTTTGACGTCCACAGTGCAGCCGCAGTCGTCTTAGACTCTAGCGGTATTTATAAGGTTCCCTTGGATGCATATGGACCCTTAGCCCAGGGATCCAGTGCGATGCTGGTGGGAAAACCTGGCGTTGCCCATCAAGGAATCTTAGTGCACTCAGGAGTTATTGATTCTGACTTTAAAGGTCAGATTTGCGCTATGGTCTCCACGCAAAAACCCCCTGTAACTATTCCTGAAAAGACCTGCCTTGCTAAATTAGTGCCTTTTAAGTCTTGTGTCCCCAGGGTAGAACAAATTCAGGAAGATAACGGCAGTGGATCTACGGGACTTCCACAGGCCTTCTGGACTGCAGACATCTCTGACCAAAGGCCACAGATGACATGTACCCTGGTCCTGCCAAGCGCCCAACCACCCCGGATTCAGCTTCGAGGTTTGATTGATACGGGTGCTGATGTAACTATCATCTCCTTCTCTGCATGGCCTCCCTCATGGCCTTTAGCCCCAGTGGGATCGGCCATTGCAGGAATAGGAGGAACCACACAGAGCTATTTAAGCGAACGGCCTGTGATGGTGAAGGACTCAGAGGGACACACAGCTACAATTAGGCCTTATATTGCTACCACTTCCCATAACCTTTGGGGACGGGATGCGTTGGCAGTTTGGGGCGTACGGATTGGGACAAAATTTTAGCAGGGGTCACTGTGTGTAAGAGCGCACAGTATCCTACACTGCCTTTGTGGTGGTTCATCAACACACCAATCCGAGTCAGACTCTGCTCAGTTAGTTGAATTAAGGACTGTTACCATGGCTTTTCAGCGATTCTCACAGGAACCTTTGAATTTGGTTACTGACTCTGCTTATGTAGCAGATATAACCCAACGCTTAGATTATTCCCTTCTGAAGGAGGTGAACAATGTGGCTCTGTTTTCGCTGTTGCAAACCTTGTGGTCTGCAATTCAGGCTCGAGTGCATCCGTATTACATTCTGCACATTCGAAGCCACACCAATTTACCAGGTTTTCTAACGGAAGGCAATGCCAGGGCTGACATGCTGGCCAACCCTGCATGGGTAGGGCCTCAGCCTGACAAAATTGCACAAGCCAAGGCATCGCACGGTTTCTTCCATCAAAGTGCACATACCCTGCAGAAGCAGTTTCATTTAAAGCCAACCGAGGCGCGCCACATTGTCAGCGCTTGTGCTGACTGTCATGGACTCGCTGCGCCTTTGCCAGCGGGGGTAAACCCCAGAGGGCTAAAAGCCTTGCAGATTTGGCAAACGGATGTAACTCACGTCCCTGAATTTGGTTGGCTGAAATACGTGCACGTGTCTATTGACACTTTCTCCTCGGCTATGTGGGCTACTGCTCACACTGGAGAGAAGGGCCGTGATGTCATTGCCCATTGGAAACTGGCTTTCTCAGTCCTGGGCGTGCCAGCTTCTGTGAAAACCGATAATGGTCCTGCCTATGCCTCGGAGAAGACACGGCAGTTTTTACACCTATGGGGTGTAAACCATACCTTTGGTATCCCACATTCTCCTACTGGCCAAGCCATTGTTGAACGTGCTCATGGTACCTTGAAGCGTGTTTTGGACAAACAGAAAAGGGGAATGCATGGAGAAACCCCACAGAGCCGACTAGCAAAAGCTTTGTATACAATTAATCACCTTACAGTACCACAAAATTCAAATAATCCTGTTATTCTGAATCATTTTTTCTCATTGCAGTCTGCAGGTGACAGACAACTGCCCCGGGCAAAAGTCTGGGTGCGGAATTTACTCACTAACCAGTGGGAAGGCCCTCATGAGCTCATCGTTTGGGGTCGTGGGTATGCTTGCGTTTCCACAGATACTGGGATACGGTGGCTACCTTCAAAATGCGTTCGCCCTGACCTACGGCACCAGAGGCAGAACAGGCAACCTCTGAATGATGACCAGAACGCCAATCATCCAAATGGCGACCAGAATGTAGATCATCAGCCGAATGACTCTTCTGATGATGACCAGGATGTCAACCATCAGGCAGATGGTCCTTCTACAAGCAGAGACTGGGATGGTCCTTCTACAAGCAGAGACTGAACTTTAAATTTCTTGTTATGGAGTCAGATAGTTAAAGCCTTAAGGACATATTTAGAATTAATAACTGATGTAGATTTCTATTTGGCATTAATAGTAGAGTTGTTATCTTATAAAACAAAAAGGGGGAATTGTAGTTACAAAAATGCTGCTAGCGAGGATTTTCTTGTTATTTTCTAAGTCCGTGAGAGACTTTTCTCTCTCACAGAAGAGGTAGCAGGGAATGTAAACAACCCAGACACCTGCAACCTTGAAAAGTCTTGTTTATGGTATAGTAGAAAAATATTTTGACAATGGATGTTTTAGGATTTTAGCCAATCACCCCCAAGGGGTGGCTGGCCCTTTGTCCAATTAGGCTATGAAGAAAAAAGTCTATAAAAGAGTTTGTAAAATAATTAAATAAATCAATCTTGCTGCACAACTCCTGCCTGCTGGATCTTCTCCTCCTCCTCCTCCCTATGGCTGCGGGACACGGTGCTATACCGTAGGAACCAGGCCTGCGGTAATAAGAGGCATGAACAAATGATGGCACAGCATGGCCCACGCACCCCATTTTTTCTCCTGATGCCGTGTACCTGCAGGGGAGAAAGGCCTGCTATGGCAGGTTTGGAAGGCAGTCAAGGCTGTCTGCACAGAACAGCGGACTGTGACATCAGCAGTCCAAAGACTCCATGGATGGCAACCTCGGTGAGCAATGCACTGTGACCTCACATCCCTCACTGCTTATGTTTGGGCATGGGCAGAGCCTGGCCCAGACTCACTCGCGCCTGGACCCCTGGCAAGCGTGCCTGGGAGGACTGGATGCCTGCGAGGTTGTTGGGAGCTGCTGTCAGCAACTCTCAGTTCTCATTTGCGAGACATTGCCTGTTTCCTCAACCCTACCTGGTTCAGGAAGCCAAGTACTGTGGGTGGTGCTTGCAGCAGCACAGGTGAGCAGTGCAGGAAATGTGCCCATGGGGCAGCCCGGGGGTGGGCAATGGTGTTTGGGGAGCTGTGAGTGTGTCCTTCTTGAGGGGCCTAGGCATTTATTCTACCCGCCCATCTCCCTGGGACAGCAAGTGACCATTTTGCAGCGTGTCACGCCAGCAAGAGGGAGCAGCTGCTGTCCCCAGCTCTGCTGCACCACGCAAACATGGCCACGGGGACAGAGTGGAACTGCCCCATCTGCCGTGACACTCAAGGTGAAATCGCTTCTGTAACGCCCTGTGTCCATGTGTTCTGCCTGGGCTGCATCGTGCGGTGGGCCAAGAGGAAACCATCGTGCCCCCTGTGCAGGCAGGCTATCAAGAGCATCATCTACTCTGTTCGGTCAGAGGAAGACTTTCTGGAGATAGTTCTTCCAAGCCCCTCGGATTCATCAGCTGCTGGCCACCAGGATGAGCAGGGGGCTGCGGAGCTGATGCCCAGGACTTATGTAGCTGGCTTCCCACCTGAGGTCTGGGCAGGCTTTTTCCAGGACTGCTCAGAAATCCTTGAGCCCCTGCTGCCCTGGCTGAACCAGGAAATATCGGAGCTTTTCAGAACCAGCTGGTGGGAGGTGGCTTTGGCCCAGAGCGCCATCGTGGCAAATTTATGCCGCTATGGGCTGAGTGAGGAGGCCTTGGTCCGGGAGCTGCACCCCTTGCTGCAGGAGGCGACGGTGGCATTTGTGCGCCGGCTCATCGACATTGCCGCTGACCGGTGCAGTGATGCGATCCTGCGGCAGATGAACCTCCTGAACGCTCATGCTGATGAGGAGGAGGAGGAGGAGGAGGGAGAAGAGGAGGGCCGCACAGCCATCCCTGGCCCCTCTGCCTCCCGCCAGGGGACTCCCACCCCCATCCTGCTGGCCTCCTCCTGCAGCCCTGCAGTCTCCAGCGTGGAAGCGGACAGCCGCACGTTGGAAGCCACCCTCCGCGGGGGGCCCGGCCGCTCTCCATCCGCGCCTGACCCTGCAGAGCGGGAGCAGTCCCAGGAGGAGCCGGGCGGGGCAGCAGCAGTAGCAGGCCCCTCTGCCCAGGGCTGCAGCCGCAGCCCTTCCGCTCCTGGCCGGGACAGGGACTGCTTGCCCGAGGGGCCCCGGCGCCCTGCAAAGAGGAGGGCTTCTGGCCCTCACGACTCTCCCCAGCCCCCAAAAAGGCCGTCCCGCCGGCGGCAGCACAAGCCAAGAACCCCTGTTTGTAGAAGAAGGAAATAAACTGTTGGTTTTTTGACACAGTCTCTGAGGGTTGCTTTCTCCCCCTTCTCCTGGTGTCTTTTTCCTCTCCCCTCACGCCTCACTGTGGGTGGTAACTGCCTTGTTTTGGGCTTTTGGGCACGGCCACGGGCCTCTGGAGCCGCAAGGCCATATCCGCGCCATCTTCTCCTGCAACAAATCCCGCTGCAGCTGAGGGCAGAGGGGGCAGCAGGGACCGCTGGTTTATCAGAGGAACGACGGCCTCAGCCTGCACCCAGTTCTCCTCCCTGTCCACCGACCGTCACTTTCTGCTCTGCTTTCTCGACGTCAGCCAGCGCACCCTCGCTCCCCGAAAGGCTGCCAGGGAGGCACAGAAAATGAGCAGGGACATCTGAGCCAGAGACAAGACTTGGAGTAACAGGATTTGCGGGAGGGGAAGGGGAAGGGGAAGGGGAAGGGGAAGAGGAAGGGGAAGGGGAAGGGGAAGGGGAAGGGGAAGGGGAAGGGGAAGGGGAAGGGGAAGGGAAAGGGGAGGGGAAGGGGAAGGGGAAGGGGAAGGGGAAGGGGAAGGGGAAGGGGAAGGGGAAGGGGAAGGGGAAGGGGAGATGGGGGGGTGAACAGGGCTGATGGTGATGCAAAGATCTAGAACATCTGAAGGTGCCCAAGGCTCTCAGCCCTTATCTGCTGAAGAGCACTGGCAAGACCACGGGGATCCCTTCAGGAGGAGCGTTGCAGAGCTTTCTGTTCTCATGCCCTGCAGAGATGGGGCAGCAGCTGTAAGATAGAGGGTGCGGAGATGCCACAAGAGATTCCAGTGCTTTGGAGCACCCAGTGGTGTCCTGCCAGCCATGGGAAGGAATGTTGTGTGCAACAATGTGTTAGGCTGGGGGCCTGTGGCTATTCTCACAAGCCCCTGAGATGCCTCTATGTTGAGTCAGAATATGGACATCTCCAGGATGGTTTACCAGCCTATGAGACAAGGAAGTGAAAGGTCTCACTCAAGTGCTCAGGGAATAGCTGGTCACCAGCACTGAGGTCAGGAAAGAATTTTCTCCTCGGACAGATTGGTAATGGGACCCAGGGTTATTTTACCTCCCTCTGCTGCACTGAGCCTGACCACTGCTTAGGGCTTCTTCAGTCTCTTTTGGCTGGGTTGCTGCCTGCTGCTCATGCCCCATGAAGATGGCCTCTCACACCCTGCAGCTTGGGGGAGAATGGCTTTTTTTTTTTCCCCATGGTGGACTATCAAGCGTCCTCAGGTGTTTTTTTACCTTCCTCTACAGCACTGAGCATGACCTGTTGTCAGGGCTCCTTTGGGCCATTTTGGCCAGATACTGCTGCTCATGCTCCACAAGGTGGCCCTTGTGGCCCACATCTGGAGGGAAGAGGCTTCCCAGACTTCCTGGGTGGGCCCCAAAAGTGGCGGTACCAGTCTACCTTGCCCATCTTTCCCAACTCTCAACACTGTCCTAAATCAGTCCAGCTCAATAGCAAGGGATGACCAGGGATGGTGCTGCGCAGGGTTTAGAAAGAACTCTGTGGCAGCTCCCCAGGGCCCCCCCCAGCAAGTTCTGTCACTTGGCACCAGGGCACTCTTCTGTGCACATGCTGGGGTCTCCAAGGGCATTATTCCCCATGGGGATGAGGCACCAGAGCGAGCTCATCACCAATGCCAGCACTAGCTCTCTCTTCTGGGCCACGAACAATTCCTTGTAGACTGTGTTTCCCAGAGAAAGGGGAACCAAGTCATGCCTATTCCCACCTTTGTGGGTTTATCAGTGCTTTTTGGCTCTACCATTGTAGGACCCTGGCTGAACCTCTGTGACTCCTGGGCTCCCACATCTGATGTCTACTGAAACAAAAGGGTCTTTTCTCTGTGTTTTAAATTTTCTGTCTTTTAATTTCTCTGTGTTGCTTCTGGTGCTCCACTGGTCTTCTTTGGGAAACTTTTGGAAGGCCACCACGTGAAGAAATTGAACACCAGTACACACTGAGAGGTTGCCTCTGATGACATTTCTTCCCAGCACTGGACTAGCAGAAGGCACTAAATACCCATAACCATCTCCCAGCCTAGGCACTGGCTCTGTCACTTTGTGGGAAGAAGACATGTACCTTCTGAGGGGAAGAAGAGCTGTGGATCATCTCAAGATAATGGAACCACCTGCACTGATTTGCAAAAAGTGTTTTTTGAAATTTTGCTGGGTTTATCCAGCTTCGCTGGGTTTCCACAGGACAACAAACCCCCACACCTCTGATATTATCAAGGCTCAAAGATCAAGCCTTCAGTCTGGTGCAGGATGTGCTTCTCATCTAAATGGTTGCAAACCATTTGGAGGTGAGCAATACCTGTTCATTTCTCCATGAATATTCTTTTTAGCTCCTTGTGCTCATTTTTAGAAATGTCTGGTCTGTTTTCTATGGAAGAACATACTAAAACACAAGAGCCTGAGAACAGCAGTGCTCCCTCAGAGGGAAGGTCCATCTGGCCCAATAGTCTGTCTCCAAAGTGTCCAACCACCAGTGTCTGAAGAAGAGCACATGAGCACTGAAGTCTAGTCCTGCCAGGACGTGGGGGTGCTCACAGGCCTCAGTGGCTGGGACTGGCCTCTCCTGGGACCCACACCCCCACCATCTCCTGCCAAGGGCCCAGGGGAGGTGTCCCAGCTCTGCCTGGGACCTTCAGTCCCTGCCTGAGCCCTGCTGTAGGTGTGCCCATCTCTGTTCCGTTCTCCTGGGTGGGCCTGGGACCTGCACTGCAGAGCTGCTCTCCGGGGTGGAGCCCTCAGACCTGGGTCGAACCTTGTCATGCAGCGCTCTGGGTTTAACATGGCATAACTGCTCTGTTCTATTCTATTCCCTGCACTCACCATGAGCCAAATAATGATGAGACTGCTATTTGTGTGAAGTTCCAGGGAGTTTTTGGTCCAAAACCACATTCAAGAACACATGCTACACAATTTACAACTGGAAATAGGATATTATTTTAATGTTTGTTTTTCTGAATCAGTTTCAGAGCTGATGCTCACAACCACTACCACAATGTGCACGTGTAGCCAGGAGCAGGCTGATGTCTTCTTCAGTTTAGCTTGAAAAATCCTTTGTAGTCTGGAAAAGGCAAGTGACAGAGCTACGGAATGCAGCAGCAGGAATACAGGCCCAGCAGGTCCTGTCTCCTGGAGGGTGAGAACATGAAGAATGAGAATCAGAAGCAACAACACAAAAGGTGTGTACTACCATGGGTATGTTCCAAAGTGTAACACGTATCAATTACAAACACACTTTCTGCCTTCTAAGATTTGCTTCATTGCTGTGCTCCCAGGCCAGGGATGCATGAAAAGCACTCTCGTGTCTGTCCTGTGCTTGTGTTGCAGGCAGGCAGAACTGGAAAATGCAGCTCTGGATGGATGCAAGAACCCCATAGGAAATGGAGCCAAGGGAAGAGCAGAGCTCAGCCCCACTCCAAACTTGCAGTGGGCAAGAGAGCCAGAGAGAGCCAGGGCGCGACTGGCGCCTTGGAGGTGTGAGGGCAGCAGGCAAGAGCGGAGCCGCAGGGGCCCAGAGGAGCCCTGACAAGGGGCCGTGCCCAGTGCTATGGAGGACAAGAAGCAACCCCCAGGCCACCCTTGGGGCCCACCCTGGGAGTCTGGAAAGCTTCCTGCCCAGTGCAGGGCATGAAAGGCTATCTTCATGGGGCATGAGCAGCAGGCAGCAACCCAGTCAGAAGGGCCTGAAGGAGCTGTGAACACTGGTCATGCTCAGTGCTGCAGAGGAAGGCAAAACTCCCCAGGAAGTGCCAATCTGCCCTGGGGAAAAATTCCTTCCTGACCCCAGTGCTACTGATTGGCCATCCTGAGCATGGGCTCTGTAATTAAGGGACCCAGTGGAAACACAAATCTCCTTAGAGAACCACATCCCATCCTGCTTGCTAACCAGAGACACCTGGACAGGACAACCCAGGCTCAGCCAGGCCTACTGCCAGTGGTACAATAGATAGAGTCTCCAAGGGTGCTCAGGTAAGTCCCTGATCCAAAGAGATAGATGACTGGTTGGGTTTTTTTAACCTTTCCCTCTCATAATAAACCAGAACTCTTCTAGGGATCCTTAAAAGATCCTGCCCTTAAAAATGACAATGGCCTGGGCCCAGGGAGGGGCCAGGGGACAGTTTGGTGCTGCCCTCAGCACTGAAGGGGGTCAATGCAGGGAAAGAACCACGAAAAAGGTCAGACCATCACACACATCTACCTTCCCCCAACAGAGAACCGTGGATACTGGGCTCATTCATCCAGGCAGCAGGAACTTGGCTTGTAGAAGTTTCACTTCACACTGAACAGGAACGAAATTCCTGCTCAGCTGGCACTGATCACGGTTATGTATTTTTAGGGTTCAAGAAGATAGGGATGATCCTGTGTTGTGCCTAGGGCTTTTTCCCTAGAAGATACTCCTGAGAAGATGGTAAAGATGAGTCAGGAAAACTCTTCTAAAAATCCCCTTCTTTCCTAGGCTGGTTTCAAGCTGTAACTCACTTGATCACTTCCCACTAGTTTTAGTAAAACATCCTAAGGGGGCAGAAAATGCCCAGCTGCAAGGCTGGCTGGAGTGACTTACAGCTCCCTGAAAGCTGCAGGCGAAGCAGCTTGGGAAGCACAGCAAGAAGAACAGACAGACCTGCCCTTGCTTGGGTGGCTCAGTCTGTGGCAAGCACTACCACAAGGGGGAGAGATTAAAACTCGATGGCAGTATAGATTTTCTCTACATTTTTGACTGGTTTGCCCAAAATTGTGCTTGATGCTTATTTTTCAGTTACCTGTCCATTTTCAACTTCATTTCTGAATGGGATGAGAGCAACAGAGGGTTTTAATGGCCACTGAGCTAATGACCACACCATTGTGCCCATCGACCACAATCCAGTGGGCTGTAGGGAGGAAAAAAAATCTGAATTTAAAAACAACTGTGCAAGAAGTTTGTGGAGACTGGCATGAAATGTCGGGATGTGCTTGCCTCTGCCAGTGGTGTAGACAAGCAGTACTGTGAATAGAGAAGATGGGCTGTCATCTCACAAGATTTAAAAAGGCCAACCCATGTGCCCGATGTACACAGAACCCTCCTGTCACAAAAATGTAAAACTAACAGATAATGCGTTTCTAAAGAAGAAGTGCTTGGACTAATGACTCGAAATGATTCTAAAAGCCAGAGGCTGTAGTTACAAAAATGCTGCTAGCGAGGATTTTCTTGTTATTTTCTAAGTCCGTGAGAGACTTTTCTCTCTCACAGAAGAGGTAGCAGGGAATGTAAACAACCCAGACACCTGCAACCTTGAAAAGTCTTGTTTATGGTATAGTAGAAAAATATTTTGACAATGGATGTTTTAGGATTTTAGCCAATCACCCCCAAGGGGTGGCTGGCCCTTTGTCCAATTAGGCTATGAAGAAAAAAGTTTATAAAAGAGTTTGTAAAATAATTAAATAAATCAATCTTGCTGCACAACTCCTGCCTGCTGGATCTTCTCCTCCTCCTCCTCCCTATGGCTGCGGGACACGGTGCTATGCCGTAGGAACCAGGCCTGCGGTAATATTTGGTGCTGCCCGACGTGATCTGCACTCTCTGACGTGTCCTGCTGCTGCGAGCTAAGCCGAATTCCTCTAGAGGTACGCTGCTCCCCTTTGCCCCCGGGACCGGGAGGTCCGACAGAACTGAGAAATGGCAAACAGCGGCTCACAAACCGAAGCTGCGATGCTGGTCTGGAAAGGTGTGTTTAGCATATTGCGCACCTCCATTCCTGAAAACTCAGTTCGGGAATTATTAGACTGGGCTACTTTAAAAGGGATTTCCATGGACAGAGATAGTGCCCTGGACTTTGCCTTATGGCAGGAACTCGGATGCGCTGTCCGACAGGAGCTCCCGACTGGGGACTCAGCAGCGTTAGAATTATACAAAACCTGGCGTTCATTATTTTTCCTGCTGACAGACCTTGACTGTAACAGCAGGGCTGGCTCGCCTATCTCGGTGATGAGTGACAGAGGAATGTCCGAGGGGGGCCCCGTTGACTGGGTTTCCGGGGAAAATGATAATGGATTCAGAAAAAACCCCCCGGCTCCACAGGCAGAGCCTGCGCCGGCTCACCCTGCACAATCGCAGGACTCCACAGCCCCCAGGGACCCCGCGCCGCCAGAGGCAGGGGGGTCAGAGCAGCGGGAGGGCGCACAGCCTGCCTTGCCATTCGGCTGGGCAGCGGCCACGGCTTATCCAGGGCCTCAGATCAGCGGCTTAGCCACTTGGATGCCCAGAGAGGCTCCTAGCTCGGTTCCGTATGGACCTGGATCTAACTTCTTAGCCGGCGTAGCGCCGGGCGTGCCTGCCCCGGGACTCCCTGGGTGTGGTCCGCTGCCCTCCCTGGCGCTGGACTGTTCTGCGCAGTCGCAGAACCGAGCCATCGACCTCTTAGTGCAGCATTTGCCTTTGCTGATGGAGCTGCCAAACTTAATCCCGAAGGATGGAGGAACTCCTCACCCTGCTAGATCAGCGAATGCCCGAACCAGCGCCGCCCGCGCCGCCCGCGCCCCCCCCGCCATCCGCGGGAGACGCGGCTCCGAGCCGAGAAACGGCGCGGCCGGCGGCGAACCCAGAAGCGGCGCAGCCGCGGGCGAACCCGGCAGCGGCTGTGGAGACGCGGCCAGAGACGGCGGCTGCGGAGCAGCGGGCAGGGGGGGAAGCGCCCAGAGCGACCCCCGAGAGCGGGCCAGCGGCGGCAGCGCCGGGCGCGGCTGGGGAGCGCGAAACAGCAGCGGCAGCGGCGACCGCGCCGAACGCAGCTGCTGTGCCAGAGGCGGCGGCGCCGAGAGCGGCTGTAGCCCCAGGGACGGCGACAGCGGTTCCAGTACCAGTTCGGTCGGGGCTGGCCGAGACAGCCTCCCGTATAGAAACTGGTGTAAAAACTGCTGCGCAGCCAGCTGCAGTCTGTCCTGTCTGTTCTGCCTCTAGCGAACTTAGCCAAAGTGCCCCTCCACGTACATTTCTGTTCACTCCCAGCACCCCAAAGTTGCCTTTGCCTGATGATTCCTCGTCAGGCAGTGAGGAAGATGAGGCGCTGGCCCCAGGTCGTCAGGCGGCTGTAGCCGCGCGGCGAAGGAAAAGGCTGCGCCGGTCTCGCCCCTGGACCTTTCAGGACTGCACGGTAACAGTGCGTCCGACGCATTACAATCGCTTCTTAGAGTCAGTTAAGAAGCGAGCATTGGAGGAGGGTGACTGGAGGTCATTAGAAATCCTTGGAATGCCATATAGATCTGAGGATTCTGGGGGTAACGGGGGAGCTGTTACACTCCATCCACAGGCGGTGCCAGAAGTTCAGGATGGTAGCGCTTCCCCTAAAGGGGAGATCCAAGCTTTCCCAGTGTATAAGGCTCTCCCAGATTCAGGAGAGCATGACAAGCATGAGGTAATTGCCTGGAAAGTTGCCCAGGACCTCCAATCCAAGGTGGCACAATATGGGCTAGGTTCTGCTGAGGTTATGCAGATAATAAGGGTGATAAATACGGATTTGCTTTCTCCATTTGATATCAGACACTTAGGTCAAATTCTATTTCAACCTGTACAATTTACAGTTTTTGAGAAAACCTGGAGAAAGCTGGCCGGCAAGACTGCATTAGCAAATATGCAGCTCCCTGCTGCTGATCCTAGACAGACAGCAGGAGTGGATGCTTTGATGGGGACTGGTCCCTTCTCTGATCCCAGTCTACAGGGTAACTTGCCCTCTAGCATCCTGCAGCAAGCTCAACAGGTCGGCATGGCTGCCCTGTTGAAAACCATAGAGTTGTCTGCGCCCAGAAAGCGATATACTGAAATAGTTCAAGGCAAATCAGAGTCATTCCTCTCTTTTGTAGAGAAAGTTGCTGCTTCTCTTGAGAAGCAGGTTGACGATGACGGGTTAAGACAGATGTTGTTAAGGCAGTTAGTGAGAGATAACACAAACGAGGAGTGCAGAAAAATCATAGATGCCTTACCAGGGGACCCTGAGGTAACAGACATGGTTGAAGCCTGTGCTAAGGTGGGATCTGGGAACCAGAAAAGGTCTGCCTTGGCTGCGTTCCTGCAGCCTGTTCACGCATCTTCTGGTCGTGAACCAAAGCCACCAAAACAGGTGAAGAAACGGAAGCGGCCTAAGCCGAGCCAAAAAGAGAACACACCGATCCCCCAGTGCAAGAGGTGTGGCAGGCCAGGCCATTGTACGGGCTACTGTAGATCCCGGACTCATGCCGATGGTCGGCCTTTGTCGGGAAACTTCCGCCGGGGTGCAAGGAGGGGTAATTGCTCTCCGATGCAGTCGCTCCCCCAGAGACTGGCACAGGTACAGGCACAGGCCTACCCAGCCGCCCTAGAGACGGCACCCAGGGATCAGACGGTCCCCACGGATCAGACAGTTTTGACGTCCACAGTGCAGCCGCAGTCGTCTTAGACTCTAGCGGTATTTATAAGGTTCCCTTGGATGCATATGGACCCTTAGCCCAGGGATCCAGTGCGATGCTGGTGGGAAAACCTGGCGTTGCCCATCAAGGAATCTTAGTGCACTCAGGAGTTATTGATTCTGACTTTAAAGGTCAGATTTGCGCTATGGTCTCCACGCAAAAACCCCCTGTAACTATTCCTGAAAAGACCTGCCTTGCTAAATTAGTGCCTTTTAAGTCTTGTGTCCCCAGGGTAGAACAAATTCAGGAAGATAACGGCAGTGGATCTACGGGACTTCCACAGGCCTTCTGGACTGCAGACATCTCTGACCAAAGGCCACAGATGACATGTACCCTGGTCCTGCCAAGCGCCCAACCACCCCGGATTCAGCTTCGAGGTTTGATTGATACGGGTGCTGATGTAACTATCATCTCCTTCTCTGCATGGCCTCCCTCATGGCCTTTAGCCCCAGTGGGATCGGCCATTGCAGGAATAGGAGGAACCACACAGAGCTATTTAAGCGAACGGCCTGTGATGGTGAAGGACTCAGAGGGACACACAGCTACAATTAGGCCTTATATTGCTACCACTTCCCATAACCTTTGGGGACGGGATGCGTTGGCAGTTTGGGGCGTACGGATTGGGACAAAATTTTAGCAGGGGTCACTGTGTGTAAGAGCGCACAGTATCCTACACTGCCTTTGTGGTGGTTCATCAACACACCAATCCGAGTCAGACTCTGCTCAGTTAGTTGAATTAAGGACTGTTACCATGGCTTTTCAGCGATTCTCACAGGAACCTTTGAATTTGGTTACTGACTCTGCTTATGTAGCAGATATAACCCAACGCTTAGATTATTCCCTTCTGAAGGAGGTGAACAATGTGGCTCTGTTTTCGCTGTTGCAAACCTTGTGGTCTGCAATTCAGGCTCGAGTGCATCCGTATTACATTCTGCACATTCGAAGCCACACCAATTTACCAGGTTTTCTAACGGAAGGCAATGCCAGGGCTGACATGCTGGCCAACCCTGCATGGGTAGGGCCTCAGCCTGACAAAATTGCACAAGCCAAGGCATCGCACGGTTTCTTCCATCAAAGTGCACATACCCTGCAGAAGCAGTTTCATTTAAAGCCAACCGAGGCGCGCCACATTGTCAGCGCTTGTGCTGACTGTCATGGACTCGCTGCGCCTTTGCCAGCGGGGGTAAACCCCAGAGGGCTAAAAGCCTTGCAGATTTGGCAAACGGATGTAACTCACG
This sequence comes from Aphelocoma coerulescens, assembly GCF_041296385.1. Taxonomy (NCBI): domain Eukaryota; kingdom Metazoa; phylum Chordata; class Aves; order Passeriformes; family Corvidae; genus Aphelocoma; species Aphelocoma coerulescens. The sequence goes on from NW_027183531.1 coordinate 239,557, forward strand.
TCCCTGAATTTGGTTGGCTGAAATACGTGCACGTGTCTATTGACACTTTCTCCTCGGCTATGTGGGCTACTGCTCACACTGGAGAGAAGGGCCGTGATGTCATTGCCCATTGGAAACTGGCTTTCTCAGTCCTGGGCGTGCCAGCTTCTGTGAAAACCGATAATGGTCCTGCCTATGCCTCGGAGAAGACACGGCAGTTTTTACACCTATGGGGTGTAAACCATACCTTTGGTATCCCACATTCTCCTACTGGCCAAGCCATTGTTGAACGTGCTCATGGTACCTTGAAGCGTGTTTTGGACAAACAGAAAAGGGGAATGCATGGAGAAACCCCACAGAGCCGACTAGCAAAAGCTTTGTATACAATTAATCACCTTACAGTACCACAAAATTCAAATAATCCTGTTATTCTGAATCATTTTTTCTCATTGCAGTCTGCAGGTGACAGACAACTGCCCCGGGCAAAAGTCTGGGTGCGGAATTTACTCACTAACCAGTGGGAAGGCCCTCATGAGCTCATCGTTTGGGGTCGTGGGTATGCTTGCGTTTCCACAGATACTGGGATACGGTGGCTACCTTCAAAATGCGTTCGCCCTGACCTACGGCACCAGAGGCAGAACAGGCAACCTCTGAATGATGACCAGAACGCCAATCATCCAAATGGCGACCAGAATGTAGATCATCAGCCGAATGACTCTTCTGATGATGACCAGGATGTCAACCATCAGGCAGATGGTCCTTCTACAAGCAGAGACTGGGATGGTCCTTCTACAAGCAGAGACTGAACTTTAAATTTCTTGTTATGGAGTCAGATAGTTAAAGCCTTAAGGACATATTTAGAATTAATAACTGATGTAGATTTCTATTTGGCATTAATAGTAGAGTTGTTATCTTATAAAACAAAAAGGGGGAATTGTAGTTACAAAAATGCTGCTAGCGAGGATTTTCTTGTTATTTTCTAAGTCCGTGAGAGACTTTTCTCTCTCACAGAAGAGGTAGCAGGGAATGTAAACAACCCAGACACCTGCAACCTTGAAAAGTCTTGTTTATGGTATAGTAGAAAAATATTTTGACAATGGATGTTTTAGGATTTTAGCCAATCACCCCCAAGGGGTGGCTGGCCCTTTGTCCAATTAGGCTATGAAGAAAAAAGTCTATAAAAGAGTTTGTAAAATAATTAAATAAATCAATCTTGCTGCACAACTCCTGCCTGCTGGATCTTCTCCTCCTCCTCCTCCCTATGGCTGCGGGACACGGTGCTATACCGTAGGAACCAGGCCTGCGGTAATAAGAGGCATGAACAAATGATGGCACAGCATGGCCCACGCACCCCATTTTTTCTCCTGATGCCGTGTACCTGCAGGGGAGAAAGGCCTGCTATGGCAGGTTTGGAAGGCAGTCAAGGCTGTCTGCACAGAACAGCGGACTGTGACATCAGCAGTCCAAAGACTCCATGGATGGCAACCTCGGTGAGCAATGCACTGTGACCTCACATCCCTCACTGCTTATGTTTGGGCATGGGCAGAGCCTGGCCCAGACTCACTCGCGCCTGGACCCCTGGCAAGCGTGCCTGGGAGGACTGGATGCCTGCGAGGTTGTTGGGAGCTGCTGTCAGCAACTCTCAGTTCTCATTTGCGAGACATTGCCTGTTTCCTCAACCCTACCTGGTTCAGGAAGCCAAGTACTGTGGGTGGTGCTTGCAGCAGCACAGGTGAGCAGTGCAGGAAATGTGCCCATGGGGCAGCCCGGGGGTGGGCAATGGTGTTTGGGGAGCTGTGAGTGTGTCCTTCTTGAGGGGCCTAGGCATTTATTCTACCCGCCCATCTCCCTGGGACAGCAAGTGACCATTTTGCAGCGTGTCACGCCAGCAAGAGGGAGCAGCTGCTGTCCCCAGCTCTGCTGCACCACGCAAACATGGCCACGGGGACAGAGTGGAACTGCCCCATCTGCCGTGACACTCAAGGTGAAATCGCTTCTGTAACGCCCTGTGTCCATGTGTTCTGCCTGGGCTGCATCGTGCGGTGGGCCAAGAGGAAACCATCGTGCCCCCTGTGCAGGCAGGCTATCAAGAGCATCATCTACTCTGTTCGGTCAGAGGAAGACTTTCTGGAGATAGTTCTTCCAAGCCCCTCGGATTCATCAGCTGCTGGCCACCAGGATGAGCAGGGGGCTGCGGAGCTGATGCCCAGGACTTATGTAGCTGGCTTCCCACCTGAGGTCTGGGCAGGCTTTTTCCAGGACTGCTCAGAAATCCTTGAGCCCCTGCTGCCCTGGCTGAACCAGGAAATATCGGAGCTTTTCAGAACCAGCTGGTGGGAGGTGGCTTTGGCCCAGAGCGCCATCGTGGCAAATTTATGCCGCTATGGGCTGAGTGAGGAGGCCTTGGTCCGGGAGCTGCACCCCTTGCTGCAGGAGGCGACGGTGGCATTTGTGCGCCGGCTCATCGACATTGCCGCTGACCGGTGCAGTGATGCGATCCTGCGGCAGATGAACCTCCTGAACGCTCATGCTGATGAGGAGGAGGAGGAGGAGGAGGGAGAAGAGGAGGGCCGCACAGCCATCCCTGGCCCCTCTGCCTCCCGCCAGGGGACTCCCACCCCCATCCTGCTGGCCTCCTCCTGCAGCCCTGCAGTCTCCAGCGTGGAAGCGGACAGCCGCACGTTGGAAGCCACCCTCCGCGGGGGGCCCGGCCGCTCTCCATCCGCGCCTGACCCTGCAGAGCGGGAGCAGTCCCAGGAGGAGCCGGGCGGGGCAGCAGCAGTAGCAGGCCCCTCTGCCCAGGGCTGCAGCCGCAGCCCTTCCGCTCCTGGCCGGGACAGGGACTGCTTGCCCGAGGGGCCCCGGCGCCCTGCAAAGAGGAGGGCTTCTGGCCCTCACGACTCTCCCCAGCCCCCAAAAAGGCCGTCCCGCCGGCGGCAGCACAAGCCAAGAACCCCTGTTTGTAGAAGAAGGAAATAAACTGTTGGTTTTTTGACACAGTCTCTGAGGGTTGCTTTCTCCCCCTTCTCCTGGTGTCTTTTTCCTCTCCCCTCACGCCTCACTGTGGGTGGTAACTGCCTTGTTTTGGGCTTTTGGGCACGGCCACGGGCCTCTGGAGCCGCAAGGCCATATCCGCGCCATCTTCTCCTGCAACAAATCCCGCTGCAGCTGAGGGCAGAGGGGGCAGCAGGGACCGCTGGTTTATCAGAGGAACGACGGCCTCAGCCTGCACCCAGTTCTCCTCCCTGTCCACCGACCGTCACTTTCTGCTCTGCTTTCTCGACGTCAGCCAGCGCACCCTCGCTCCCCAAAAGGCTGCCAGGGAGGCACAGAAAATGAGCAGGGACATCTGAGCCAGAGACAAGACTTGGAGTAACAGGATTTGCGGGAGGGGAAGGGGAAGGGGAAGGGTTTGCGGGAGGGGAAGGGGAAGGGGAAGGGGAAGGGAAGATGGGGGGGTGAACAGGGCTGATGGTGATGCAAAGATCTAGAACATCTGAAGGTGCCCAAGGCTCTCAGCCCTTATCTGCTGAAGAGCACTGGCAAGACCACGGGGATCCCTTCAGGAGGAGCGTTGCAGAGCTTTCTGTTCTCATGCCCTGCAGAGATGGGGCAGCAGCTGTAAGATAGAGGGTGCAGAGATGCCACAAGAGATTCCAGTGCTTTGGAGCACCCAGTGGTGTCCTGCCAGCCATGGGAAGGAATGTTGTGTGCAACAATGTGTTAGGCTGGGGGCCTGTGGCTATTCTCACAAGCCCCTGAGATGCCTCTATGTTGAGTCAGAATATGGACATCTCCAGGATGGTTTACCAGCCTATGAGACAAGGAAGTGAAAGGTCTCACTCAAGTGCTCAGGGAATAGCTGGTCACCAGCACTGAGGTCAGGAAAGAATTTTCTCCTCGGACAGATTGGTAATGGGACCCAGGGTTATTTTACCTCCCTCTGCTGCACTGAGCCTGACCACTGCTTAGGGCTTCTTCAGTCTCTTTTGGCTGGGTTGCTGCCTGCTGCTCATGCCCCATGAAGATGGCCTCTCACACCCTGCAGCTTGGGGGAGAATGGCTTTTTTTTTTTCCCCATGGTGGACTATCAAGCGTCCTCAGGTGTTTTTTTACCTTCCTCTACAGCACTGAGCATGACCTGTTGTCAGGGCTCCTTTGGGCCATTTTGGCCAGATACTGCTGCTCATGCTCCACAAGGTGGCCCTTGTGGCCCACATCTGGAGGGAAGAGGCTTCCCAGACTTCCTGGGTGGGCCCCAAAAGTGGCGGTACCAGTCTACCTTGCCCGTCTTTCCCAACTCTCAACACTGTCCTAAATCAGTCCAGCTCAATAGCAAGGGATGACCAGGGATGGTGCTGCGCAGGGTTTAGAAAGAACTCTGTGGCAGCTCCCCAGGGCCCCCCCCAGCAAGTTCTGTCACTTGGCACCAGGGCACTCTTCTGTGCACATGCTGGGGTCTCCAAGGGCATTATTCCCCATGGGGATGAGGCACCAGAGCGAGCTCATCACCAATGCCAGCACTAGCTCTCTCTTCTGGGCCACGAACAATTCCTTGTAGACTGTGTTTCCCAGAGAAAGGGGAACCAAGTCATGCCTATTCCCACCTTTGTGGGTTTATCAGTGCTTTTTGGCTCTACCATTGTAGGACCCTGGCTGAACCTCTGTGACTCCTGGGCTCCCACATCTGATGTCTACTGAAACAAAAGGGTCTTTTCTCTGTGTTTTAAATTTTCTGTCTTTTAATTTCTCTGTGTTGCTTCTGGTGCTCCACTGGTCTTCTTTGGGAAACTTTTGGAAGGCCACCACGTGAAGAAATTGAACACCAGTACACACTGAGAGGTTGCCTCTGATGACATTTCTTCCCAGCACTGGACTAGCAGAAGGCACTAAATACCCATAACCATCTCCCAGCCTAGGCACTGGCTCTGTCACTTTGTGGGAAGAAGACATGTACCTTCTGAGGGGAAGAAGAGCTGTGGATCATCTCAAGATAATGGAACCACCTGCACTGATTTGCAAAAAGTGTTTTTTGAAATTTTGCTGGGTTTATCCAGCTTCGCTGGGTTTCCACAGGACAACAAACCCCCACACCTCTGATATTATCAAGGCTCAAAGATCAAGCCTTCAGTCTGGTGCAGGATGTGCTTCTCATCTAAATGGTTGCAAACCATTTGGAGGTGAGCAATACCTGTTCATTTCTCCATGAATATTCTTTTTAGCTCCTTGTGCTCATTTTTAGAAATGTCTGGTCTGTTTTCTATGGAAGAACATACTAAAACACAAGAGCCTGAGAACAGCAGTGCTCCCTCAGAGGGAAGGTCCATCTGGCCCAATAGTCTGTCTCCAAAGTGTCCAACCACCAGTGTCTGAAGAAGAGCACATGAGCACTGAAGTCTAGTCCTGCCAGGACGTGGGGGTGCTCACAGGCCTCAGTGGCTGGGACTGGCCTCTCCTGGGACCCACACCCCCACCATCTCCTGCCAAGGGCCCAGGGGAGGTGTCCCAGCTCTGCCTGGGACCTTCAGTCCCTGCCTGAGCCCTGCTGTAGGTGTGCCCATCTCTGTTCCGTTTTCCTGGGTGGGCCTGGGACCTGCACTGCAGAGCTGCTCTCCGGGGTGGAGCCCTCAGACCTGGGTCGAACCTTGTCATGCAGCGCTCTGGGTTTAACATGGCATAACTGCTCTGTTCTATTCTATTCCCTGCACTCACCATGAGCCAAATAATGATGAGACTGCTATTTGTGTGAAGTTCCAGGGAGTTTTTGGTCCAAAACCACATTCAAGAACACATGCTACACAATTTACAACTGGAAATAGGATATTATTTTAATGTTTGTTTTTCTGAATCAGTTTCAGAGCTGATGCTCACAACCACTACCACAATGTGCACGTGTAGCCAGGAGCAGGCTGATGTCTTCTTCAGTTTAGCTTGAAAAATCCTTTGTAGTCTGGAAAAGGCAAGTGACAGAGCTACGGAATGCAGCAGCAGGAATACAGGCCCAGCAGGTCCTGTCTCCTGGAGGGTGAGAACATGAAGAATGAGAATCAGAAGCAACAACACAAAAGGTGTGTACTACCATGGGTATGTTCCAAAGTGTAACACGTATCAATTACAAACACACTTTCTGCCTTCTAAGATTTGCTTCATTGCTGTGCTCCCAGGCCAGGGATGCATGAAAAGCACTCTCGTGTCTGTCCTGTGCTTGTGTTGCAGGCAGGCAGAACTGGAAAATGCAGCTCTGGATGGATGCAAGAACCCCATAGGAAATGGAGCCAAGGGAAGAGCAGAGCTCAGCCCCACTCCAAACTTGCAGTGGGCAAGAGAGCCAGAGAGAGCCAGGGCGCGACTGGCGCCTTGGAGGTGTGAGGGCAGCAGGCAAGAGCGGAGCCGCAGGGGCCCAGAGGAGCCCTGACAAGGGGCCGTGCCCAGTGCTATGGAGGACAAGAAGCAACCCCCAGGCCACCCTTGGGGCCCACCCTGGGAGTCTGGAAAGCTTCCTGCCCAGTGCAGGGCATGAAAGGCTATCTTCATGGGGCATGAGCAGCAGGCAGCAACCCAGTCAGAAGGGCCTGAAGGAGCTGTGAACAGTGGTCATGCTCAGTGCTGCAGAGGAAGGCAAAACTCCCCAGGAAGTGCCAATCTGCCCTGGGGAAAAATTCCTTCCTGACCCCAGTGCTACTGATTGGCCATCCTGAGCATGGGCTCTGTAATTAAGGGACCCAGTGGAAACACAAATCTCCTTAGAGAACCACATCCCATCCTGCTTGCTAACCAGAGACACCTGGACAGGACAACCCAGGCTCAGCCAGGCCTACTGCCAGTGGTACAATAGATAGAGTCTCCAAGGGTGCTCAGGTAAGTCCCTGATCCAAAGAGATAGATGACTGGTTGGGTTTTTTTAACCTTTCCCTCTCATAATAAACCAGAACTCTTCTAGGGATCCTTAAAAGATCCTGCCCTTAAAAATGACAATGGCCTGGGCCCAGGGAGGGGCCAGGGGACAGTTTGGTGCTGCCCTCAGCACTGAAGGGGGTCAATGCAGGGAAAGAACCACGAAAAAGGTCAGACCATCACACACATCTACCTTCCCCCAACAGAGAACCGTGGATACTGGGCTCATTCATCCAGGCAGCAGGAACTTGGCTTGTAGAAGTTTCACTTCACACTGAACAGGAACGAAATTCCTGCTCAGCTGGCACTGATCACGGTTATGTATTTTTAGGGTTCAAGAAGATAGGGATGATCCTGTGTTGTGCCTAGGGCTTTTTCCCTAGAAGATACTCCTGAGAAGATGGTAAAGATGAGTCAGGAAAACTCTTCTAAAAATCCCCTTCTTTCCTAGGCTGGTTTCAAGCTGTAACTCACTTGATCACTTCCCACTAGTTTTAGTAAAACATCCTAAGGGGGCAGAAAATGCCCAGCTGCAAGGCTGGCTGGAGTGACTTACAGCTCCCTGAAAGCTGCAGGCGAAGCAGCTTGGGAAGCACAGCAAGAAGAACAGACAGACCTGCCCTTGCTTGGGTGGCTCAGTCTGTGGCAAGCACTACCACAAGGGGGAGAGATTAAAACTCGATGGCAGTATAGATTTTCTCTACATTTTTGACTGGTTTGCCCAAAATTGTGCTTGATGCTTATTTTTCAGTTACCTGTCCATTTTCAACTTCATTTCTGAATGGGATGAGAGCAACAGAGGGTTTTAATGGCCACTGAGCTAATGACCACACCATTGTGCCCATCGACCACAATCCAGTGGGCTGTAGGGAGGAAAAAAAATCTGAATTTAAAAACAACTGTGCAAGAAGTTTGTGGAGACTGGCATGAAATGTCGGGATGTGCTTGCCTCTGCCAGTGGTGTAGACAAGCAGTACTGTGAATAGAGAAGATGGGCTGTCATCTCACAAGATTTAAAAAGGCCAACCCATGTGCCCGATGTACACAGAACCCTCCTGTCACAAAAATGTAAAACTAACAGATAATGCGTTTCTAAAGAAGAAGTGCTTGGACTAATGACTCGAAATGATTCTAAAAGCCAGAGGCATGAACAAATGATGGCACAGCATGGCCCACGCACCCCATTTTTTCTCCTGATGCCGTGTACCTGCAGGGGAGAAAGGCCTGCTATGGCAGGTTTGGAAGGCAGTCAAGGCTGTCTGCACAGAACAGCGGACTGTGACATCAGCAGTCCAAAGACTCCATGGATGGCAACCTCGGTGAGCAATGCACTGTGACCTCACATCCCTCACTGCTTATGTTTGGGCATGGGCAGAGCCTGGCCCAGACTCACTCGCGCCTGGACCCCTGGCAAGCGTGCCTGGGAGGACTGGATGCCTGCGAGGTTGTTGGGAGCTGCTGTCAGCAACTCTCAGTTCTCATTTGCGAGACATTGCCTGTTTCCTCAACCCTACCTGGTTCAGGAAGCCAAGTACTGTGGGTGGTGCTTGCAGCAGCACAGGTGAGCAGTGCAGGAAATGTGCCCATGGGGCAGCCCGGGGGTGGGCAATGGTGTTTGGGGAGCTGTGAGTGTGTCCTTCTTGAGGGGCCTAGGCATTTATTCTACCCGCCCATCTCCCTGGGACAGCAAGTGACCATTTTGCAGCGTGTCACGCCAGCAAGAGGGAGCAGCTGCTGTCCCCAGCTCTGCTGCACCACGCAAACATGGCCACGGGGACAGAGTGGAACTGCCCCATCTGCCGTGACACTCAAGGTGAAATCGCTTCTGTAACGCCCTGTGTCCATGTGTTCTGCCTGGGCTGCATCGTGCGGTAGGCCAAGAGGAAACCATCGTGCCCCCTGTGCAGGCAGGCTATCAAGAGCATCATCTACTCTGTTCGGTCAGAGGAAGACTTTCTGGAGATAGTTCTTCCAAGCCCCTCGGATTCATCAGCTGCTGGCCACCAGGATGAGCAGGGGGCTGCGGAGCTGATGCCCAGGACTTATGTAGCTGGCTTCCCACCTGAGGTCTGGGCAGGCTTTTTCCAGGACTGCTCAGAAATCCTTGAGCCCCTGCTGCCCTGGCTGAACCAGGAAATATCGGAGCTTTTCAGAACCAGCTGGTGGGAGGTGGCTTTGGCCCAGAGCGCCATCGTGGCAAATTTATGCCGCTATGGGCTGAGTGAGGAGGCCTTGGTCCGGGAGCTGCACCCCTTGCTGCAGGAGGCGACGGTGGCATTTGTGCGCCGGCTCATCGACATTGCCGCTGACCGGTGCAGTGATGCGATCCTGCGGCAGATGAACCTCCTGAACGCTCATGCTGATGAGGAGGAGGAGGAGGAGGAGGGAGAAGAGGAGGGCCGCACAGCCATCCCTGGCCCCTCTGCCTCCCGCCAGGGGACTCCCACCCCCATCCTGCTGGCCTCCTCCTGCAGCCCTGCAGTCTCCAGCGTGGAAGCGGACAGCCGCACGTTGGAAGCCACCCTCCGCGGGGGGCCCGGCCGCTCTCCATCCGCGCCTGACCCTGCAGAGCGGGAGCAGTCCCAGGAGGAGCCGGGCGGGGCAGCAGCAGTAGCAGGCCCCTCTGCCCAGGGCTGCAGCCGCAGCCCTTCCGCTCCTGGCCGGGACAGGGACTGCTTGCCCGAGGGGCCCCGGCGCCCTGCAAAGAGGAGGGCTTCTGGCCCTCACGACTCTCCCCAGCCCCCAAAAAGGCCGTCCCGCCGGCGGCAGCACAAGCCAAGAACCCCTGTTTGTAGAAGAAGGAAATAAACTGTTGGTTTTTTGACACAGTCTCTGAGGGTTGCTTTCTCCCCCTTCTCCTGGTGTCTTTTTCCTCTCCCCTCACGCCTCACTGTGGGTGGTAACTGCCTTGTTTTGGGCTTTTGGGCACGGCCACGGGCCTCTGGAGCCGCAAGGCCATATCTGCGCCATCTTCTCCTGCAACAAATCCCGCTGCAGCTGAGGGCAGAGGGGGCAGCAGGGACCGCTGGTTTATCAGAGGAACGACGGCCTCAGCCTGCACCCAGTTCTCCTCCCTGTCCACCGACCATCACTTTCTGCTCTGCTTTCTCGACGTCAGCCAGCGCACCCTCGCTCCCCAAAAGGCTGCCAGGGAGGCACAGAAAATGAGCAGGGACATCTGAGCCAGAGACAAGACTTGGAGTAACAGGATTTGCGGGAGGGGAAGGGGAAGGGGAAGGGTTTGCGGGAGGGGAAGGGGAAGGGGAAGGGGAAGGGGAAGGGAAGATGGGGGGGTGAACAGGGCTGATGGTGATGCAAAGATCTAGAACATCTGAAGGTGCCCAAGGCTCTCAGCCCTTATCTGCTGAAGAGCACTGGCAAGACCACGGGGATCCCTTCAGGAGGAGCGTTGCAGAGCTTTCTGTTCTCATGCCCTGCAGAGATGGGGCAGCAGCTGTAAGATAGAGGGTGCAGAGATGCCACAAGAGATTCCAGTGCTTTGGAGCACCCAGTGGTGTCCTGCCAGCCATGGGAAGGAATGTTGTGTGCAACAATGTGTTAGGCTGGGGGCCTGTGGCTATTCTCACAAGCCCCTGAGATGCCTCTATGTTGAGTCAGAATATGGACATCTCCAGGATGGTTTACCAGCCTATGAGACAAGGAAGTGAAAGGTCTCACTCAAGTGCTCAGGGAATAGCTGGTCACCAGCACTGAGGTCAGGAAAGAATTTTCTCCTCGGACAGATTGGTAATGGGACCCAGGGTTATTTTACCTCCCTCTGCTGCACTGAGCCTGACCACTGCTTAGGGCTTCTTCAGTCTCTTTTGGCTGGGTTGCTGCCTGCTGCTCATGCCCCATGAAGATGGCCTCTCACACCCTGCAGCTTGGGGGAGAATGGCTTTTTTTTTTTCCCCATGGTGGACTATCAAGCGTCCTCAGGTGTTTTTTTACCTTCCTCTACAGCACTGAGCATGACCTGTTGTCAGGGCTCCTTTGGGCCATTTTGGCCAGATACTGCTGCTCATGCTCCACAAGGTGGCCCTTGTGGCCCACATCTGGAGGGAAGAGGCTTCCCAGACTTCCTGGGTGGGCCCCAAAAGTGGCGGTACCAGTCTACCTTGCCCATCTTTCCCAACTCTCAACACTGTCCTAAATCAGTCCAGCTCAATAGCAAGGGATGACCAGGGATGGTGCTGCGCAGGGTTTAGAAAGAACTCTGTGGCAGCTCCCCAGGGCCCCCCCCAGCAAGTTCTGTCACTTGGCACCAGGGCACTCTTCTGTGCACATGCTGGGGTCTCCAAGGGCATTATTCCCCATGGGGATGAGGCACCAGAGCGAGCTCATCACCAATGCCAGCACTAGCTCTCTCTTCTGGGCCACGAACAATTCCTTGTAGACTGTGTTTCCCAGAGAAAGGGGAACCAAGTCATGCCTATTCCCACCTTTGTGGGTTTATCAGTGCTTTTTGGCTCTACCATTGTAGGACCCTGGCTGAACCTCTGTGACTCCTGGGCTCCCACATCTGATGTCTACTGAAACAAAAGGGTCTTTTCTCTGTGTTTTAAATTTTCTGTCTTTTAATTTCTCTGTGTTGCTTCTGGTGCTCCACTGGTCTTCTTTGGGAAACTTTTGGAAGGCCACCACGTGAAGAAATTGAACACCAGTACACACTGAGAGGTTGCCTCTGATGACATTTCTTCCCAGCACTGGACTAGCAGAAGGCACTAAATACCCATAACCATCTCCCAGCCTAGGCACTGGCTCTGTCACTTTGTGGGAAGAAGACATGTACCTTCTGAGGGGAAGAAGAGCTGTGGATCATCTCAAGATAATGGAACCACCTGCACTGATTTGCAAAAAGTGTTTTTTGAAATTTTGCTGGGTTTATCCAGCTTCGCTGGGTTTCCACAGGACAACAAACCCCCACACCTCTGATATTATCAAGGCTCAAAGATCAAGCCTTCAGTCTGGTGCAGGATGTGCTTCTCATCTAAATGGTTGCAAACCATTTGGAGGTGAGCAATACCTGTTCATTTCTCCATGAATATTCTTTTTAGCTCCTTGTGCTCATTTTTAGAAATGTCTGGTCTGTTTTCTATGGAAGAACATACTAAAACACAAGAGCCTGAGAACAGCAGTGCTCCCTCAGAGGGAAGGTCCATCTGGCCCAATAGTCTGTCTCCAAAGTGTCCAACCACCAGTGTCTGAAGAAGAGCACATGAGCACTGAAGTCTAGTCCTGCCAGGACGTGGGGGTGCTCACAGGCCTCAGTGGCTGGGACTGGCCTCTCCTGGGACCCACACCCCCACCATCTCCTGCCAAGGGCCCAGGGGAGGTGTCCCAGCTCTGCCTGGGACCTTCAGTCCCTGCCTGAGCCCTGCTGTAGGTGTGCCCATCTCTGTTCCGTTCTCCTGGGTGGGCCTGGGACCTGCACTGCAGAGCTGCTCTCCGGGGTGGAGCCCTCAGACCTGGGTCGAACCTTGTCATGCAGCGCTCTGGGTTTAACATGGCATAACTGCTCTGTTCTATTCTATTCCCTGCACTCACCATGAGCCAAATAATGATGAGACTGCTATTTGTGTGAAGTTCCAGGGAGTTTTTGGTCCAAAACCACATTCAAGAACACATGCTACACAATTTACAACTGGAAATAGGATATTATTTTAATGTTTGTTTTTCTGAATCAGTTTCAGAGCTGATGCTCACAACCACTACCACAATGTGCACGTGTAGCCAGGAGCAGGCTGATGTCTTCTTCAGTTTAGCTTGAAAAATCCTTTGTAGTCTGGAAAAGGCAAGTGACAGAGCTACGGAATGCAGCAGCAGGAATACAGGCCCAGCAGGTCCTGTCTCCTGGAGGGTGAGAACATGAAGAATGAGAATCAGAAGCAACAACACAAAAGGTGTGTACTACCATGGGTATGTTCCAAAGTGTAACACGTATCAATTACAAACACACTTTCTGCCTTCTAAGATTTGCTTCATTGCTGTGCTCCCAGGCCAGGGATGCATGAAAAGCACTCTCGTGTCTGTCCTGTGCTTGTGTTGCAGGCAGGCAGAACTGGAAAATGCAGCTCTGGATGGATGCAAGAACCCCATAGGAAATGGAGCCAAGGGAAGAGCAGAGCTCAGCCCCACTCCAAACTTGCAGTGGGCAAGAGAGCCAGAGAGAGCCAGGGCGCGACTGGCGCCTTGGAGGTGTGAGGGCAGCAGGCAAGAGCGGAGCCGCAGGGGCCCAGAGGAGCCCTGACAAGGGGCCGTGCCCAGTGCTATGGAGGACAAGAAGCAACCCCCAGGCCACCCTTGGGGCCCACCCTGGGAGTCTGGAAAGCTTCCTGCCCAGTGCAGGGCATGAAAGGCTATCTTCATGGGGCATGAGCAGCAGGCAGCAACCCAGTCAGAAGGGCCTGAAGGAGCTGTGAACAGTGGTCATGCTCAGTGCTGCAGAAGAAGGCAAAACTCCCCAGGAAGTGCCAATCTGCCCTGGGGAAAAATTCCTTCCTGACCCCAGTGCTACTGATTGGCCATCCTGAGCATGGGCTCTGTAATTAAGGGACCCAGTGGAAACACAAATCTCCTTAGAGAACCACATCCCATCCGGCTTGCTAACCAGAGACACCTGGACAGGACAACCCAGGCTCAGCCAGGCCTACTGCCAGTGGTACAATAGATAGAGTCTCCAAGGGTGCTCAGGTAAGTCCCTGATCCAAAGAGATAGATGACTGGTTGGGTTTTTTTAACCTTTCCCTCTCATAATAAACCAGAACTCTTCTAGGGATCCTTAAAAGATCCTGCCCTTAAAAATGACAATGGCCTGGGCCCAGGGAGGGGCCAGGGGACAGTTTGGTGCTGCCCTCAGCACTGAAGGGGGTCAATGCAGGGAAAGAACCACGAAAAAGGTCAGACCATCACACACATCTACCTTCCCCCAACAGAGAACCGTGGATACTGGGCTCATTCATCCAGGCAGCAGGAACTTGGCTTGTAGAAGTTTCACTTCACACTGAACAGGAACGAAATTCCTGCTCAGCTGGCACTGATCACGGTTATGTATTTTTAGGGTTCAAGAAGATAGGGATGATCCTGTGTTGTGCCTAGGGCTTTTTCCCTAGAAGATACTCCTGAGAAGATGGTAAAGATGAGTCAGGAAAACTCTTCTAAAAATCCCCTTCTTTCCTAGGCTGGTTTCAAGCTGTAACTCACTTGATCACTTCCCACTAGTTTTAGTAAAACATCCTAAGGGGGCAGAAAATGCCCAGCTGCAAGGCTGGCTGGAGTGACTTACAGCTCCCTGAAAGCTGCAGGCAAAGCAGCTTGGGAAGCACAGCAAGAAGAACAGACAGACCTGCCCTTGCTTGGGTGGCTCAGTCTGTGGCAAGCACTACCACAAGGGGGAGAGATTAAAACTCGATGGCAGTATAGATTTTCTCTACATTTTTGACTGGTTTGCCCAAAATTGTGCTTGATGCTTATTTTTCAGTTACCTGTCCATTTTCAACTTCATTTCTGAATGGGATGAGAGCAACAGAGGGTTTTAATGGCCACTGAGCTAATGACCACACCATTGTGCCCATCGACCACAATCCAGTGGGCTGTAGGGAGGAAAAAAAATCTGAATTTAAAAACAACTGTGCAAGAAGTTTGTGGAGACTGGCATGAAATGTCGGGATGTGCTTGCCTCTGCCAGTGGTGTAGACAAGCAGTACTGTGAATAGAGAAGATGGGCTGTCATCTCACAAGATTTAAAAAGGCCAACCCATGTGCCCGATGTACACAGAACCCTCCTGTCACAAAAATGTAAAACTAACAGATAATGCGTTTCTAAAGAAGAAGTGCTTGGACTAATGACTCGAAATGATTCTAAAAGCCAGAGGCATGAACAAATGATGGCACAGCATGGCCCACGCACCCCATTTTTTCTCCTGATGCCGTGTACCTGCAGGGGAGAAAGGCCTGCTATGGCAGGTTTGGAAGGCAGTCAAGGCTGTCTGCACAGAACAGCGGACTGTGACATCAGCAGTCCAAAGACTCCATGGATGGCAACCTCGGTGAGCAATGCACTGTGACCTCACATCCCTCACTGCTTATGTTTGGGCATGGGCAGAGCCTGGCCCAGACTCACTCGCGCCTGGACCCCTGGCAAGCGTGCCTGGGAGGACTGGATGCCTGCGAGGTTGTTGGGAGCTGCTGTCAGCAACTCTCAGTTCTCATTTGCGAGACATTGCCTGTTTCCTCAACCCTACCTGGTTCAGGAAGCCAAGTACTGTGGGTGGTGCTTGCAGCAGCACAGGTGAGCAGTGCAGGAAATGTGCCCATGGGGCAGCCCGGGGGTGGGCAATGGTGTTTGGGGAGCTGTGAGTGTGTCCTTCTTGAGGGGCCTAGGCATTTATTCTACCCGCCCATCTCCCTGGGACAGCAAGTGACCATTTTGCAGCGTGTCACGCCAGCAAGAGGGAGCAGCTGCTGTCCCCAGCTCTGCTGCACCACGCAAACATGGCCACGGGGACAGAGTGGAACTGCCCCATCTGCCGTGACACTCAAGGTGAAATCGCTTCTGTAACGCCCTGTGTCCATGTGTTCTGCCTGGGCTGCATCGTGCGGTGGGCCAAGAGGAAACCATCGTGCCCCCTGTGCAGGCAGGCTATCAAGAGCATCATCTACTCTGTTCGGTCAGAGGAAGACTTTCTGGAGATAGTTCTTCCAAGCCCCTCGGATTCATCAGCTGCTGGCCACCAGGATGAGCAGGGGGCTGCGGAGCTGATGCCCAGGACTTATGTAGCTGGCTTCCCACCTGAGGTCTGGGCAGGCTTTTTCCAGGACTGCTCAGAAATCCTTGAGCCCCTGCTGCCCTGGCTGAACCAGGAAATATCGGAGCTTTTCAGAACCAGCTGGTGGGAGGTGGCTTTGGCCCAGAGCGCCATCGTGGCAAATTTATGCCGCTATGGGCTGAGTGAGGAGGCCTTGGTCCGGGAGCTGCACCCCTTGCTGCAGGAGGCGACGGTGGCATTTGTGCGCCGGCTCATCGACATTGCCGCTGACCGGTGCAGTGATGCGATCCTGCGGCAGATGAACCTCCTGAACGCTCATGCTGATGAGGAGGAGGAGGAGGAGGAGGGAGAAGAGGAGGGCCGCACAGCCATCCCTGGCCCCTCTGCCTCCCGCCAGGGGACTCCCACCCCCATCCTGCTGGCCTCCTCCTGCAGCCCTGCAGTCTCCAGCGTGGAAGCGGACAGCCGCACGTTGGAAGCCACCCTCCGCGGGGGGCCCGGCCGCTCTCCATCCGCGCCTGACCCTGCAGAGCGGGAGCAGTCCCAGGAGGAGCCGGGCGGGGCAGCAGCAGTAGCAGGCCCCTCTGCCCAGGGCTGCAGCCGCAGCCCTTCCGCTCCTGGCCGGGACAGGGACTGCTTGCCCGAGGGGCCCCGGCGCCCTGCAAAGAGGAGGGCTTCTGGCCCTCACGACTCTCCCCAGCCCCCAAAAAGGCCGTCCCGCCGGCGGCAGCACAAGCCAAGAACCCCTGTTTGTAGAAGAAGGAAATAAACTGTTGGTTTTTTGACACAGTCTCTGAGGGTTGCTTTCTCCCCCTTCTCCTGGTGTCTTTTTCCTCTCCCCTCACGCCTCACTGTGGGTGGTAACTGCCTTGTTTTGGGCTTTTGGGCACGGCCACGGGCCTCTGGAGCCGCAAGGCCATATCCGCGCCATCTTCTCCTGCAACAAATCCCGCTGCAGCTGAGGGCAGAGGGGGCAGCAGGGACCGCTGGTTTATCAGAGGAACGACGGCCTCAGCCTGCACCCAGTTCTCCTCCCTGTCCACCGACCGTCACTTTCTGCTCTGCTTTCTCGACGTCAGCCAGCGCACCCTCGCTCCCCGAAAGGCTGCCAGGGAGGCACAGAAAATGAGCAGGGACATCTGAGCCAGAGACAAGACTTGGAGTAACAGGATTTGCGGGAGGGGAAGGGGAAGGGGAAGGGGAAGGGAAAGGGGAAGGGGAAGGGGAAGGGGAAGGGGAAGGGAAGATGGGGGGGTGAACAGGGCTGATGGTGATGCAAAGATCTAGAACATCTGAAGGTGCCCAAGGCTCTCAGCCCTTATCTGCTGAAGAGCACTGGCAAGACCACGGGGATCCCTTCAGGAGGAGCGTTGCAGAGCTTTCTGTTCTCATGCCCTGCAGAGATGGGGCAGCAGCTGTAAGATAGAGGGTGCAGAGATGCCACAAGAGATTCCAGTGCTTTGGAGCACCCAGTGGTGTCCTGCCAGCCATGGGAAGGAATGTTGTGTGCAACAATGTGTTAGGCTGGGGGCCTGGGGCTATTCTCACAAGCCCCTGAGATGCCTCTATGTTGAGTCAGAATATGGACATCTCCAGGATGGTTTACCAGCCTATGAGACAAGGAAGTGAAAGGTCTCACTCAAGTGCTCAGGGAATAGCTGGTCACCAGCACTGAGGTCAGGAAAGAATTTTCTCCTCGGACAGATTGGTAATGGGACCCAGGGTTATTTTACCTCCCTCTGCTGCACTGAGCCTGACCACTGCTTAGGGCTTCTTCAGTCTCTTTTGGCTGGGTTGCTGCCTGCTGCTCATGCCCCATGAAGATGGCCTCTCACACCCTGCAGCTTGGGGGAGAATGGCTTTTTTTTTTTCCCCATGGTGGACTATCAAGCGTCCTCAGGTGTTTTTTTACCTTCCTCTACAGCACTGAGCATGACCTGTTGTCAGGGCTCCTTTGGGCCATTTTGGCCAGATACTGCTGCTCATGCTCCACAAGGTGGCCCTTGTGGCCCACATCTGGAGGGAAGAGGCTTCCCAGACTTCCTGGGTGGGCCCCAAAAGTGGCGGTACCAGTCTACCTTGCCCATCTTTCCCAACTCTCAACACTGTCCTAAATCAGTCCAGCTCAATAGCAAGGGATGACCAGGGATGGTGCTGCGCAGGGTTTAGAAAGAACTCTGTGGCAGCTCCCCAGGGCCCCCCCCAGCAAGTTCTGTCACTTGGCACCAGGGCACTCTTCTGTGCACATGCTGGGGTCTCCAAGGGCATTATTCCCCATGGGGATGAGGCACCAGAGCGAGCTCATCACCAATGCCAGCACTAGCTCTCTCTTCTGGGCCACGAACAATTCCTTGTAGACTGTGTTTCCCAGAGAAAGGGGAACCAAGTCATGCCTATTCCCACCTTTGTGGGTTTATCAGTGCTTTTTGGCTCTACCATTGTAGGACCCTGGCTGAACCTCTGTGACTCCTGGGCTCCCACATCTGATGTCTACTGAAACAAAAGGGTCTTTTCTCTGTGTTTTAAATTTTCTGTCTTTTAATTTCTCTGTGTTGCTTCTGGTGCTCCACTGGTCTTCTTTGGGAAACTTTTGGAAGGCCACCACGTGAAGAAATTGAACACCAGTACACACTGAGAGGTTGCCTCTGATGACATTTCTTCCCAGCACTGGACTAGCAGAAGGCACTAAATACCCATAACCATCTCCCAGCCTAGGCACTGGCTCTGTCACTTTGTGGGAAGAAGACATGTACCTTCTGAGGGGAAGAAGAGCTGTGGATCATCTCAAGATAATGGAACCACCTGCACTGATTTGCAAAAAGTGTTTTTTGAAATTTTGCTGGGTTTATCCAGCTTCGCTGGGTTTCCACAGGACAACAAACCCCCACACCTCTGATATTATCAAGGCTCAAAGATCAAGCCTTCAGTCTGGTGCAGGATGTGCTTCTCATCTAAATGGTTGCAAACCATTTGGAGGTGAGCAATACCTGTTCATTTCTCCATGAATATTCTTTTTAGCTCCTTGTGCTCATTTTTAGAAATGTCTGGTCTGTTTTCTATGGAAGAACATACTAAAACACAAGAGCCTGAGAACAGCAGTGCTCCCTCAGAGGGAAGGTCCATCTGGCCCAATAGTCTGTCTCCAAAGTGTCCAACCACCAGTGTCTGAAGAAGAGCACATGAGCACTGAAGTCTAGTCCTGCCAGGACGTGGGGGTGCTCACAGGCCTCAGTGGCTGGGACTGGCCTCTCCTGGGACCCACACCCCCACCATCTCCTGCCAAGGGCCCAGGGGAGGTGTCCCAGCTCTGCCTGGGACCTTCAGTCCCTGCCTGAGCCCTGCTGTAGGTGTGCCCATCTCTGTTCCGTTCTCCTGGGTGGGCCTGGGACCTGCACTGCAGAGCTGCTCTCCGGGGTGGAGCCCTCAGACCTGGGTCGAACCTTGTCATGCAGCGCTCTGGGTTTAACATGGCATAACTGCTCTGTTCTATTCTATTCCCTGCACTCACCATGAGCCAAATAATGATGAGACTGCTATTTGTGTGAAGTTCCAGGGAGTTTTTGGTCCAAAACCACATTCAAGAACACATGCTACACAATTTACAACTGGAAATAGGATATTATTTTAATGTTTGTTTTTCTGAATCAGTTTCAGAGCTGATGCTCACAACCACTACCACAATGTGCACGTGTA
Source organism: Aphelocoma coerulescens (assembly GCF_041296385.1). NCBI lineage: Eukaryota > Metazoa > Chordata > Aves > Passeriformes > Corvidae > Aphelocoma > Aphelocoma coerulescens. The sequence goes on from NW_027183531.1 coordinate 258,891, forward strand.
GCCAGGAGCAGGCTGATGTCTTCTTCAGTTTAGCTTGAAAAATCCTTTGTAGTCTGGAAAAGGCAAGTGACAGAGCTACGGAATGCAGCAGCAGGAATACAGGCCCAGCAGGTCCTGTCTCCTGGAGGGTGAGAACATGAAGAATGAGAATCAGAAGCAACAACACAAAAGGTGTGTACTACCATGGGTATGTTCCAAAGTGTAACACGTATCAATTACAAACACACTTTCTGCCTTCTAAGATTTGCTTCATTGCCGTGCTCCCAGGCCAGGGATGCATGAAAAGCACTCTCGTGTCTGTCCTGTGCTTGTGTTGCAGGCAGGCAGAACTGGAAAATGCAGCTCTGGATGGATGCAAGAACCCCATAGGAAATGGAGCCAAGGGAAGAGCAGAGCTCAGCCCCACTCCAAACTTGCAGTGGGCAAGAGAGCCAGAGAGAGCCAGGGCGCGACTGGCGCCTTGGAGGTGTGAGGGCAGCAGGCAAGAGCGGAGCCGCAGGGGCCCAGAGGAGCCCTGACAAGGGGCCGTGCCCAGTGCTATGGAGGACAAGAAGCAACCCCCAGGCCACCCTTGGGGCCCACCCTGGGAGTCTGGAAAGCTTCCTGCCCAGTGCAGGGCATGAAAGGCTATCTTCATGGGGCATGAGCAGCAGGCAGCAACCCAGTCAGAAGGGCCTGAAGGAGCTGTGAACAGTGGTCATGCTCAGTGCTGCAGAGGAAGGCAAAACTCCCCAGGAAGTGCCAATCTGCCCTGGGGAAAAATTCCTTCCTGACCCCAGTGCTACTGATTGGCCATCCTGAGCATGGGCTCTGTAATTAAGGGACCCAGTGGAAACACAAATCTCCTTAGAGAACCACATCCCATCCGGCTTGCTAACCAGAGACACCTGGACAGGACAACCCAGGCTCAGCCAGGCCTACTGCCAGTGGTACAATAGATAGAGTCTCCAAGGGTGCTCAGGTAAGTCCCTGATCCAAAGAGATAGATGACTGGTTGGGTTTTTTTAACCTTTCCCTCTCATAATAAACCAGAACTCTTCTAGGGATCCTTAAAAGATCCTGCCCTTAAAAATGACAATGGCCTGGGCCCAGGGAGGGGCCAGGGGACAGTTTGGTGCTGCCCTCAGCACTGAAGGGGGTCAATGCAGGGAAAGAACCACGAAAAAGGTCAGACCATCACACACATCTACCTTCCCCCAACAGAGAACCGTGGATACTGGGCTCATTCATCCAGGCAGCAGGAACTTGGCTTGTAGAAGTTTCACTTCACACTGAACAGGAACGAAATTCCTGCTCAGCTGGCACTGATCACGGTTATGTATTTTTAGGGTTCAAGAAGATTGGGATGATCCTGTGTTGTGCCTAGGGCTTTTTCCCTAGAAGATACTCCTGAGAAGATGGTAAAGATGAGTCAGGAAAACTCTTCTAAAAATCCCCTTCTTTCCTAGGCTGGTTTCAAGCTGTAACTCACTTGATCACTTCCCACTAGTTTTAGTAAAACATCCTAAGGGGGCAGAAAATGCCCAGCTGCAAGGCTGGCTGGAGTGACTTACAGCTCCCTGAAAGCTGCAGGCGAAGCAGCTTGGGAAGCACAGCAAGAAGAACAGACAGACCTGCCCTTGCTTGGGTGGCTCAGTCTGTGGCAAGCACTACCACAAGGGGGAGAGATTAAAACTCGATGGCAGTATAGATTTTCTCTACATTTTTGACTGGTTTGCCCAAAATTGTGCTTGATGCTTATTTTTCAGTTACCTGTCCATTTTCAACTTCATTTCTGAATGGGATGAGAGCAACAGAGGGTTTTAATGGCCACTGAGCTAATGACCACACCATTGTGCCCATCGACCACAATCCAGTGGGCTGTAGGGAGGAAAAAAAATCTGAATTTAAAAACAACCGTGCAAGAAGTTTGTGGAGACTGGCATGAAATGTCGGGATGTGCTTGCCTCTGCCAGTGGTGTAGACAAGCAGTACTGTGAATAGAGAAGATGGGCTGTCATCTCACAAGATTTAAAAAGGCCAACCCATGTGCCCGATGTACACAGAACCCTCCTGTCACAAAAATGTAAAACTAACAGATAATGCGTTTCTAAAGAAGAAGTGCTTGGACTAATGACTCGAAATGATTCTAAAAGCCAGAGGCATGAACAAATGATGGCACAGCATGGCCCACGCACCCCATTTTTTCTCCTGATGCCGTGTACCTGCAGGGGAGAAAGGCCTGCTATGGCAGGTTTGGAAGGCAGTCAAGGCTGTCTGCACAGAACAGCGGACTGTGACATCAGCAGTCCAAAGACTCCATGGATGGCAACCTCGGTGAGCAATGCACTGTGACCTCACATCCCTCACTGCTTATGTTTGGGCATGGGCAGAGCCTGGCCCAGACTCACTCGCGCCTGGACCCCTGGCAAGCGTGCCTGGGAGGACTGGATGCCTGCGAGGTTGTTGGGAGCTGCTGTCAGCAACTCTCAGTTCTCATTTGCGAGACATTGCCTGTTTCCTCAACCCTACCTGGTTCAGGAAGCCAAGTACTGTGGGTGGTGCTTGCAGCAGCACAGGTGAGCAGTGCAGGAAATGTGCCCATGGGGCAGCCCGGGGGTGGGCAATGGTGTTTGGGGAGCTGTGAGTGTGTCCTTCTTGAGGGGCCTAGGCATTTATTCTACCCGCCCATCTCCCTGGGACAGCAAGTGACCATTTTGCAGCGTGTCACGCCAGCAAGAGGGAGCAGCTGCTGTCCCCAGCTCTGCTGCACCACGCAAACATGGCCACGGGGACAGAGTGGAACTGCCCCATCTGCCGTGACACTCAAGGTGAAATCGCTTCTGTAACGCCCTGTGTCCATGTGTTCTGCCTGGGCTGCATCGTGCGGTGGGCCAAGAGGAAACCATCGTGCCCCCTGTGCAGGCAGGCTATCAAGAGCATCATCTACTCTGTTCGGTCAGAGGAAGACTTTCTGGAGATAGTTCTTCCAAGCCCCTCGGATTCATCAGCTGCTGGCCACCAGGATGAGCAGGGGGCTGCGGAGCTGATGCCCAGGACTTATGTAGCTGGCTTCCCACCTGAGGTCTGGGCAGGCTTTTTCCAGGACTGCTCAGAAATCCTTGAGCCCCTGCTGCCCTGGCTGAACCAGGAAATATCGGAGCTTTTCAGAACCAGCTGGTGGGAGGTGGCTTTGGCCCAGAGCGCCATCGTGGCAAATTTATGCCGCTATGGGCTGAGTGAGGAGGCCTTGGTCCGGGAGCTGCACCCCTTGCTGCAGGAGGCGACGGTGGCATTTGTGCGCCGGCTCATCGACATTGCCGCTGACCGGTGCAGTGATGCGATCCTGCGGCAGATGAACCTCCTGAACGCTCATGCTGATGAGGAGGAGGAGGAGGAGGAGGGAGAAGAGGAGGGCCGCACAGCCATCCCTGGCCCCTCTGCCTCCCGCCAGGGGACTCCCACCCCCATCCTGCTGGCCTCCTCCTGCAGCCCTGCAGTCTCCAGCGTGGAAGCGGACAGCCGCACGTTGGAAGCCACCCTCCGCGGGGGGCCCGGCCGCTCTCCATCCGCGCCTGACCCTGCAGAGCGGGAGCAGTCCCAGGAGGAGCCGGGCGGGGCAGCAGCAGTAGCAGGCCCCTCTGCCCAGGGCTGCAGCCGCAGCCCTTCCGCTCCTGGCCGGGACAGGGACTGCTTGCCCGAGGGGCCCCGGCGCCCTGCAAAGAGGAGGGCTTCTGGCCCTCACGACTCTCCCCAGCCCCCAAAAAGGCCGTCCCGCCGGCGGCAGCACAAGCCAAGAACCCCTGTTTGTAGAAGAAGGAAATAAACTGTTGGTTTTTTGACACAGTCTCTGAGGGTTGCTTTCTCCCCCTTCTCCTGGTGTCTTTTTCCTCTCCCCTCACGCCTCACTGTGGGTGGTAACTGCCTTGTTTTGGGCTTTTGGGCACGGCCACGGGCCTCTGGAGCCGCAAGGCCATATCCGCGCCATCTTCTCCTGCAACAAATCCCGCTGCAGCTGAGGGCAGAGGGGGCAGCAGGGACCGCTGGTTTATCAGAGGAACGACGGCCTCAGCCTGCACCCAGTTCTCCTCCCTGTCCACCGACCGTCACTTTCTGCTCTGCTTTCTCGACGTCAGCCAGCGCACCCTCGCTCCCCAAAAGGCTGCCAGGGAGGCACAGAAAATGAGCAGGGACATCTGAGCCAGAGACAAGACTTGGAGTAACAGGATTTGCGGGAGGGGAAGGGGAAGGGGAAGGGGAAGGGGAAGGGGAAGGGTTTGCGGGAGGGGAAGGGGAAGGGGAAGGGGAAGGGGAAGGGAAGATGGGGGGGTGAACAGGGCTGATGGTGATGCAAAGATCTAGAACATCTGAAGGTGCCCAAGGCTCTCAGCCCTTATCTGCTGAAGAGCACTGGCAAGACCACGGGGATCCCTTCAGGAGGAGCGTTGCAGAGCTTTCTGTTCTCATGCCCTGCAGAGATGGGGCAGCAGCTGTAAGATAGAGGGTGCAGAGATGCCACAAGAGATTCCAGTGCTTTGGAGCACCCAGTGGTGTCCTGCCAGCCATGGGAAGGAATGTTGTGTGCAACAATGTGTTAGGCTGGGGGCCTGTGGCTATTCTCACAAGCCCCTGAGATGCCTCTATGTTGAGTCAGAATATGGACATCTCCAGGATGGTTTACCAGCCTATGAGACAAGGAAGTGAAAGGTCTCACTCAAGTGCTCAGGGAATAGCTGGTCACCAGCACTGAGGTCAGGAAAGAATTTTCTCCTCGGACAGATTGGTAATGGGACCCAGGGTTATTTTACCTCCCTCTGCTGCACTGAGCCTGACCACTGCTTAGGGCTTCTTCAGTCTCTTTTGGCTGGGTTGCTGCCTGCTGCTCATGCCCCATGAAGATGGCCTCTCACACCCTGCAGCTTGGGGGAGAATGGCTTTTTTTTTTTCCCCATGGTGGACTATCAAGCGTCCTCAGGTGTTTTTTTACCTTCCTCTACAGCACTGAGCATGACCTGTTGTCAGGGCTCCTTTGGGCCATTTTGGCCAGATACTGCTGCTCATGCTCCACAAGGTGGCCCTTGTGGCCCACATCTGGAGGGAAGAGGCTTCCCAGACTTCCTGGGTGGGCCCCAAAAGTGGCGGTACCAGTCTACCTTGCCCATCTTTCCCAACTCTCAACACTGTCCTAAATCAGTCCAGCTCAATAGCAAGGGATGACCAGGGATGGTGCTGCGCAGGGTTTAGAAAGAACTCTGTGGCAGCTCCCCAGGGCCCCCCCCAGCAAGTTCTGTCACTTGGCACCAGGGCACTCTTCTGTGCACATGCTGGGGTCTCCAAGGGCATTATTCCCCATGGGGATGAGGCACCAGAGCGAGCTCATCACCAATGCCAGCACTAGCTCTCTCTTCTGGGCCACGAACAATTCCTTGTAGACTGTGTTTCCCAGAGAAAGGGGAACCAAGTCATGCCTATTCCCACCTTTGTGGGTTTATCAGTGCTTTTTGGCTCTACCATTGTAGGACCCTGGCTGAACCTCTGTGACTCCTGGGCTCCCACATCTGATGTCTACTGAAACAAAAGGGTCTTTTCTCTGTGTTTTAAATTTTCTGTCTTTTAATTTCTCTGTGTTGCTTCTGGTGCTCCACTGGTCTTCTTTGGGAAACTTTTGGAAGGCCACCACGTGAAGAAATTGAACACCAGTACACACTGAGAGGTTGCCTCTGATGACATTTCTTCCCAGCACTGGACTAGCAGAAGGCACTAAATACCCATAACCATCTCCCAGCCTAGGCACTGGCTCTGTCACTTTGTGGGAAGAAGACATGTACCTTCTGAGGGGAAGAAGAGCTGTGGATCATCTCAAGATAATGGAACCACCTGCACTGATTTGCAAAAAGTGTTTTTTGAAATTTTGCTGGGTTTATCCAGCTTCGCTGGGTTTCCACAGGACAACAAACCCCCACACCTCTGATATTATCAAGGCTCAAAGATCAAGCCTTCAGTCTGGTGCAGGATGTGCTTCTCATCTAAATGGTTGCAAACCATTTGGAGGTGAGCAATACCTGTTCATTTCTCCATGAATATTCTTTTTAGCTCCTTGTGCTCATTTTTAGAAATGTCTGGTCTGTTTTCTATGGAAGAACATACTAAAACACAAGAGCCTGAGAACAGCAGTGCTCCCTCAGAGGGAAGGTCCATCTGGCCCAATAGTCTGTCTCCAAAGTGTCCAACCACCAGTGTCTGAAGAAGAGCACATGAGCACTGAAGTCTAGTCCTGCCAGGACGTGGGGGTGCTCACAGGCCTCAGTGGCTGGGACTGGCCTCTCCTGGGACCCACACCCCCACCATCTCCTGCCAAGGGCCCAGGGGAGGTGTCCCAGCTCTGCCTGGGACCTTCAGTCCCTGCCTGAGCCCTGCTGTAGGTGTGCCCATCTCTGTTCCGTTCTCCTGGGTGGGCCTGGGACCTGCACTGCAGAGCTGCTCTCCGGGGTGGAGCCCTCAGACCTGGGTCGAACCTTGTCATGCAGCGCTCTGGGTTTAACATGGCATAACTGCTCTGTTCTATTCTATTCCCTGCACTCACCATGAGCCAAATAATGATGAGACTGCTATTTGTGTGAAGTTCCAGGGAGTTTTTGGTCCAAAACCACATTCAAGAACACATGCTACACAATTTACAACTGGAAATAGGATATTATTTTAATGTTTGTTTTTCTGAATCAGTTTCAGAGCTGATGCTCACAACCACTACCACAATGTGCACGTGTAGCCAGGAGCAGGCTGATGTCTTCTTCAGTTTAGCTTGAAAAATCCTTTGTAGTCTGGAAAAGGCAAGTGACAGAGCTACGGAATGCAGCAGCAGGAATACAGGCCCAGCAGGTCCTGTCTCCTGGAGGGTGAGAACATGAAGAATGAGAATCAGAAGCAACAACACAAAAGGTGTGTACTACCATGGGTATGTTCCAAAGTGTAACACGTATCAATTACAAACACACTTTCTGCCTTCTAAGATTTGCTTCATTGCTGTGCTCCCAGGCCAGGGATGCATGAAAAGCACTCTCGTGTCTGTCCTGTGCTTGTGTTGCAGGCAGGCAGAACTGGAAAATGCAGCTCTGGATGGATGCAAGAACCCCATAGGAAATGGAGCCAAGGGAAGAGCAGAGCTCAGCCCCACTCCAAACTTGCAGTGGGCAAGAGAGCCAGAGAGAGCCAGGGCGCGACTGGCGCCTTGGAGGTGTGAGGGCAGCAGGCAAGAGCGGAGCCGCAGGGGCCCAGAGGAGCCCTGACAAGGGGCCGTGCCCAGTGCTATGGAGGACAAGAAGCAACCCCCAGGCCACCCTTGGGGCCCACCCTGGGAGTCTGGAAAGCTTCCTGCCCAGTGCAGGGCATGAAAGGCTATCTTCATGGGGCATGAGCAGCAGGCAGCAACCCAGTCAGAAGGGCCTGAAGGAGCTGTGAACAGTGGTCATGCTCAGTGCTGCAGAGGAAGGCAAAACTCCCCAGGAAGTGCCAATCTGCCCTGGGGAAAAATTCCTTCCTGACCCCAGTGCTACTGATTGGCCATCCTGAGCATGGGCTCTGTAATTAAGGGACCCAGTGGAAACACAAATCTCCTTAGAGAACCACATCCCATCCTGCTTGCTAACCAGAGACACCTGGACAGGACAACCCAGGCTCAGCCAGGCCTACTGCCAGTGGTACAATAGATAGAGTCTCCAAGGGTGCTCAGGTAAGTCCCTGATCCAAAGAGATAGATGACTGGTTGGGTTTTTTTAACCTTTCCCTCTCATAATAAACCAGAACTCTTCTAGGGATCCTTAAAAGATCCTGCCCTTAAAAATGACAATGGCCTGGGCCCAGGGAGGGGCCAGGGGACAGTTTGGTGCTGCCCTCAGCACTGAAGGGGGTCAATGCAGGGAAAGAACCACGAAAAAGGTCAGACCATCACACACATCTACCTTCCCCCAACAGAGAACCGTGGATACTGGGCTCATTCATCCAGGCAGCAGGAACTTGGCTTGTAGAAGTTTCACTTCACACTGAACAGGAACGAAATTCCTGCTCAGCTGGCACTGATCACGGTTATGTATTTTTAGGGTTCAAGAAGATTGGGATGATCCTGTGTTGTGCCTAGGGCTTTTTCCCTAGAAGATACTCCTGAGAAGATGGTAAAGATGAGTCAGGAAAACTCTTCTAAAAATCCCCTTCTTTCCTAGGCTGGTTTCAAGCTGTAACTCACTTGATCACTTCCCACTAGTTTTAGTAAAACATCCTAAGGGGGCAGAAAATGCCCAGCTGCAAGGCTGGCTGGAGTGACTTACAGCTCCCTGAAAGCTGCAGGCGAAGCAGCTTGGGAAGCACAGCAAGAAGAACAGACAGACCTGCCCTTGCTTGGGTGGCTCAGTCTGTGGCAAGCACTACCACAAGGGGGAGAGATTAAAACTCGATGGCAGTATAGATTTTCTCTACATTTTTGACTGGTTTGCCCAAAATTGTGCTTGATGCTTATTTTTCAGTTACCTGTCCATTTTCAACTTCATTTCTGAATGGGATGAGAGCAACAGAGGGTTTTAATGGCCACTGAGCTAATGACCACACCATTGTGCCCATCGACCACAATCCAGTGGGCTGTAGGGAGGAAAAAAAATCTGAATTTAAAAACAACCGTGCAAGAAGTTTGTGGAGACTGGCATGAAATGTCGGGATGTGCTTGCCTCTGCCAGTGGTGTAGACAAGCAGTACTGTGAATAGAGAAGATGGGCTGTCATCTCACAAGATTTAAAAAGGCCAACCCATGTGCCCGATGTACACAGAACCCTCCTGTCACAAAAATGTAAAACTAACAGATAATGCGTTTCTAAAGAAGAAGTGCTTGGACTAATGACTCGAAATGATTCTAAAAGCCAGAGGCATGAACAAATGATGGCACAGCATGGCCCACGCACCCCATTTTTTCTCCTGATGCCGTGTACCTGCAGGGGAGAAAGGCCTGCTATGGCAGGTTTGGAAGGCAGTCAAGGCTGTCTGCACAGAACAGCGGACTGTGACATCAGCAGTCCAAAGACTCCATGGATGGCAACCTCGGTGAGCAATGCACTGTGACCTCACATCCCTCACTGCTTATGTTTGGGCATGGGCAGAGCCTGGCCCAGACTCACTCGCGCCTGGACCCCTGGCAAGCGTGCCTGGGAGGACTGGATGCCTGCGAGGTTGTTGGGAGCTGCTGTCAGCAACTCTCAGTTCTCATTTGCGAGACATTGCCTGTTTCCTCAACCCTACCTGGTTCAGGAAGCCAAGTACTGTGGGTGGTGCTTGCAGCAGCACAGGTGAGCAGTGCAGGAAATGTGCCCATGGGGCAGCCCGGGGGTGGGCAATGGTGTTTGGGGAGCTGTGAGTGTGTCCTTCTTGAGGGGCCTAGGCATTTATTCTACCCGCCCATCTCCCTGGGACAGCAAGTGACCATTTTGCAGCGTGTCACGCCAGCAAGAGGGAGCAGCTGCTGTCCCCAGCTCTGCTGCACCACGCAAACATGGCCACGGGGACAGAGTGGAACTGCCCCATCTGCCGTGACACTCAAGGTGAAATCGCTTCTGTAACGCCCTGTGTCCATGTGTTCTGCCTGGGCTGCATCGTGCGGTGGGCCAAGAGGAAACCATCGTGCCCCCTGTGCAGGCAGGCTATCAAGAGCATCATCTACTCTGTTCGGTCAGAGGAAGACTTTCTGGAGATAGTTCTTCCAAGCCCCTCGGATTCATCAGCTGCTGGCCACCAGGATGAGCAGGGGGCTGCGGAGCTGATGCCCAGGACTTATGTAGCTGGCTTCCCACCTGAGGTCTGGGCAGGCTTTTTCCAGGACTGCTCAGAAATCCTTGAGCCCCTGCTGCCCTGGCTGAACCAGGAAATATCGGAGCTTTTCAGAACCAGCTGGTGGGAGGTGGCTTTGGCCCAGAGCGCCATCGTGGCAAATTTATGCCGCTATGGGCTGAGTGAGGAGGCCTTGGTCCGGGAGCTGCACCCCTTGCTGCAGGAGGCGACGGTGGCATTTGTGCGCCGGCTCATCGACATTGCCGCTGACCGGTGCAGTGATGCGATCCTGCGGCAGATGAACCTCCTGAACGCTCATGCTGATGAGGAGGAGGAGGAGGAGGAGGGAGAAGAGGAGGGCCGCACAGCCATCCCTGGCCCCTCTGCCTCCCGCCAGGGGACTCCCACCCCCATCCTGCTGGCCTCCTCCTGCAGCCCTGCAGTCTCCAGCGTGGAAGCGGACAGCCGCACGTTGGAAGCCACCCTCCGCGGGGGGCCCGGCCGCTCTCCATCCGCGCCTGACCCTGCAGAGCGGGAGCAGTCCCAGGAGGAGCCGGGCGGGGCAGCAGCAGTAGCAGGCCCCTCTGCCCAGGGCTGCAGCCGCAGCCCTTCCGCTCCTGGCCGGGACAGGGACTGCTTGCCCGAGGGGCCCCGGCGCCCTGCAAAGAGGAGGGCTTCTGGCCCTCACGACTCTCCCCAGCCCCCAAAAAGGCCGTCCCGCCGGCGGCAGCACAAGCCAAGAACCCCTGTTTGTAGAAGAAGGAAATAAACTGTTGGTTTTTTGACACAGTCTCTGAGGGTTGCTTTCTCCCCCTTCTCCTGGTGTCTTTTTCCTCTCCCCTCACGCCTCACTGTGGGTGGTAACTGCCTTGTTTTGGGCTTTTGGGCACGGCCACGGGCCTCTGGAGCCGCAAGGCCATATCCGCGCCATCTTCTCCTGCAACAAATCCCGCTGCAGCTGAGGGCAGAGGGGGCAGCAGGGACCGCTGGTTTATCAGAGGAACGACGGCCTCAGCCTGCACCCAGTTCTCCTCCCTGTCCACCGACCGTCACTTTCTGCTCTGCTTTCTCGACGTCAGCCAGCGCACCCTCGCTCCCCGAAAGGCTGCCAGGGAGGCACAGAAAATGAGCAGGGACATCTGAGCCAGAGACAAGACTTGGAGTAACAGGATTTGCGGGAGGGGAAGGGGAAGGGGAAGGGTTTGCGGGAGGGGAAGGGGAAGGGGAAGGGGAAGGGAAGATGGGGGGGTGAACAGGGCTGATGGTGATGCAAAGATCTAGAACATCTGAAGGTGCCCAAGGCTCTCAGCCCTTATCTGCTGAAGAGCACTGGCAAGACCACGGGGATCCCTTCAGGAGGAGCGTTGCAGAGCTTTCTGTTCTCATGCCCTGCAGAGATGGGGCAGCAGCTGTAAGATAGAGGGTGCAGAGATGCCACAAGAGATTCCAGTGCTTTGGAGCACCCAGTGGTGTCCTGCCAGCCATGGGAAGGAATGTTGTGTGCAACAATGTGTTAGGCTGGGGGCCTGTGGCTATTCTCACAAGCCCCTGAGATGCCTCTATGTTGAGTCAGAATATGGACATCTCCAGGATGGTTTACCAGCCTATGAGACAAGGAAGTGAAAGGTCTCACTCAAGTGCTCAGGGAATAGCTGGTCACCAGCACTGAGGTCAGGAAAGAATTTTCTCCTCGGACAGATTGGTAATGGGACCCAGGGTTATTTTACCTCCCTCTGCTGCACTGAGCCTGACCACTGCTTAGGGCTTCTTCAGTCTCTTTTGGCTGGGTTGCTGCCTGCTGCTCATGCCCCATGAAGATGGCCTCTCACACCCTGCAGCTTGGGGGAGAATGGCTTTTTTTTTTTCCCCATGGTGGACTATCAAGCGTCCTCAGGTGTTTTTTTACCTTCCTCTACAGCACTGAGCATGACCTGTTGTCAGGGCTCCTTTGGGCCATTTTGGCCAGATACTGCTGCTCATGCTCCACAAGGTGGCCCTTGTGGCCCACATCTGGAGGGAAGAGGCTTCCCAGACTTCCTGGGTGGGCCCCAAAAGTGGCGGTACCAGTCTACCTTGCCCATCTTTCCCAACTCTCAACACTGTCCTAAATCAGTCCAGCTCAATAGCAAGGGATGACCAGGGATGGTGCTGCGCAGGGTTTAGAAAGAACTCTGTGGCAGCTCCCCAGGGCCCCCCCCAGCAAGTTCTGTCACTTGGCACCAGGGCACTCTTCTGTGCACATGCTGGGGTCTCCAAGGGCATTATTCCCCATGGGGATGAGGCACCAGAGCGAGCTCATCACCAATGCCAGCACTAGCTCTCTCTTCTGGGCCACGAACAATTCCTTGTAGACTGTGTTTCCCAGAGAAAGGGGAACCAAGTCATGCCTATTCCCACCTTTGTGGGTTTATCAGTGCTTTTTGGCTCTACCATTGTAGGACCCTGGCTGAACCTCTGTGACTCCTGGGCTCCCACATCTGATGTCTACTGAAACAAAAGGGTCTTTTCTCTGTGTTTTAAATTTTCTGTCTTTTAATTTCTCTGTGTTGCTTCTGGTGCTCCACTGGTCTTCTTTGGGAAACTTTTGGAAGGCCACCACGTGAAGAAATTGAACACCAGTACACACTGAGAGGTTGCCTCTGATGACATTTCTTCCCAGCACTGGACTAGCAGAAGGCACTAAATACCCATAACCATCTCCCAGCCTAGGCACTGGCTCTGTCACTTTGTGGGAAGAAGACATGTACCTTCTGAGGGGAAGAAGAGCTGTGGATCATCTCAAGATAATGGAACCACCTGCACTGATTTGCAAAAAGTGTTTTTTGAAATTTTGCTGGGTTTATCCAGCTTCGCTGGGTTTCCACAGGACAACAAACCCCCACACCTCTGATATTATCAAGGCTCAAAGATCAAGCCTTCAGTCTGGTGCAGGATGTGCTTCTCATCTAAATGGTTGCAAACCATTTGGAGGTGAGCAATACCTGTTCATTTCTCCATGAATATTCTTTTTAGCTCCTTGTGCTCATTTTTAGAAATGTCTGGTCTGTTTTCTATGGAAGAACATACTAAAACACAAGAGCCTGAGAACAGCAGTGCTCCCTCAGAGGGAAGGTCCATCTGGCCCAATAGTCTGTCTCCAAAGTGTCCAACCACCAGTGTCTGAAGAAGAGCACATGAGCACTGAAGTCTAGTCCTGCCAGGACGTGGGGGTGCTCACAGGCCTCAGTGGCTGGGACTGGCCTCTCCTGGGACCCACACCCCCACCATCTCCTGCCAAGGGCCCAGGGGAGGTGTCCCAGCTCTGCCTGGGACCTTCAGTCCCTGCCTGAGCCCTGCTGTAGGTGTGCCCATCTCTGTTCCGTTCTCCTGGGTGGGCCTGGGACCTGCACTGCAGAGCTGCTCTCCGGGGTGGAGCCCTCAGACCTGGGTCGAACCTTGTCATGCAGCGCTCTGGGTTTAACATGGCATAACTGCTCTGTTCTATTCTATTCCCTGCACTCACCATGAGCCAAATAATGATGAGACTGCTATTTGTGTGAAGTTCCAGGGAGTTTTTGGTCCAAAACCACATTCAAGAACACATGCTACACAATTTACAACTGGAAATAGGATATTATTTTAATGTTTGTTTTTCTGAATCAGTTTCAGAGCTGATGCTCACAACCACTACCACAATGTGCACGTGTAGCCAGGAGCAGGCTGATGTCTTCTTCAGTTTAGCTTGAAAAATCCTTTGTAGTCTGGAAAAGGCAAGTGACAGAGCTACGGAATGCAGCAGCAGGAATACAGGCCCAGCAGGTCCTGTCTCCTGGAGGGTGAGAACATGAAGAATGAGAATCAGAAGCAACAACACAAAAGGTGTGTACTACCATGGGTATGTTCCAAAGTGTAACACGTATCAATTACAAACACACTTTCTGCCTTCTAAGATTTGCTTCATTGCTGTGCTCCCAGGCCAGGGATGCATGAAAAGCACTCTCGTGTCTGTCCTGTGCTTGTGTTGCAGGCAGGCAGAACTGGAAAATGCAGCTCTGGATGGATGCAAGAACCCCATAGGAAATGGAGCCAAGGGAAGAGCAGAGCTCAGCCCCACTCCAAACTTGCAGTGGGCAAGAGAGCCAGAGAGAGCCAGGGCGCGACTGGCGCCTTGGAGGTGTGAGGGCAGCAGGCAAGAGCGGAGCCGCAGGGGCCCAGAGGAGCCCTGACAAGGGGCCGTGCCCAGTGCTATGGAGGACAAGAAGCAACCCCCAGGCCACCCTTGGGGCCCACCCTGGGAGTCTGGAAAGCTTCCTGCCCAGTGCAGGGCATGAAAGGCTATCTTCATGGGGCATGAGCAGCAGGCAGCAACCCAGTCAGAAGGGCCTGAAGGAGCTGTGAACAGTGGTCATGCTCAGTGCTGCAGAGGAAGGCAAAACTCCCCAGGAAGTGCCAATCTGCCCTGGGGAAAAATTCCTTCCTGACCCCAGTGCTACTGATTGGCCATCCTGAGCATGGGCTCTGTAATTAAGGGACCCAGTGGAAACACAAATCTCCTTAGAGAACCACATCCCATCCTGCTTGCTAACCAGAGACACCTGGACAGGACAACCCAGGCTCAGCCAGGCCTACTGCCAGTGGTACAATAGATAGAGTCTCCAAGGGTGCTCAGGTAAGTCCCTGATCCAAAGAGATAGATGACTGGTTGGGTTTTTTTAACCTTTCCCTCTCATAATAAACCAGAACTCTTCTAGGGATCCTTAAAAGATCCTGCCCTTAAAAATGACAATGGCCTGGGCCCAGGGAGGGGCCAGGGGACAGTTTGGTGCTGCCCTCAGCACTGAAGGGGGTCAATGCAGGGAAAGAACCACGAAAAAGGTCAGACCATCACACACATCTACCTTCCCCCAACAGAGAACCGTGGATACTGGGCTCATTCATCCAGGCAGCAGGAACTTGGCTTGTAGAAGTTTCACTTCACACTGAACAGGAACGAAATTCCTGCTCAGCTGGCACTGATCACGGTTATGTATTTTTAGGGTTCAAGAAGGTAGGGATGATCCTGTGTTGTGCCTAGGGCTTTTTCCCTAGAAGATACTCCTGAGAAGATGGTAAAGATGAGTCAGGAAAACTCTTCTAAAAATCCCCTTCTTTCCTAGGCTGGTTTCAAGCTGTAACTCACTTGATCACTTCCCACTAGTTTTAGTAAAACATCCTAAGGGGGCAGAAAATGCCCAGCTGCAAGGCTGGCTGGAGTGACTTACAGCTCCCTGAAAGCTGCAGGCGAAGCAGCTTGGGAAGCACAGCAAGAAGAACAGACAGACCTGCCCTTGCTTGGGTGGCTCAGTCTGTGGCAAGCACTACCACAAGGGGGAGAGATTAAAACTCGATGGCAGTATAGATTTTCTCTACATTTTTGACTGGTTTGCCCAAAATTGTGCTTGATGCTTATTTTTCAGTTACCTGTCCATTTTCAACTTCATTTCTGAATGGGATGAGAGCAACAGAGGGTTTTAATGGCCACTGAGCTAATGACCACACCATTGTGCCCATCGACCACAATCCAGTGGGCTGTAGGGAGGAAAAAAAATCTGAATTTAAAAACAACCGTGCAAGAAGTTTGTGGAGACTGGCATGAAATGTCGGGATGTGCTTGCCTCTGCCAGTGGTGTAGACAAGCAGTACTGTGAATAGAGAAGATGGGCTGTCATCTCACAAGATTTAAAAAGGCCAACCCATGTGCCCGATGTACACAGAACCCTCCTGTCACAAAAATGTAAAACTAACAGATAATGCGTTTCTAAAGAAGAAGTGCTTGGACTAATGACTCGAAATGATTCTAAAAGCCAGAGGCATGAACAAATGATGGCACAGCATGGCCCACGCACCCCATTTTTTCTCCTGATGCCGTGTACCTGCAGGGGAGAAAGGCCTGCTATGGCAGGTTTGGAAGGCAGTCAAGGCTGTCTGCACAGAACAGCGGACTGTGACATCAGCAGTCCAAAGACTCCATGGATGGCAACCTCGGTGAGCAATGCACTGTGACCTCACATCCCTCACTGCTTATGTTTGGGCATGGGCAGAGCCTGGCCCAGACTCACTCGCGCCTGGACCCCTGGCAAGCGTGCCTGGGAGGACTGGATGCCTGCGAGGTTGTTGGGAGCTGCTGTCAGCAACTCTCAGTTCTCATTTGCGAGACATTGCCTGTTTCCTCAACCCTACCTGGTTCAGGAAGCCAAGTACTGTGGGTGGTGCTTGCAGCAGCACAGGTGAGCAGTGCAGGAAATGTGCCCATGGGGCAGCCCGGGGGTGGGCAATGGTGTTTGGGGAGCTGTGAGTGTGTCCTTCTTGAGGGGCCTAGGCATTTATTCTACCCGCCCATCTCCCTGGGACAGCAAGTGACCATTTTGCAGCGTGTCACGCCAGCAAGAGGGAGCAGCTGCTGTCCCCAGCTCTGCTGCACCACGCAAACATGGCCACGGGGACAGAGTGGAACTGCCCCATCTGCCGTGACACTCAAGGTGAAATCGCTTCTGTAACGCCCTGTGTCCATGTGTTCTGCCTGGGCTGCATCGTGCGGTGGGCCAAGAGGAAACCATCGTGCCCCCTGTGCAGGCAGGCTATCAAGAGCATCATCTACTCTGTTCGGTCAGAGGAAGACTTTCTGGAGATAGTTCTTCCAAGCCCCTCGGATTCATCAGCTGCTGGCCACCAGGATGAGCAGGGGGCTGCGGAGCTGATGCCCAGGACTTATGTAGCTGGCTTCCCACCTGAGGTCTGGGCAGGCTTTTTCCAGGACTGCTCAGAAATCCTTGAGCCCCTGCTGCCCTGGCTGAACCAGGAAATATCGGAGCTTTTCAGAACCAGCTGGTGGGAGGTGGCTTTGGCCCAGAGCGCCATCGTGGCAAATTTATGCCGCTATGGGCTGAGTGAGGAGGCCTTGGTCCGGGAGCTGCACCCCTTGCTGCAGGAGGCGACGGTGGCATTTGTGCGCCGGCTCATCGACATTGCCGCTGACCGGTGCAGTGATGCGATCCTGCGGCAGATGAACCTCCTGAACGCTCATGCTGATGAGGAGGAGGAGGAGGAGGAGGGAGAAGAGGAGGGCCGCACAGCCATCCCTGGCCCCTCTGCCTCCCGCCAGGGGACTCCCACCCCCATCCTGCTGGCCTCCTCCTGCAGCCCTGCAGTCTCCAGCGTGGAAGCGGACAGCCGCACGTTGGAAGCCACCCTCCGCGGGGGGCCCGGCCGCTCTCCATCCGCGCCTGACCCTGCAGAGCGGGAGCAGTCCCAGGAGGAGCCGGGCGGGGCAGCAGCAGTAGCAGGCCCCTCTGCCCAGGGCTGCAGCCGCAGCCCTTCCGCTCCTGGCCGGGACAGGGACTGCTTGCCCGAGGGGCCCCGGCGCCCTGCAAAGAGGAGGGCTTCTGGCCCTCACGACTCTCCCCAGCCCCCAAAAAGGCCGTCCCGCTGGCGGCAGCACAAGCCAAGAACCCCTGTTTGTAGAAGAAGGAAATAAACTGTTGGTTTTTTGACACAGTCTCTGAGGGTTGCTTTCTCCCCCTTCTCCTGGTGTCTTTTTCCTCTCCCCTCACGCCTCACTGTGGGTGGTAACTGCCTTGTTTTGGGCTTTTGGGCACGGCCACGGGCCTCTGGAGCCGCAAGGCCATATCCGCGCCATCTTCTCCTGCAACAAATCCCGCTGCAGCTGAGGGCAGAGGGGGCAGCAGGGACCGCTGGTTTATCAGAGGAACGACGGCCTCAGCCTGCACCCAGTTCTCCTCCCTGTCCACCGACCGTCACTTTCTGCTCTGCTTTCTCGACGTCAGCCAGCGCACCCTCGCTCCCCAAAAGGCTGCCAGGGAGGCACAGAAAATGAGCAGGGACATCTGAGCCAGAGACAAGACTTGGAGTAACAGGATTTGCGGGAGGGGAAGGGGAAGGGGAAGGGTTTGCGGGAGGGGAAGGGGAAGGGGAAGGGGAAGGGAAGATGGGGGGGTGAACAGGGCTGATGGTGATGCAAAGATCTAGAACATCTGAAGGTGCCCAAGGCTCTCAGCCCTTATCTGCTGAAGAGCACTGGCAAGACCACGGGGATCCCTTCAGGAGGAGCGTTGCAGAGCTTTCTGTTCTCATGCCCTGCAGAGATGGGGCAGCAGCTGTAAGATAGAGGGTGCAGAGATGCCACAAGAGATTCCAGTGCTTTGGAGCACCCAGTGGTGTCCTGCCAGCCATGGGAAGGAATGTTGTGTGCAACAATGTGTTAGGCTGGGGGCCTGTGGCTATTCTCACAAGCCCCTGAGATGCCTCTATGTTGAGTCAGAATATGGACATCTCCAGGATGGTTTACCAGCCTATGAGACAAGGAAGTGAAAGGTCTCACTCAAGTGCTCAGGGAATAGCTGGTCACCAGCACTGAGGTCAGGAAAGAATTTTCTCCTCGGACAGATTGGTAATGGGACCCAGGGTTATTTTACCTCCCTCTGCTGCACTGAGCCTGACCACTGCTTAGGGCTTCTTCAGTCTCTTTTGGCTGGGTTGCTGCCTGCTGCTCATGCCCCATGAAGATGGCCTCTCACACCCTGCAGCTTGGGGGAGAATGGCTTTTTTTTTTTCCCCATGGTGGACTATCAAGCGTCCTCAGGTGTTTTTTTACCTTCCTCTACAGCACTGAGCATGACCTGTTGTCAGGGCTCCTTTGGGCCATTTTGGCCAGATACTGCTGCTCATGCTCCACAAGGTGGCCCTTGTGGCCCACATCTGGAGGGAAGAGGCTTCCCAGACTTCCTGGGTGGGCCCCAAAAGTGGCGGTACCAGTCTACCTTGCCCATCTTTCCCAACTCTCAACACTGTCCTAAATCAGTCCAGCTCAATAGCAAGGGATGACCAGGGATGGTGCTGCGCAGGGTTTAGAAAGAACTCTGTGGCAGCTCCCCAGGGCCCCCCCCAGCAAGTTCTGTCACTTGGCACCAGGGCACTCTTCTGTGCACATGCTGGGGTCTCCAAGGGCATTATTCCCCATGGGGATGAGGCACCAGAGCGAGCTCATCACCAATGCCAGCACTAGCTCTCTCTTCTGGGCCACGAACAATTCCTTGTAGACTGTGTTTCCCAGAGAAAGGGGAACCAAGTCATGCCTATTCCCACCTTTGTGGGTTTATCAGTGCTTTTTGGCTCTACCATTGTAGGACCCTGGCTGAACCTCTGTGACTCCTGGGCTCCCACATCTGATGTCTACTGAAACAAAAGGGTCTTTTCTCTGTGTTTTAAATTTTCTGTCTTTTAATTTCTCTGTGTTGCTTCTGGTGCTCCACTGGTCTTCTTTGGGAAACTTTTGGAAGGCCACCACGTGAAGAAATTGAACACCAGTACACACTGAGAGGTTGCCTCTGATGACATTTCTTCCCAGCACTGGACTAGCAGAAGGCACTAAATACCCATAACCATCTCCCAGCCTAGGCACTGGCTCTGTCACTTTGTGGGAAGAAGACATGTACCTTCTGAGGGGAAGAAGAGCTGTGGATCATCTCAAGATAATGGAACCACCTGCACTGATTTGCAAAAAGTGTTTTTTGAAATTTTGCTGGGTTTATCCAGCTTCGCTGGGTTTCCACAGGACAACAAACCCCCACACCTCTGATATTATCAAGGCTCAAAGATCAAGCCTTCAGTCTGGTGCAGGATGTGCTTCTCATCTAAATGGTTGCAAACCATTTGGAGGTGAGCAATACCTGTTCATTTCTCCATGAATATTCTTTTTAGCTCCTTGTGCTCATTTTTAGAAATGTCTGGTCTGTTTTCTATGGAAGAACATACTAAAACACAAGAGCCTGAGAACAGCAGTGCTCCCTCAGAGGGAAGGTCCATCTGGCCCAATAGTCTGTCTCCAAAGTGTCCAACCACCAGTGTCTGAAGAAGAGCACATGAGCACTGAAGTCTAGTCCTGCCAGGACGTGGGGGTGCTCACAGGCCTCAGTGGCTGGGACTGGCCTCTCCTGGGACCCACACCCCCACCATCTCCTGCCAAGGGCCCAGGGGAGGTGTCCCAGCTCTGCCTGGGACCTTCAGTCCCTGCCTGAGCCCTGCTGTAGGTGTGCCCATCTCTGTTCCGTTCTCCTGGGTGGGCCTGGGACCTGCACTGCAGAGCTGCTCTCCGGGGTGGAGCCCTCAGACCTGGGTCGAACCTTGTCATGCAGCGCTCTGGGTTTAACATGGCATAACTGCTCTGTTCTATTCTATTCCCTGCACTCACCATGAGCCAAATAATGATGAGACTGCTATTTGTGTGAAGTTCCAGGGAGTTTTTGGTCCAAAACCACATTCAAGAACACATGCTACACAATTTACAACTGGAAATAGGATATTATTTTAATGTTTGTTTTTCTGAATCAGTTTCAGAGCTGATGCTCACAACCACTACCACAATGTGCACGTGTAGCCAGGAGCAGGCTGATGTCTTCTTCAGTTTAGCTTGAAAAATCCTTTGTAGTCTGGAAAAGGCAAGTGACAGAGCTACGGAATGCAGCAGCAGGAATACAGGCCCAGCAGGTCCTGTCTCCTGGAGGGTGAGAACATGAAGAATGAGAATCAGAAGCAACAACACAAAAGGTGTGTACTACCATGGGTATGTTCCAAAGTGTAACACGTATCAATTACAAACACACTTTCTGCCTTCTAAGATTTGCTTCATTGCTGTGCTCCCAGGCCAGGGATGCATGAAAAGCACTCTCGTGTCTGTCCTGTGCTTGTGTTGCAGGCAGGCAGAACTGGAAAATGCAGCTCTGGATGGATGCAAGAACCCCATAGGAAATGGAGCCAAGGGAAGAGCAGAGCTCAGCCCCACTCCAAACTTGCAGTGGGCAAGAGAGCCAGAGAGAGCCAGGGCGCGACTGGCGCCTTGGAGGTGTGAGGGCAGCAGGCAAGAGCGGAGCCGCAGGGGCCCAGAGGAGCCCTGACAGGGGGCCGTGCCCAGTGCTATGGAGGACAAGAAGCAACCCCCAGGCCACCCTTGGGGCCCACCCTGGGAGTCTGGAAAGCTTCCTGCCCAGTGCAGGGCATGAAAGGCTATCTTCATGGGGCATGAGCAGCAGGCAGCAACCCAGTCAGAAGGGCCTGAAGGAGCTGTGAACAGTGGTCATGCTCAGTGCTGCAGAGGAAGGCAAAACTCCCCAGGAAGTGCCAATCTGCCCTGGGGAAAAATTCCTTCCTGACCCCAGTGCTACTGATTGGCCATCCTGAGCATGGGCTCTGTAATTAAGGGACCCAGTGGATACACAAATCTCCTTAGAGAACCACATCCCATCCTGCTTGCTAACCAGAGACACCTGGACAGGACAACCCAGGCTCAGCCAGGCCTACTGCCAGTGGTACAATAGATAGAGTCTCCAAGGGTGCTCAGGTAAGTCCCTGATCCAAAGAGATAGATGACTGGTTGGGTTTTTTTAACCTTTCCCTCTCATAATAAACCAGAACTCTTCTAGGGATCCTTAAAAGATCCTGCCCTTAAAAATGACAATGGCCTGGGCCCAGGGAGGGGCCAGGGGACAGTTTGGTGCTGCCCTCAGCACTGAAGGGGGTCAATGCAGGGAAAGAACCACGAAAAAGGTCAGACCATCACACACATCTACCTTCCCCCAACAGAGAACCGTGGATACTGGGCTCATTCATCCAGGCAGCAGGAACTTGGCTTGTAGAAGTTTCACTTCACACTGAACAGGAACGAAATTCCTGCTCAGCTGGCACTGATCACGGTTATGTATTTTTAGGGTTCAAGAAGATTGGGATGATCCTGTGTTGTGCCTAGGGCTTTTTCCCTAGAAGATACTCCTGAGAAGATGGTAAAGATGAGTCAGGAAAACTCTTCTAAAAATCCCCTTCTTTCCTAGGCTGGTTTCAAGCTGTAACTCACTTGATCACTTCCCACTAGTTTTAGTAAAACATCCTAAGGGGGCAGAAAATGCCCAGCTGCAAGGCTGGCTGGAGTGACTTACAGCTCCCTGAAAGCTGCAGGCGAAGCAGCTTGGGAAGCACAGCAAGAAGAACAGACAGACCTGCCCTTGCTTGGGTGGCTCAGTCTGTGGCAAGCACTACCACAAGGGGGAGAGATTAAAACTCGATGGCAGTATAGATTTTCTCTACATTTTTGACTGGTTTGCCCAAAATTGTGCTTGATGCTTATTTTTCAGTTACCTGTCCATTTTCAACTTCATTTCTGAATGGGATGAGAGCAACAGAGGGTTTTAATGGCCACTGAGCTAATGACCACACCATTGTGCCCATCGACCACAATCCAGTGGGCTGTAGGGAGGAAAAAAAATCTGAATTTAAAAACAACCGTGCAAGAAGTTTGTGGAGACTGGCATGAAATGTCGGGATGTGCTTGCCTCTGCCAGTGGTGTAGACAAGCAGTACTGTGAATAGAGAAGATGGGCTGTCATCTCACAAGATTTAAAAAGGCCAACCCATGTGCCCGATGTACACAGAACCCTCCTGTCACAAAAATGTAAAACTAACAGATAATGCGTTTCTAAAGAAGAAGTGCTTGGACTAATGACTCGAAATGATTCTAAAAGCCAGAGGCATGAACAAATGATGGCACAGCATGGCCCACGCACCCCATTTTTTCTCCTGATGCCGTGTACCTGCAGGGGAGAAAGGCCTGCTATGGCAGGTTTGGAAGGCAGTCAAGGCTGTCTGCACAGAACAGCGGACTGTGACATCAGCAGTCCAAAGACTCCATGGATGGCAACCTCGGTGAGCAATGCACTGTGACCTCACATCCCTCACTGCTTATGTTTGGGCATGGGCAGAGCCTGGCCCAGACTCACTCGCGCCTGGACCCCTGGCAAGCGTGCCTGGGAGGACTGGATGCCTGCGAGGTTGTTGGGAGCTGCTGTCAGCAACTCTCCGTTCTCATTTGCGAGACATTGCCTGTTTCCTCAACCCTACCTGGTTCAGGAAGCCAAGTACTGTGGGTGGTGCTTGCAGCAGCACAGGTGAGCAGTGCAGGAAATGTGCCCATGGGGCAGCCCGGGGGTGGGCAATGGTGTTTGGGGAGCTGTGAGTGTGTCCTTCTTGAGGGGCCTAGGCATTTATTCTACCCGCCCATCTCCCTGGGACAGCAAGTGACCATTTTGCAGCGTGTCACGCCAGCAAGAGGGAGCAGCTGCTGTCCCCAGCTCTGCTGCACCACGCAAACATGGCCACGGGGACAGAGTGGAACTGCCCCATCTGCCGTGACACTCAAGGTGAAATCGCTTCTGTAACGCCCTGTGTCCATGTGTTCTGCCTGGGCTGCATCGTGCGGTGGGCCAAGAGGAAACCATCGTGCCCCCTGTGCAGGCAGGCTATCAAGAGCATCATCTACTCTGTTCGGTCAGAGGAAGACTTTCTGGAGATAGTTCTTCCAAGCCCCTCGGATTCATCAGCTGCTGGCCACCAGGATGAGCAGGGGGCTGCGGAGCTGATGCCCAGGACTTATGTAGCTGGCTTCCCACCTGAGGTCTGGGCAGGCTTTTTCCAGGACTGCTCAGAAATCCTTGAGCCCCTGCTGCCCTGGCTGAACCAGGAAATATCGGAGCTTTTCAGAACCAGCTGGTGGGAGGTGGCTTTGGCCCAGAGCGCCATCGTGGCAAATTTATGCCGCTATGGGCTGAGTGAGGAGGCCTTGGTCCGGGAGCTGCACCCCTTGCTGCAGGAGGCGACGGTGGCATTTGTGCGCCGGCTCATCGACATTGCCGCTGACCGGTGCAGTGATGCGATCCTGCGGCAGATGAACCTCCTGAACGCTCATGCTGATGAGGAGGAGGAGGAGGAGGAGGAGGGAGAAGAGGAGGGCCGCACAGCCATCCCTGGCCCCTCTGCCTCCCGCCAGGGGACTCCCACCCCCATCCTGCTGGCCTCCTCCTGCAGCCCTGCAGTCTCCAGCGTGGAAGCGGACAGCCGCACGTTGGAAGCCACCCTCCGCGGGGGGCCCGGCCGCTCTCCATCCGCGCCTGACCCTGCAGAGCGGGAGCAGTCCCAGGAGGAGCCGGGCGGGGCAGCAGCAGTAGCAGGCCCCTCTGCCCAGGGCTGCAGCCGCAGCCCTTCCGCTCCTGGCCGGGACAGGGACTGCTTGCCCGAGGGGCCCCGGCGCCCTGCAAAGAGGAGGGCTTCTGGCCCTCACGACTCTCCCCAGCCCCCAAAAAGGCCGTCCCGCCGGCGGCAGCACAAGCCAAGAACCCCTGTTTGTAGAAGAAGGAAATAAACTGTTGGTTTTTTGACACAGTCTCTGAGGGTTGCTTTCTCCCCCTTCTCCTGGTGTCTTTTTCCTCTCCCCTCACGCCTCACTGTGGGTGGTAACTGCCTTGTTTTGGGCTTTTGGGCACGGCCACGGGCCTCTGGAGCCGCAAGGCCATATCCGCGCCATCTTCTCCTGCAACAAATCCCGCTGCAGCTGAGGGCAGAGGGGGCAGCAGGGACCGCTTGTTTATCAGAGGAACGACGGCCTCAGCCTGCACCCAGTTCTCCTCCCTGTCCACCGACCGTCACTTTCTGCTCTGCTTTCTCGACGTCAGCCAGCGCACCCTCGCTCCCCAAAAGGCTGCCAGGGAGGCACAGAAAATGAGCAGGGACATCTGAGCCAGAGACAAGACTTGGAGTAACAGGATTTGCGGGAGGGGAAGGGGAAGGGGAAGGGTTTGCGGGAGGGGAAGGGGAAGGGGAAGGGGAAGGGGAAGGGGAAGGGAAGATGGGGGGGTGAACAGGGCTGATGGTGATGCAAAGATCTAGAACATCTGAAGGTGCCCAAGGCTCTCAGCCCTTATCTGCTGAAGAGCACTGGCAAGACCACGGGGATCCCTTCAGGAGTAGCGTTGCAGAGCTTTCTGTTCTCATGCCCTGCAGAGATGGGGCAGCAGCTGTAAGATAGAGGGTGCAGAGATGCCACAAGAGATTCCAGTGCTTTGGAGCACCCAGTGGTGTCCTGCCAGCCATGGGAAGGAATGTTGTGTGCAACAATGTGTTAGGCTGGGGGCCTGGGGCTATTCTCACAAGCCCCTGAGATGCCTCTATGTTGAGTCAGAATATGGACATCTCCAGGATGGTTTACCAGCCTATGAGACAAGGAAGTGAAAGGTCTCACTCAAGTGCTCAGGGAATAGCTGGTCACCAGCACTGAGGTCAGGAAAGAATTTTCTCCTCGGACAGATTGGTAATGGGACCCAGGGTTATTTTACCTCCCTCTGCTGCACTGAGCCTGACCACTGCTTAGGGCTTCTTCAGTCTCTTTTGGCTGGGTTGCTGCCTGCTGCTCATGCCCCATGAAGATGGCCTCTCACACCCTGCAGCTTGGGGGAGAATGGCTTTTTTTTTTTCCCCATGGTGGACTATCAAGCGTCCTCAGGTGTTTTTTTACCTTCCTCTACAGCACTGAGCATGACCTGTTGTCAGGGCTCCTTTGGGCCATTTTGGCCAGATACTGCTGCTCATGCTCCACAAGGTGGCCCTTGTGGCCCACATCTGGAGGGAAGAGGCTTCCCAGACTTCCTGGGTGGGCCCCAAAAGTGGCGGTACCAGTCTACCTTGCCCATCTTTCCCAACTCTCAACACTGTCCTAAATCAGTCCAGCTCAATAGCAAGGGATGACCAGGGATGGTGCTGCGCAGGGTTTAGAAAGAACTCTGTGGCAGCTCCCCAGGGCCCCCCCCAGCAAGTTCTGTCACTTGGCACCAGGGCACTCTTCTGTGCACATGCTGGGGTCTCCAAGGGCATTATTCCCCATGGGGATGAGGCACCAGAGCGAGCTCATCACCAATGCCAGCACTAGCTCTCTCTTCTGGGCCACGAACAATTCCTTGTAGACTGTGTTTCCCAGAGAAAGGGGAACCAAGTCATGCCTATTCCCACCTTTGTGGGTTTATCAGTGCTTTTTGGCTCTACCATTGTAGGACCCTGGCTGAACCTCTGTGACTCCTGGGCTCCCACATCTGATGTCTACTGAAACAAAAGGGTCTTTTCTCTGTGTTTTAAATTTTCTGTCTTTTAATTTCTCTGTGTTGCTTCTGGTGCTCCACTGGTCTTCTTTGGGAAACTTTTGGAAGGCCACCACGTGAAGAAATTGAACACCAGTACACACTGAGAGGTTGCCTCTGATGACATTTCTTCCCAGCACTGGACTAGCAGAAGGCACTAAATACCCATAACCATCTCCCAGCCTAGGCACTGGCTCTGTCACTTTGTGGGAAGAAGACATGTACCTTCTGAGGGGAAGAAGAGCTGTGGATCATCTCAAGATAATGGAACCACCTGCACTGATTTGCAAAAAGTGTTTTTTGAAATTTTGCTGGGTTTATCCAGCTTCGCTGGGTTTCCACAGGACAACAAACCCCCACACCTCTGATATTATCAAGGCTCAAAGATCAAGCCTTCAGTCTGGTGCAGGATGTGCTTCTCATCTAAATGGTTGCAAACCATTTGGAGGTGAGCAATACCTGTTCATTTCTCCATGAATATTCTTTTTAGCTCCTTGTGCTCATTTTTAGAAATGTCTGGTCTGTTTTCTATGGAAGAACATACTAAAACACAAGAGCCTGAGAACAGCAGTGCTCCCTCAGAGGGAAGGTCCATCTGGCCCAATAGTCTGTCTCCAAAGTGTCCAACCACCAGTGTCTGAAGAAGAGCACATGAGCACTGAAGTCTAGTCCTGCCAGGACGTGGGGGTGCTCACAGGCCTCAGTGGCTGGGACTGGCCTCTCCTGGGACCCACACCCCCACCATCTCCTGCCAAGGGCCCAGGGGAGGTGTCCCAGCTCTGCCTGGGACCTTCAGTCCCTGCCTGAGCCCTGCTGTAGGTGTGCCCATCTCTGTTCCGTTCTCCTGGGTGGGCCTGGGACCTGCACTGCAGAGCTGCTCTCCGGGGTGGAGCCCTCAGACCTGGGTCGAACCTTGTCATGCAGCGCTCTGGGTTTAACATGGCATAACTGCTCTGTTCTATTCTATTCCCTGCACTCACCATGAGCCAAATAATGATGAGACTGCTATTTGTGTGAAGTTCCAGGGAGTTTTTGGTCCAAAACCACATTCAAGAACACATGCTACACAATTTACAACTGGAAATAGGATATTATTTTAATGTTTGTTTTTCTGAATCAGTTTCAGAGCTGATGCTCACAACCACTACCACAATGTGCACGTGTAGCCAGGAGCAGGCTGATGTCTTCTTCAGTTTAGCTTGAAAAATCCTTTGTAGTCTGGAAAAGGCAAGTGACAGAGCTATGGAATGCAGCAGCAGGAATACAGGCCCAGCAGGTCCTGTCTCCTGGAGGGTGAGAACATGAAGAATGAGAATCAGAAGCAACAACACAAAAGGTGTGTACTACCATGGGTATGTTCCAAAGTGTAACACGTATCAATTACAAACACACTTTCTGCCTTCTAAGATTTGCTTCATTGCTGTGCTCCCAGGCCAGGGATGCATGAAAAGCACTCTCGTGTCTGTCCTGTGCTTGTGTTGCAGGCAGGCAGAACTGGAAAATGCAGCTCTGGATGGATGCAAGAACCCCATAGGAAATGGAGCCAAGGGAAGAGCAGAGCTCAGCCCCACTCCAAACTTGCAGTGGGCAAGAGAGCCAGAGAGAGCCAGGGCGCGACTGGCGCCTTGGAGGTGTGAGGGCAGCAGGCAAGAGCGGAGCCGCAGGGGCCCAGAGGAGCCCTGACAAGGGGCCGTGCCCAGTGCTATGGAGGACAAGAAGCAACCCCCAGGCCACCCTTGGGGCCCACCCTGGGAGTCTGGAAAGCTTCCTGCCCAGTGCAGGGCATGAAAGGCTATCTTCATGGGGCATGAGCAGCAGGCAGCAACCCAGTCAGAAGGGCCTGAAGGAGCTGTGAACAGTGGTCATGCTCAGTGCTGCAGAGGAAGGCAAAACTCCCCAGGAAGTGCCAATCTGCCCTGGGGAAAAATTCCTTCCTGACCCCAGTGCTACTGATTGGCCATCCTGAGCATGGGCTCTGTAATTAAGGGACCCAGTGGAAACACAAATCTCCTTAGAGAACCACATCCCATCCGGCTTGCTAACCAGAGACACCTGGACAGGACAACCCAGGCTCAGCCAGGCCTACTGCCAGTGGTACAATAGATAGAGTCTCCAAGGGTGCTCAGGTAAGTCCCTGATCCAAAGAGATAGATGACTGGTTGGGTTTTTTTAACCTTTCCCTCTCATAATAAACCAGAACTCTTCTAGGGATCCTTAAAAGATCCTGCCCTTAAAAATGACAATGGCCTGGGCCCAGGGAGGGGCCAGGGGACAGTTTGGTGCTGCCCTCAGCACTGAAGGGGGTCAATGCAGGGAAAGAACCACGAAAAAGGTCAGACCATCACACACATCTACCTTCCCCCAACAGAGAACCGTGGATACTGGGCTCATTCATCCAGGCAGCAGGAACTTGGCTTGTAGAAGTTTCACTTCACACTGAACAGGAACGAAATTCCTGCTCAGCTGGCACTGATCACGGTTATGTATTTTTAGGGTTCAAGAAGATTGGGATGATCCTGTGTTGTGCCTAGGGCTTTTTCCCTAGAAGATACTCCTGAGAAGATGGTAAAGATGAGTCAGGAAAACTCTTCTAAAAATCCCCTTCTTTCCTAGGCTGGTTTCAAGCTGTAACTCACTTGATCACTTCCCACTAGTTTTAGTAAAACATCCTAAGGGGGCAGAAAATGCCCAGCTGCAAGGCTGGCTGGAGTGACTTACAGCTCCCTGAAAGCTGCAGGCGAAGCAGCTTGGGAAGCACAGCAAGAAGAACAGACAGACCTGCCCTTGCTTGGGTGGCTCAGTCTGTGGCAAGCACTACCACAAGGGGGAGAGATTAAAACTCGATGGCAGTATAGATTTTCTCTACATTTTTGACTGGTTTGCCCAAAATTGTGCTTGATGCTTATTTTTCAGTTACCTGTCCATTTTCAACTTCATTTCTGAATGGGATGAGAGCAACAGAGGGTTTTAATGGCCACTGAGCTAATGACCACACCATTGTGCCCATCGACCACAATCCAGTGGGCTGTAGGGAGGAAAAAAAATCTGAATTTAAAAACAACCGTGCAAGAAGTTTGTGGAGACTGGCATGAAATGTCGGGATGTGCTTGCCTCTGCCAGTGGTGTAGACAAGCAGTACTGTGAATAGAGAAGATGGGCTGTCATCTCACAAGATTTAAAAAGGCCAACCCATGTGCCCGATGTACACAGAACCCTCCTGTCACAAAAATGTAAAACTAACAGATAATGCGTTTCTAAAGAAGAAGTGCTTGGACTAATGACTCGAAATGATTCTAAAAGCCAGAGGCATGAACAAATGATGGCACAGCATGGCCCACGCACCCCATTTTTTCTCCTGATGCCGTGTACCTGCAGGGGAGAAAGGCCTGCTATGGCAGGTTTGGAAGGCAGTCAAGGCTGTCTGCACAGAACAGCGGACTGTGACATCAGCAGTCCAAAGACTCCATGGATGGCAACCTCGGTGAGCAATGCACTGTGACCTCACATCCCTCACTGCTTATGTGTGGGCATGGGCAGAGCCTGGCCCAGACTCACTCGCGCCTGGACCCCTGGCAAGCGTGCCTGGGAGGACTGGATGCCTGCGAGGTTGTTGGGAGCTGCTGTCAGCAACTCTCCGTTCTCATTTGCGAGACATTGCCTGTTTCCTCAACCCTACCTGGTTCAGGAAGCCAAGTACTGTGGGTGGTGCTTGCAGCAGCACAGGTGAGCAGTGCAGGAAATGTGCCCATGGGGCAGCCCGGGGGTGGGCAATGGTGTTTGGGGAGCTGTGAGTGTGTCCTTCTTGAGGGGCCTAGGCATTTATTCTACCCGCCCATCTCCCTGGGACAGCAAGTGACCATTTTGCAGCGTGTCACGCCAGCAAGAGGGAGCAGCTGCTGTCCCCAGCTCTGCTGCACCACGCAAACATGGCCACGGGGACAGAGTGGAACTGCCCCATCTGCCGTGACACTCAAGGTGAAATCGCTTCTGTAACGCCCTGTGTCCATGTGTTCTGCCTGGGCTGCATCGTGCGGTGGGCCAAGAGGAAACCATCGTGCCCCCTGTGCAGGCAGGCTATCAAGAGCATCATCTACTCTGTTCGGTCAGAGGAAGACTTTCTGGAGATAGTTCTTCCAAGCCCCTCGGATTCATCAGCTGCTGGCCACCAGGATGAGCAGGGGGCTGCGGAGCTGATGCCCAGGACTTATGTAGCTGGCTTCCCACCTGAGGTCTGGGCAGGCTTTTTCCAGGACTGCTCAGAAATCCTTGAGCCCCTGCTGCCCTGGCTGAACCAGGAAATATCGGAGCTTTTCAGAACCAGCTGGTGGGAGGTGGCTTTGGCCCAGAGCGCCATCGTGGCAAATTTATGCCGCTATGGGCTGAGTGAGGAGGCCTTGGTCCGGGAGCTGCACCCCTTGCTGCAGGAGGCGACGGTGGCATTTGTGCGCCGGCTCATCGACATTGCCGCTGACCGGTGCAGTGATGCGATCCTGCGGCAGATGAACCTCCTGAACGCTCATGCTGATGAGGAGGAGGAGGAGGAGGAGGGAGAAGAGGAGGGCCGCACAGCCATCCCTGGCCCCTCTGCCTCCCGCCAGGGGACTCCCACCCCCATCCTGCTGGCCTCCTCCTGCAGCCCTGCAGTCTCCAGCGTGGAAGCGGACAGCCGCACGTTGGAAGCCACCCTCCGCGGGGGGCCCGGCCGCTCTCCATCCGCGCCTGACCCTGCAGAGCGGGAGCAGTCCCAGGAGGAGCCGGGCGGGGCAGCAGCAGTAGCAGGCCCCTCTGCCCAGGGCTGCAGCCGCAGCCCTTCCGCTCCTGGCCGGGACAGGGACTGCTTGCCCGAGGGGCCCCGGCGCCCTGCAAAGAGGAGGGCTTCTGGCCCTCACGACTCTCCCCAGCCCCCAAAAAGGCCGTCCCGCCGGCGGCAGCACAAGCCAAGAACCCCTGTTTGTAGAAGAAGGAAATAAACTGTTGGTTTTTTGACACAGTCTCTGAGGGTTGCTTTCTCCCCCTTCTCCTGGTGTCTTTTTCCTCTCCCCTCACGCCTCACTGTGGGTGGTAACTGCCTTGTTTTGGGCTTTTGGGCACGGCCACGGGCCTCTGGAGCCGCAAGGCCATATCCGCGCCATCTTCTCCTGCAACAAATCCCGCTGCAGCTGAGGGCAGAGGGGGCAGCAGGGACCGCTGGTTTATCAGAGGAACGACGGCCTCAGCCTGCACCCAGTTCTCCTCCCTGTCCACCGACCGTCACTTTCTGCTCTGCTTTCTCGACGTCAGCCAGCGCACCCTCGCTCCCCAAAAGGCTGCCAGGGAGGCACAGAAAATGAGCAGGGACATCTGAGCCAGAGACAAGACTTGGAGTAACAGGATTTGCGGGAGGGGAAGGGGAAGGGGAAGGGTTTGCGGGAGGGGAAGGGGAAGGGGAAGGGGAAGGGAAGATGGGGGGGTGAACAGGGCTGATGGTGATGCAAAGATCTAGAACATCTGAAGGTGCCCAAGGCTCTCAGCCCTTATCTGCTGAAGAGCACTGGCAAGACCACGGGGATCCCTTCAGGAGGAGCGTTGCAGAGCTTTCTGTTCTCATGCCCTGCAGAGATGGGGCAGCAGCTGTAAGATAGAGGGTGCAGAGATGCCACAAGAGATTCCAGTGCTTTGGAGCACCCAGTGGTGTCCTGCCAGCCATGGGAAGGAATGTTGTGTGCAACAATGTGTTAGGCTGGGGGCCTGTGGCTATTCTCACAAGCCCCTGAGATGCCTCTATGTTGAGTCAGAATATGGACATCTCCAGGATGGTTTACCAGCCTATGAGACAAGGAAGTGAAAGGTCTCACTCAAGTGCTCAGGGAATAGCTGGTCACCAGCACTGAGGTCAGGAAAGAATTTTCTCCTCGGACAGATTGGTAATGGGACCCAGGGTTATTTTACCTCCCTCTGCTGCACTGAGCCTGACCACTGCTTAGGGCTTCTTCAGTCTCTTTTGGCTGGGTTGCTGCCTGCTGCTCATGCCCCATGAAGATGGCCTCTCACACCCTGCAGCTTGGGGGAGAATGGCTTTTTTTTTTTCCCCATGGTGGACTATCAAGCGTCCTCAGGTGTTTTTTTACCTTCCTCTACAGCACTGAGCATGACCTGTTGTCAGGGCTCCTTTGGGCCATTTTGGCCAGATACTGCTGCTCATGCTCCACAAGGTGGCCCTTGTGGCCCACATCTGGAGGGAAGAGGCTTCCCAGACTTCCTGGGTGGGCCCCAAAAGTGGCGGTACCAGTCTACCTTGCCCATCTTTCCCAACTCTCAACACTGTCCTAAATCAGTCCAGCTCAATAGCAAGGGATGACCAGGGATGGTGCTGCGCAGGGTTTAGAAAGAACTCTGTGGCAGCTCCCCAGGGCCCCCCTCAGCAAGTTCTGTCACTTGGCACCAGGGCACTCTTCTGTGCACATGCTGGGGTCTCCAAGGGCATTATTCCCCATGGGGATGAGGCACCAGAGCGAGCTCATCACCAATGCCAGCACTAGCTCTCTCTTCTGGGCCACGAACAATTCCTTGTAGACTGTGTTTCCCAGAGAAAGGGGAACCAAGTCATGCCTATTCCCACCTTTGTGGGTTTATCAGTGCTTTTTGGCTCTACCATTGTAGGACCCTGGCTGAACCTCTGTGACTCCTGGGCTCCCACATCTGATGTCTACTGAAACAAAAGGGTCTTTTCTCTGTGTTTTAAATTTTCTGTCTTTTAATTTCTCTGTGTTGCTTCTGGTGCTCCACTGGTCTTCTTTGGGAAACTTTTGGAAGGCCACCACGTGAAGAAATTGAACACCAGTACACACTGAGAGGTTGCCTCTGATGACATTTCTTCCCAGCACTGGACTAGCAGAAGGCACTAAATACCCATAACCATCTCCCAGCCTAGGCACTGGCTCTGTCACTTTGTGGGAAGAAGACATGTACCTTCTGAGGGGAAGAAGAGCTGTGGATCATCTCAAGATAATGGAACCACCTGCACTGATTTGCAAAAAGTGTTTTTTGAAATTTTGCTGGGTTTATCCAGCTTCGCTGGGTTTCCACAGGACAACAAACCCCCACACCTCTGATATTATCAAGGCTCAAAGATCAAGCCTTCAGTCTGGTGCAGGATGTGCTTCTCATCTAAATGGTTGCAAACCATTTGGAGGTGAGCAATACCTGTTCATTTCTCCATGAATATTCTTTTTAGCTCCTTGTGCTCATTTTTAGAAATGTCTGGTCTGTTTTCTATGGAAGAACATACTAAAACACAAGAGCCTGAGAACAGCAGTGCTCCCTCAGAGGGAAGGTCCATCTGGCCCAATAGTCTGTCTCCAAAGTGTCCAACCACCAGTGTCTGAAGAAGAGCACATGAGCACTGAAGTCTAGTCCTGCCAGGACGTGGGGGTGCTCACAGGCCTCAGTGGCTGGGACTGGCCTCTCCTGGGACCCACACCCCCACCATCTCCTGCCAAGGGCCCAGGGGAGGTGTCCCAGCTCTGCCTGGGACCTTCAGTCCCTGCCTGAGCCCTGCTGTAGGTGTGCCCATCTCTGTTCCGTTCTCCTGGGTGGGCCTGGGACCTGCACTGCAGAGCTGCTCTCCGGGGTGGAGCCCTCAGACCTGGGTCGAACCTTGTCATGCAGCGCTCTGGGTTTAACATGGCATAACTGCTCTGTTCTATTCTATTCCCTGCACTCACCATGAGCCAAATAATGATGAGACTGCTATTTGTGTGAAGTTCCAGGGAGTTTTTGGTCCAAAACCACATTCAAGAACACATGCTACACAATTTACAACTGGAAATAGGATATTATTTTAATGTTTGTTTTTCTGAATCAGTTTCAGAGCTGATGCTCACAACCACTACCACAATGTGCACGTGTAGCCAGGAGCAGGCTGATGTCTTCTTCAGTTTAGCTTGAAAAATCCTTTGTAGTCTGGAAAAGGCAAGTGACAGAGCTACGGAATGCAGCAGCAGGAATACAGGCCCAGCAGGTCCTGTCTCCTGGAGGGTGAGAACATGAAGAATGAGAATCAGAAGCAACAACACAAAAGGTGTGTACTACCATGGGTATGTTCCAAAGTGTAACACGTATCAATTACAAACACACTTTCTGCCTTCTAAGATTTGCTTCATTGCTGTGCTCCCAGGCCAGGGATGCATGAAAAGCACTCTCGTGTCTGTCCTGTGCTTGTGTTGCAGGCAGGCAGAACTGGAAAATGCAGCTCTGGATGGATGCAAGAACCCCATAGGAAATGGAGCCAAGGGAAGAGCAGAGCTCAGCCCCACTCCAAACTTGCAGTGGGCAAGAGAGCCAGAGAGAGCCAGGGCGCGACTGGCGCCTTGGAGGTGTGAGGGCAGCAGGCAAGAGCGGAGCCGCAGGGGCCCAGAGGAGCCCTGACAGGGGGCCGTGCCCAGTGCTATGGAGGACAAGAAGCAACCCCCAGGCCACCCTTGGGGCCCACCCTGGGAGTCTGGAAAGCTTCCTGCCCAGTGCAGGGCATGAAAGGCTATCTTCATGGGGCATGAGCAGCAGGCAGCAACCCAGTCAGAAGGGCCTGAAGGAGCTGTGAACAGTGGTCATGCTCAGTGCTGCAGAGGAAGGCAAAACTCCCCAGGAAGTGCCAATCTGCCCTGGGGAAAAATTCCTTCCTGACCCCAGTGCTACTGATTGGCCATCCTGAGCATGGGCTCTGTAATTAAGGGACCCAGTGGAAACACAAATCTCCTTAGAGAACCACATCCCATCCTGCTTGCTAACCAGAGACACCTGGACAGGACAACCCAGGCTCAGCCAGGCCTACTGCCAGTGGTACAATAGATAGAGTCTCCAAGGGTGCTCAGGTAAGTCCCTGATCCAAAGAGATAGATGACTGGTTGGGTTTTTTTAACCTTTCCCTCTCATAATAAACCAGAACTCTTCTAGGGATCCTTAAAAGATCCTGCCCTTAAAAATGACAATGGCCTGGGCCCAGGGAGGGGCCAGGGGACAGTTTGGTGCTGCCCTCAGCACTGAAGGGGGTCAATGCAGGGAAAGAACCACGAAAAAGGTCAGACCATCACACACATCTACCTTCCCCCAACAGAGAACCGTGGATACTGGGCTCATTCATCCAGGCAGCAGGAACTTGGCTTGTAGAAGTTTCACTTCACACTGAACAGGAACGAAATTCCTGCTCAGCTGGCACTGATCACGGTTATGTATTTTTAGGGTTCAAGAAGGTAGGGATGATCCTGTGTTGTGCCTAGGGCTTTTTCCCTAGAAGATACTCCTGAGAAGATGGTAAAGATGAGTCAGGAAAACTCTTCTAAAAATCCCCTTCTTTCCTAGGCTGGTTTCAAGCTGTAACTCACTTGATCACTTCCCACTAGTTTTAGTAAAACATCCTAAGGGGGCAGAAAATGCCCAGCTGCAAGGCTGGCTGGAGTGACTTACAGCTCCCTGAAAGCTGCAGGCGAAGCAGCTTGGGAAGCACAGCAAGAAGAACAGACAGACCTGCCCTTGCTTGGGTGGCTCAGTCTGTGGCAAGCACTACCACAAGGGGGAGAGATTAAAACTCGATGGCAGTATAGATTTTCTCTACATTTTTGACTGGTTTGCCCAAAATTGTGCTTGATGCTTATTTTTCAGTTACCTGTCCATTTTCAACTTCATTTCTGAATGGGATGAGAGCAACAGAGGGTTTTAATGGCCACTGAGCTAATGACCACACCATTGTGCCCATCGACCACAATCCAGTGGGCTGTAGGGAGGAAAAAAAATCTGAATTTAAAAACAACCGTGCAAGAAGTTTGTGGAGACTGGCATGAAATGTCGGGATGTGCTTGCCTCTGCCAGTGGTGTAGACAAGCAGTACTGTGAATAGAGAAGATGGGCTGTCATCTCACAAGATTTAAAAAGGCCAACCCATGTGCCCGATGTACACAGAACCCTCCTGTCACAAAAATGTAAAACTAACAGATAATGCGTTTCTAAAGAAGAAGTGCTTGGACTAATGACTCGAAATGATTCTAAAAGCCAGAGGCATGAACAAATGATGGCACAGCATGGCCCACGCACCCCATTTTTTCTCCTGATGCCGTGTACCTGCAGGGGAGAAAGGCCTGCTATGGCAGGTTTGGAAGGCAGTCAAGGCTGTCTGCACAGAACAGCGGACTGTGACATCAGCAGTCCAAAGACTCCATGGATGGCAACCTCGGTGAGCAATGCACTGTGACCTCACATCCCTCACTGCTTATGTTTGGGCATGGGCAGAGCCTGGCCCAGACTCACTCGCGCCTGGACCCCTGGCAAGCGTGCCTGGGAGGACTGGATGCCTGCGAGGTTGTTGGGAGCTGCTGTCAGCAACTCTCCGTTCTCATTTGCGAGACATTGCCTGTTTCCTCAACCCTACCTGGTTCAGGAAGCCAAGTACTGTGGGTGGTGCTTGCAGCAGCACAGGTGAGCAGTGCAGGAAATGTGCCCATGGGGCAGCCCGGGGGTGGGCAATGGTGTTTGGGGAGCTGTGAGTGTGTCCTTCTTGAGGGGCCTAGGCATTTATTCTACCCGCCCATCTCCCTGGGACAGCAAGTGACCATTTTGCAGCGTGTCACGCCAGCAAGAGGGAGCAGCTGCTGTCCCCAGCTCTGCTGCACCACGCAAACATGGCCACGGGGACAGAGTGGAACTGCCCCATCTGCCGTGACACTCAAGGTGAAATCGCTTCTGTAACGCCCTGTGTCCATGTGTTCTGCCTGGGCTGCATCGTGCGGTGGGCCAAGAGGAAACCATCGTGCCCCCTGTGCAGGCAGGCTATCAAGAGCATCATCTACTCTGTTCGGTCAGAGGAAGACTTTCTGGAGATAGTTCTTCCAAGCCCCTCGGATTCATCAGCTGCTGGCCACCAGGATGAGCAGGGGGCTGCGGAGCTGATGCCCAGGACTTATGTAGCTGGCTTCCCACCTGAGGTCTGGGCAGGCTTTTTCCAGGACTGCTCAGAAATCCTTGAGCCCCTGCTGCCCTGGCTGAACCAGGAAATATCGGAGCTTTTCAGAACCAGCTGGTGGGAGGTGGCTTTGGCCCAGAGCGCCATCGTGGCAAATTTATGCCGCTATGGGCTGAGTGAGGAGGCCTTGGTCCGGGAGCTGCACCCCTTGCTGCAGGAGGCGACGGTGGCATTTGTGCGCCGGCTCATCGACATTGCCGCTGACCGGTGCAGTGATGCGATCCTGCGGCAGATGAACCTCCTGAACGCTCATGCTGATGAGGAGGAGGAGGAGGAGGAGGGAGAAGAGGAGGGACGCACAGCCATCCCTGGCCCCTCTGCCTCCCGCCAGGGGACTCCCACCCCCATCCTGCTGGCCTCCTCCTGCAGCCCTGCAGTCTCCAGCGTGGAAGCGGACAGCCGCACGTTGGAAGCCACCCTCCGCGGGGGGCCCGGCCGCTCTCCATCCGCGCCTGACCCTGCAGAGCGGGAGCAGTCCCAGGAGGAGCCGGGCGGGGCAGCAGCAGTAGCAGGCCCCTCTGCCCAGGGCTGCAGCCGCAGCCCTTCCGCTCCTGGCCGGGACAGGGACTGCTTGCCCGAGGGGCCCCGGCGCC
The DNA here is from genome assembly GCF_041296385.1 of Aphelocoma coerulescens. Classification (NCBI taxonomy): domain Eukaryota; kingdom Metazoa; phylum Chordata; class Aves; order Passeriformes; family Corvidae; genus Aphelocoma; species Aphelocoma coerulescens. Next base: position 296,240 of record NW_027183531.1, read on the forward strand.
CTGCAAAGAGGAGGGCTTCTGGCCCTCACGACTCTCCCCAGCCCCCAAAAAGGCCGTCCCGCCGGCGGCAGCACAAGCCAAGAACCCCTGTTTGTAGAAGAAGGAAATAAACTGTTGGTTTTTTGACACAGTCTCTGAGGGTTGCTTTCTCCCCCTTCTCCTGGTGTCTTTTTCCTCTCCCCTCACGCCTCACTGTGGGTGGTAACTGCCTTGTTTTGGGCTTTTGGGCACGGCCACGGGCCTCTGGAGCCGCAAGGCCATATCCGCGCCATCTTCTCCTGCAACAAATCCCGCTGCAGCTGAGGGCAGAGGGGGCAGCAGGGACCGCTGGTTTATCAGAGGAACGACGGCCTCAGCCTGCACCCAGTTCTCCTCCCTGTCCACCGACCGTCACTTTCTGCTCTGCTTTCTCGACGTCAGCCAGCGCACCCTCGCTCCCCGAAAGGCTGCCAGGGAGGCACAGAAAATGAGCAGGGACATCTGAGCCAGAGACAAGACTTGGAGTAACAGGATTTGCGGGAGGGGAAGGGGAAGGGGAAGGGGAAGGGTTTGCGGGAGGGGAAGGGGAAGGGGAAGGGGAAGGGGAAGGGGAAGGGGAAGGGAAGATGGGGGGGTGAACAGGGCTGATGGTGATGCAAAGATCTAGAACATCTGAAGGTGCCCAAGGCTCTCAGCCCTTATCTGCTGAAGAGCACTGGCAAGACCACGGGGATCCCTTCAGGAGGAGCGTTGCAGAGCTTTCTGTTCTCATGCCCTGCAGAGATGGGGCAGCAGCTGTAAGATAGAGGGTGCAGAGATGCCACAAGAGATTCCAGTGCTTTGGAGCACCCAGTGGTGTCCTGCCAGCCATGGGAAGGAATGTTGTGTGCAACAATGTGTTAGGCTGGGGGCCTGTGGCTATTCTCACAAGCCCCTGAGATGCCTCTATGTTGAGTCAGAATATGGACATCTCCAGGATGGTTTACCAGCCTATGAGACAAGGAAGTGAAAGGTCTCACTCAAGTGCTCAGGGAATAGCTGGTCACCAGCACTGAGGTCAGGAAAGAATTTTCTCCTCGGACAGATTGGTAATGGGACCCAGGGTTATTTTACCTCCCTCTGCTGCACTGAGCCTGACCACTGCTTAGGGCTTCTTCAGTCTCTTTTGGCTGGGTTGCTGCCTGCTGCTCATGCCCCATGAAGATGGCCTCTCACACCCTGCAGCTTGGGGGAGAATGGCTTTTTTTTTTTCCCCATGGTGGACTATCAAGCGTCCTCAGGTGTTTTTTTACCTTCCTCTACAGCACTGAGCATGACCTGTTGTCAGGGCTCCTTTGGGCCATTTTGGCCAGATACTGCTGCTCATGCTCCACAAGGTGGCCCTTGTGGCCCACATCTGGAGGGAAGAGGCTTCCCAGACTTCCTGGGTGGGCCCCAAAAGTGGCGGTACCAGTCTACCTTGCCCATCTTTCCCAACTCTCAACACTGTCCTAAATCAGTCCAGCTCAACAGCAAGGGATGACCAGGGATGGTGCTGCGCAGGGTTTAGAAAGAACTCTGTGGCAGCTCCCCAGGGCCCCCCCCAGCAAGTTCTGTCACTTGGCACCAGGGCACTCTTCTGTGCACATGCTGGGGTCTCCAAGGGCATTATTCCCCATGGGGATGAGGCACCAGAGCGAGCTCATCACCAATGCCAGCACTAGCTCTCTCTTCTGGGCCACGAACAATTCCTTGTAGACTGTGTTTCCCAGAGAAAGGGGAACCAAGTCATGCCTATTCCCACCTTTGTGGGTTTATCAGTGCTTTTTGGCTCTACCATTGTAGGACCCTGGCTGAACCTCTGTGACTCCTGGGCTCCCACATCTGATGTCTACTGAAACAAAAGGGTCTTTTCTCTGTGTTTTAAATTTTCTGTCTTTTAATTTCTCTGTGTTGCTTCTGGTGCTCCACTGGTCTTCTTTGGGAAACTTTTGGAAGGCCACCACGTGAAGAAATTGAACACCAGTACACACTGAGAGGTTGCCTCTGATGACATTTCTTCCCAGCACTGGACTAGCAGAAGGCACTAAATACCCATAACCATCTCCCAGCCTAGGCACTGGCTCTGTCACTTTGTGGGAAGAAGACATGTACCTTCTGAGGGGAAGAAGAGCTGTGGATCATCTCAAGATAATGGAACCACCTGCACTGATTTGCAAAAAGTGTTTTTTGAAATTTTGCTGGGTTTATCCAGCTTCGCTGGGTTTCCACAGGACAACAAACCCCCACACCTCTGATATTATCAAGGCTCAAAGATCAAGCCTTCAGTCTGGTGCAGGATGTGCTTCTCATCTAAATGGTTGCAAACCATTTGGAGGTGAGCAATACCTGTTCATTTCTCCATGAATATTCTTTTTAGCTCCTTGTGCTCATTTTTAGAAATGTCTGGTCTGTTTTCTATGGAAGAACATACTAAAACACAAGAGCCTGAGAACAGCAGTGCTCCCTCAGAGGGAAGGTCCATCTGGCCCAATAGTCTGTCTCCAAAGTGTCCAACCACCAGTGTCTGAAGAAGAGCACATGAGCACTGAAGTCTAGTCCTGCCAGGACGTGGGGGTGCTCACAGGCCTCAGTGGCTGGGACTGGCCTCTCCTGGGACCCACACCCCCACCATCTCCTGCCAAGGGCCCAGGGGAGGTGTCCCAGCTCTGCCTGGGACCTTCAGTCCCTGCCTGAGCCCTGCTGTAGGTGTGCCCATCTCTGTTCCGTTCTCCTGGGTGGGCCTGGGACCTGCACTGCAGAGCTGCTCTCCGGGGTGGAGCCCTCAGACCTGGGTCGAACCTTGTCATGCAGCGCTCTGGGTTTAACATGGCATAACTGCTCTGTTCTATTCTATTCCCTGCACTCACCATGAGCCAAATAATGATGAGACTGCTATTTGTGTGAAGTTCCAGGGAGTTTTTGGTCCAAAACCACATTCAAGAACACATGCTACACAATTTACAACTGGAAATAGGATATTATTTTAATGTTTGTTTTTCTGAATCAGTTTCAGAGCTGATGCTCACAACCACTACCACAATGTGCACGTGTAGCCAGGAGCAGGCTGATGTCTTCTTCAGTTTAGCTTGAAAAATCCTTTGTAGTCTGGAAAAGGCAAGTGACAGAGCTACGGAATGCAGCAGCAGGAATACAGGCCCAGCAGGTCCTGTCTCCTGGAGGGTGAGAACATGAAGAATGAGAATCAGAAGCAACAACACAAAAGGTGTGTACTACCATGGGTATGTTCCAAAGTGTAACACGTATCAATTACAAACACACTTTCTGCCTTCTAAGATTTGCTTCATTGCCGTGCTCCCAGGCCAGGGATGCATGAAAAGCACTCTCGTGTCTGTCCTGTGCTTGTGTTGCAGGCAGGCAGAACTGGAAAATGCAGCTCTGGATGGATGCAAGAACCCCATAGGAAATGGAGCCAAGGGAAGAGCAGAGCTCAGCCCCACTCCAAACTTGCAGTGGGCAAGAGAGCCAGAGAGAGCCAGGGCACGACTGGCGCCTTGGAGGTGTGAGGGCAGCAGGCAAGAGCGGAGCCGCAGGGGCCCAGAGGAGCCCTGACAGGGGGCCGTGCCCAGTGCTATGGAGGACAAGAAGCAACCCCCAGGCCACCCTTGGGGCCCACCCTGGGAGTCTGGAAAGCTTCCTGCCCAGTGCAGGGCATGAAAGGCTATCTTCATGGGGCATGAGCAGCAGGCAGCAACCCAGTCAGAAGGGCCTGAAGGAGCTGTGAACAGTGGTCATGCTCAGTGCTGCAGAGGAAGGCAAAACTCCCCAGGAAGTGCCAATCTGCCCTGGGGAAAAATTCCTTCCTGACCCCAGTGCTACTGATTGGCCATCCTGAGCATGGGCTCTGTAATTAAGGGACCCAGTGGAAACACAAATCTCCTTAGAGAACCACATCCCATCCTGCTTGCTAACCAGAGACACCTGGACAGGACAACCCAGGCTCAGCCAGGCCTACTGCCAGTGGTACAATAGATAGAGTCTCCAAGGGTGCTCAGGTAAGTCCCTGATCCAAAGAGATAGATGACTGGTTGGGTTTTTTTAACCTTTCCCTCTCATAATAAACCAGAACTCTTCTAGGGATCCTTAAAAGATCCTGCCCTTAAAAATGACAATGGCCTGGGCCCAGGGAGGGGCCAGGGGACAGTTTGGTGCTGCCCTCAGCACTGAAGGGGGTCAATGCAGGGAAAGAACCACGAAAAAGGTCAGACCATCACACACATCTACCTTCCCCCAACAGAGAACCGTGGATACTGGGCTCATTCATCCAGGCAGCAGGAACTTGGCTTGTAGAAGTTTCACTTCACACTGAACAGGAACGAAATTCCTGCTCAGCTGGCACTGATCACGGTTATGTATTTTTAGGGTTCAAGAAGGTAGGGATGATCCTGTGTTGTGCCTAGGGCTTTTTCCCTAGAAGATACTCCTGAGAAGATGGTAAAGATGAGTCAGGAAAACTCTTCTAAAAATCCCCTTCTTTCCTAGGCTGGTTTCAAGCTGTAACTCACTTGATCACTTCCCACTAGTTTTAGTAAAACATCCTAAGGGGGCAGAAAATGCCCAGCTGCAAGGCTGGCTGGAGTGACTTACAGCTCCCTGAAAGCTGCAGGCGAAGCAGCTTGGGAAGCACAGCAAGAAGAACAGACAGACCTGCCCTTGCTTGGGTGGCTCAGTCTGTGGCAAGCACTACCACAAGGGGGAGAGATTAAAACTCGATGGCAGTATAGATTTTCTCTACATTTTTGACTGGTTTGCCCAAAATTGTGCTTGATGCTTATTTTTCAGTTACCTGTCCATTTTCAACTTCATTTCTGAATGGGATGAGAGCAACAGAGGGTTTTAATGGCCACTGAGCTAATGACCACACCATTGTGCCCATCGACCACAATCCAGTGGGCTGTAGGGAGGAAAAAAAATCTGAATTTAAAAACAACCGTGCAAGAAGTTTGTGGAGACTGGCATGAAATGTCGGGATGTGCTTGCCTCTGCCAGTGGTGTAGACAAGCAGTACTGTGAATAGAGAAGATGGGCTGTCATCTCACAAGATTTAAAAAGGCCAACCCATGTGCCCGATGTACACAGAACCCTCCTGTCACAAAAATGTAAAACTAACAGATAATGCGTTTCTAAAGAAGAAGTGCTTGGACTAATGACTCGAAATGATTCTAAAAGCCAGAGGCATGAACAAATGATGGCACAGCATGGCCCACGCACCCCATTTTTTCTCCTGATGCCGTGTACCTGCAGGGGAGAAAGGCCTGCTATGGCAGGTTTGGAAGGCAGTCAAGGCTGTCTGCACAGAACAGCGGACTGTGACATCAGCAGTCCAAAGACTCCATGGATGGCAACCTCGGTGAGCAATGCACTGTGACCTCACATCCCTCACTGCTTATGTTTGGGCATGGGCAGAGCCTGGCCCAGACTCACTCGCGCCTGGACCCCTGGCAAGCGTGCCTGGGAGGACTGGATGCCTGCGAGGTTGTTGGGAGCTGCTGTCAGCAACTCTCCGTTCTCATTTGCGAGACATTGCCTGTTTCCTCAACCCTACCTGGTTCAGGAAGCCAAGTACTGTGGGTGGTGCTTGCAGCAGCACAGGTGAGCAGTGCAGGAAATGTGCCCATGGGGCAGCCCGGGGGTGGGCAATGGTGTTTGGGGAGCTGTGAGTGTGTCCTTCTTGAGGGGCCTAGGCATTTATTCTACCCGCCCATCTCCCTGGGACAGCAAGTGACCATTTTGCAGCGTGTCACGCCAGCAAGAGGGAGCAGCTGCTGTCCCCAGCTCTGCTGCACCACGCAAACATGGCCACGGGGACAGAGTGGAACTGCCCCATCTGCCGTGACACTCAAGGTGAAATCGCTTCTGTAACGCCCTGTGTCCATGTGTTCTGCCTGGGCTGCATCGTGCGGTGGGCCAAGAGGAAACCATCGTGCCCCCTGTGCAGGCAGGCTATCAAGAGCATCATCTACTCTGTTCGGTCAGAGGAAGACTTTCTGGAGATAGTTCTTCCAAGCCCCTCGGATTCATCAGCTGCTGGCCACCAGGATGAGCAGGGGGCTGCGGAGCTGATGCCCAGGACTTATGTAGCTGGCTTCCCACCTGAGGTCTGGGCAGGCTTTTTCCAGGACTGCTCAGAAATCCTTGAGCCCCTGCTGCCCTGGCTGAACCAGGAAATATCGGAGCTTTTCAGAACCAGCTGGTGGGAGGTGGCTTTGGCCCAGAGCGCCATCGTGGCAAATTTATGCCGCTATGGGCTGAGTGAGGAGGCCTTGGTCCGGGAGCTGCACCCCTTGCTGCAGGAGGCGACGGTGGCATTTGTGCGCCGGCTCATCGACATTGCCGCTGACCGGTGCAGTGATGCGATCCTGCGGCAGATGAACCTCCTGAACGCTCATGCTGATGAGGAGGAGGAGGAGGAGGAGGGAGAAGAGGAGGGCCGCACAGCCATCCCTGGCCCCTCTGCCTCCCGCCAGGGGACTCCCACCCCCATCCTGCTGGCCTCCTCCTGCAGCCCTGCAGTCTCCAGCGTGGAAGCGGACAGCCGCACGTTGGAAGCCACCCTCCGCGGGGGGCCCGGCCGCTCTCCATCCGCGCCTGACCCTGCAGAGCGGGAGCAGTCCCAGGAGGAGCCGGGCGGGGCAGCAGCAGTAGCAGGCCCCTCTGCCCAGGGCTGCAGCCGCAGCCCTTCCGCTCCTGGCCGGGACAGGGACTGCTTGCCCGAGGGGCCCCGGCGCCCTGCAAAGAGGAGGGCTTCTGGCCCTCACGACTCTCCCCAGCCCCCAAAAAGGCCGTCCCGCCGGCGGCAGCACAAGCCAAGAACCCCTGTTTGTAGAAGAAGGAAATAAACTGTTGGTTTTTTGACACAGTCTCTGAGGGTTGCTTTCTCCCCCTTCTCCTGGTGTCTTTTTCCTCTCCCCTCACGCCTCACTGTGGGTGGTAACTGCCTTGTTTTGGGCTTTTGGGCACGGCCACGGGCCTCTGGAGCCGCAAGGCCATATCCGCGCCATCTTCTCCTGCAACAAATCCCGCTGCAGCTGAGGGCAGAGGGGGCAGCAGGGACCGCTGGTTTATCAGAGGAACGACGGCCTCAGCCTGCACCCAGTTCTCCTCCCTGTCCACCGACCGTCACTTTCTGCTCTGCTTTCTCGACGTCAGCCAGCGCACCCTCGCTCCCCAAAAGGCTGCCAGGGAGGCACAGAAAATGAGCAGGGACATCTGAGCCAGAGACAAGACTTGGAGTAACAGGATTTGCGGGAGGGGAAGGGGAAGGGGAAGGGGAAGGGTTTGCGGGAGGGGAAGGGGAAGGGGAAGGGGAAGGGGAAGGGGAAGGGGAAGGGGAAGGGGAAGGGGAAGGGTTTGCGGGAGGGGAAGGGGAAGGGGAAGGGGAAGGGGAAGGGGAAGATGGGGGGGTGAACAGGGCTGATGGTGATGCAAAGATCTAGAACATCTGAAGGTGCCCAAGGCTCTCAGCCCTTATCTGCTGAAGAGCACTGGCAAGACCACGGGGATCCCTTCAGGAGGAGCGTTGCAGAGCTTTCTGTTCTCATGCCCTGCAGAGATGGGGCAGCAGCTGTAAGATAGAGGGTGCAGAGATGCCACAAGAGATTCCAGTGCTTTGGAGCACCCAGTGGTGTCCTGCCAGCCATGGGAAGGAATGTTGTGTGCAACAATGTGTTAGGCTGGGGGCCTGTGGCTATTCTCACAAGCCCCTGAGATGCCTCTATGTTGAGTCAGAATATGGACATCTCCAGGATGGTTTACCAGCCTATGAGACAAGGAAGTGAAAGGTCTCACTCAAGTGCTCAGGGAATAGCTGGTCACCAGCACTGAGGTCAGGAAAGAATTTTCTCCTCGGACAGATTGGTAATGGGACCCAGGGTTATTTTACCTCCCTCTGCTGCACTGAGCCTGACCACTGCTTAGGGCTTCTTCAGTCTCTTTTGGCTGGGTTGCTGCCTGCTGCTCATGCCCCATGAAGATGGCCTCTCACACCCTGCAGCTTGGGGGAGAATGGCTTTTTTTTTTTCCCCATGGTGGACTATCAAGCGTCCTCAGGTGTTTTTTTACCTTCCTCTACAGCACTGAGCATGACCTGTTGTCAGGGCTCCTTTGGGCCATTTTGGCCAGATACTGCTGCTCATGCTCCACAAGGTGGCCCTTGTGGCCCACATCTGGAGGGAAGAGGCTTCCCAGACTTCCTGGGTGGGCCCCAAAAGTGGCGGTACCAGTCTACCTTGCCCATCTTTCCCAACTCTCAACACTGTCCTAAATCAGTCCAGCTCAATAGCAAGGGATGACCAGGGATGGTGCTGCGCAGGGTTTAGAAAGAACTCTGTGGCAGCTCCCCAGGGCCCCCCCCAGCAAGTTCTGTCACTTGGCACCAGGGCACTCTTCTGTGCACATGCTGGGGTCTCCAAGGGCATTATTCCCCATGGGGATGAGGCACCAGAGCGAGCTCATCACCAATGCCAGCACTAGCTCTCTCTTCTGGGCCACGAACAATTCCTTGTAGACTGTGTTTCCCAGAGAAAGGGGAACCAAGTCATGCCTATTCCCACCTTTGTGGGTTTATCAGTGCTTTTTGGCTCTACCATTGTAGGACCCTGGCTGAACCTCTGTGACTCCTGGGCTCCCACATCTGATGTCTACTGAAACAAAAGGGTCTTTTCTCTGTGTTTTAAATTTTCTGTCTTTTAATTTCTCTGTGTTGCTTCTGGTGCTCCACTGGTCTTCTTTGGGAAACTTTTGGAAGGCCACCACGTGAAGAAATTGAACACCAGTACACACTGAGAGGTTGCCTCTGATGACATTTCTTCCCAGCACTGGACTAGCAGAAGGCACTAAATACCCATAACCATCTCCCAGCCTAGGCACTGGCTCTGTCACTTTGTGGGAAGAAGACATGTACCTTCTGAGGGGAAGAAGAGCTGTGGATCATCTCAAGATAATGGAACCACCTGCACTGATTTGCAAAAAGTGTTTTTTGAAATTTTGCTGGGTTTATCCAGCTTCGCTGGGTTTCCACAGGACAACAAACCCCCACACCTCTGATATTATCAAGGCTCAAAGATCAAGCCTTCAGTCTGGTGCAGGATGTGCTTCTCATCTAAATGGTTGCAAACCATTTGGAGGTGAGCAATACCTGTTCATTTCTCCATGAATATTCTTTTTAGCTCCTTGTGCTCATTTTTAGAAATGTCTGGTCTGTTTTCTATGGAAGAACATACTAAAACACAAGAGCCTGAGAACAGCAGTGCTCCCTCAGAGGGAAGGTCCATCTGGCCCAATAGTCTGTCTCCAAAGTGTCCAACCACCAGTGTCTGAAGAAGAGCACATGAGCACTGAAGTCTAGTCCTGCCAGGACGTGGGGGTGCTCACAGGCCTCAGTGGCTGGGACTGGCCTCTCCTGGGACCCACACCCCCACCATCTCCTGCCAAGGGCCCAGGGGAGGTGTCCCAGCTCTGCCTGGGACCTTCAGTCCCTGCCTGAGCCCTGCTGTAGGTGTGCCCATCTCTGTTCCGTTCTCCTGGGTGGGCCTGGGACCTGCACTGCAGAGCTGCTCTCCGGGGTGGAGCCCTCAGACCTGGGTCGAACCTTGTCATGCAGCGCTCTGGGTTTAACATGGCATAACTGCTCTGTTCTATTCTATTCCCTGCACTCACCATGAGCCAAATAATGATGAGACTGCTATTTGTGTGAAGTTCCAGGGAGTTTTTGGTCCAAAACCACATTCAAGAACACATGCTACACAATTTACAACTGGAAATAGGATATTATTTTAATGTTTGTTTTTCTGAATCAGTTTCAGAGCTGATGCTCACAACCACTACCACAATGTGCACGTGTAGCCAGGAGCAGGCTGATGTCTTCTTCAGTTTAGCTTGAAAAATCCTTTGTAGTCTGGAAAAGGCAAGTGACAGAGCTACGGAATGCAGCAGCAGGAATACAGGCCCAGCAGGTCCTGTCTCCTGGAGGGTGAGAACATGAAGAATGAGAATCAGAAGCAACAACACAAAAGGTGTGTACTACCATGGGTATGTTCCAAAGTGTAACACGTATCAATTACAAACACACTTTCTGCCTTCTAAGATTTGCTTCATTGCCGTGCTCCCAGGCCAGGGATGCATGAAAAGCACTCTCGTGTCTGTCCTGTGCTTGTGTTGCAGGCAGGCAGAACTGGAAAATGCAGCTCTGGATGGATGCAAGAACCCCATAGGAAATGGAGCCAAGGGAAGAGCAGAGCTCAGCCCCACTCCAAACTTGCAGTGGGCAAGAGAGCCAGAGAGAGCCAGGGCGTGACTGGCGCCTTGGAGGTGTGAGGGCAGCAGGCAAGAGCGGAGCCGCAGGGGCCCAGAGGAGCCCTGACAGGGGGCCGTGCCCAGTGCTATGGAGGACAAGAAGCAACCCCCAGGCCACCCTTGGGGCCCACCCTGGGAGTCTGGAAAGCTTCCTGCCCAGTGCAGGGCATGAAAGGCTATCTTCATGGGGCATGAGCAGCAGGCAGCAACCCAGTCAGAAGGGCCTGAAGGAGCTGTGAACAGTGGTCATGCTCAGTGCTGCAGAGGAAGGCAAAACTCCCCAGGAAGTGCCAATCTGCCCTGGGGAAAAATTCCTTCCTGACCCCAGTGCTACTGATTGGCCATCCTGAGCATGGGCTCTGTAATTAAGGGACCCAGTGGAAACACAAATCTCCTTAGAGAACCACATCCCATCCTGCTTGCTAACCAGAGACACCTGGACAGGACAACCCAGGCTCAGCCAGGCCTACTGCCAGTGGTACAATAGATAGAGTCTCCAAGGGTGCTCAGGTAAGTCCCTGATCCAAAGAGATAGATGACTGGTTGGGTTTTTTTAACCTTTCCCTCTCATAATAAACCAGAACTCTTCTAGGGATCCTTAAAAGATCCTGCCCTTAAAAATGACAATGGCCTGGGCCCAGGGAGGGGCCAGGGGACAGTTTGGTGCTGCCCTCAGCACTGAAGGGGGTCAATGCAGGGAAAGAACCACGAAAAAGGTCAGACCATCACACACATCTACCTTCCCCCAACAGAGAACCGTGGATACTGGGCTCATTCATCCAGGCAGCAGGAACTTGGCTTGTAGAAGTTTCACTTCACACTGAACAGGAACGAAATTCCTGCTCAGCTGGCACTGATCACGGTTATGTATTTTTAGGGTTCAAGAAGGTAGGGATGATCCTGTGTTGTGCCTAGGGCTTTTTCCCTAGAAGATACTCCTGAGAAGATGGTAAAGATGAGTCAGGAAAACTCTTCTAAAAATCCCCTTCTTTCCTAGGCTGGTTTCAAGCTGTAACTCACTTGATCACTTCCCACTAGTTTTAGTAAAACATCCTAAGGGGGCAGAAAATGCCCAGCTGCAAGGCTGGCTGGAGTGACTTACAGCTCCCTGAAAGCTGCAGGCGAAGCAGCTTGGGAAGCACAGCAAGAAGAACAGACAGACCTGCCCTTGCTTGGGTGGCTCAGTCTGTGGCAAGCACTACCACAAGGGGGAGAGATTAAAACTCGATGGCAGTATAGATTTTCTCTACATTTTTGACTGGTTTGCCCAAAATTGTGCTTGATGCTTATTTTTCAGTTACCTGTCCATTTTCAACTTCATTTCTGAATGGGATGAGAGCAACAGAGGGTTTTAATGGCCACTGAGCTAATGACCACACCATTGTGCCCATCGACCACAATCCAGTGGGCTGTAGGGAGGAAAAAAAATCTGAATTTAAAAACAACCGTGCAAGAAGTTTGTGGAGACTGGCATGAAATGTCGGGATGTGCTTGCCTCTGCCAGTGGTGTAGACAAGCAGTACTGTGAATAGAGAAGATGGGCTGTCATCTCACAAGATTTAAAAAGGCCAACCCATGTGCCCGATGTACACAGAACCCTCCTGTCACAAAAATGTAAAACTAACAGATAATGCGTTTCTAAAGAAGAAGTGCTTGGACTAATGACTCGAAATGATTCTAAAAGCCAGAGGCATGAACAAATGATGGCACAGCATGGCCCACGCACCCCATTTTTTCTCCTGATGCCGTGTACCTGCAGGGGAGAAAGGCCTGCTATGGCAGGTTTGGAAGGCAGTCAAGGCTGTCTGCACAGAACAGCGGACTGTGACATCAGCAGTCCAAAGACTCCATGGATGGCAACCTCGGTGAGCAATGCACTGTGACCTCACATCCCTCACTGCTTATGTTTGGGCATGGGCAGAGCCTGGCCCAGACTCACTCGCGCCTGGACCCCTGGCAAGCGTGCCTGGGAGGACTGGATGCCTGCGAGGTTGTTGGGAGCTGCTGTCAGCAACTCTCCGTTCTCATTTGCGAGACATTGCCTGTTTCCTCAACCCTACCTGGTTCAGGAAGCCAAGTACTGTGGGTGGTGCTTGCAGCAGCACAGGTGAGCAGTGCAGGAAATGTGCCCATGGGGCAGCCCGGGGGTGGGCAATGGTGTTTGGGGAGCTGTGAGTGTGTCCTTCTTGAGGGGCCTAGGCATTTATTCTACCCGCCCATCTCCCTGGGACAGCAAGTGACCATTTTGCAGCGTGTCACGCCAGCAAGAGGGAGCAGCTGCTGTCCCCAGCTCTGCTGCACCACGCAAACATGGCCACGGGGACAGAGTGGAACTGCCCCATCTGCCGTGACACTCAAGGTGAAATCGCTTCTGTAACGCCCTGTGTCCATGTGTTCTGCCTGGGCTGCATCGTGCGGTGGGCCAAGAGGAAACCATCGTGCCCCCTGTGCAGGCAGGCTATCAAGAGCATCATCTACTCTGTTCGGTCAGAGGAAGACTTTCTGGAGATAGTTCTTCCAAGCCCCTCGGATTCATCAGCTGCTGGCCACCAGGATGAGCAGGGGGCTGCGGAGCTGATGCCCAGGACTTATGTAGCTGGCTTCCCACCTGAGGTCTGGGCAGGCTTTTTCCAGGACTGCTCAGAAATCCTTGAGCCCCTGCTGCCCTGGCTGAACCAGGAAATATCGGAGCTTTTCAGAACCAGCTGGTGGGAGGTGGCTTTGGCCCAGAGCGCCATCGTGGCAAATTTATGCCGCTATGGGCTGAGTGAGGAGGCCTTGGTCCGGGAGCTGCACCCCTTGCTGCAGGAGGCGACGGTGGCATTTGTGCGCCGGCTCATCGACATTGCCGCTGACCGGTGCAGTGATGCGATCCTGCGGCAGATGAACCTCCTGAACGCTCATGCTGATGAGGAGGAGGAGGAGGAGGAGGGAGAAGAGGAGGGCCGCACAGCCATCCCTGGCCCCTCTGCCTCCCGCCAGGGGACTCCCACCCCCATCCTGCTGGCCTCCTCCTGCAGCCCTGCAGTCTCCAGCGTGGAAGCGGACAGCCGCACGTTGGAAGCCACCCTCCGCGGGGGGCCCGGCCGCTCTCCATCCGCGCCTGACCCTGCAGAGCGGGAGCAGTCCCAGGAGGAGCCGGGCGGGGCAGCAGCAGTAGCAGGCCCCTCTGCCCAGGGCTGCAGCCGCAGCCCTTCCGCTCCTGGCCGGGACAGGGACTGCTTGCCCGAGGGGCCCCGGCGCCCTGCAAAGAGGAGGGCTTCTGGCCCTCACGACTCTCCCCAGCCCCCAAAAAGGCCGTCCCGCCGGCGGCAGCACAAGCCAAGAACCCCTGTTTGTAGAAGAAGGAAATAAACTGTTGGTTTTTTGACACAGTCTCTGAGGGTTGCTTTCTCCCCCTTCTCCTGGTGTCTTTTTCCTCTCCCCTCACGCCTCACTGTGGGTGGTAACTGCCTTGTTTTGGGCTTTTGGGCACGGCCACGGGCCTCTGGAGCCGCAAGGCCATATCCGCGCCATCTTCTCCTGCAACAAATCCCGCTGCAGCTGAGGGCAGAGGGGGCAGCAGGGACCGCTTGTTTATCAGAGGAACGACGGCCTCAGCCTGCACCCAGTTCTCCTCCCTGTCCACCGACCGTCACTTTCTGCTCTGCTTTCTCAACGTCAGCCAGCGCACCCTCGCTCCCCAAAAGGCTGCCAGGGAGGCACAGAAAATGAGCAGGGACATCTGAGCCAGAGACAAGACTTGGAGTAACAGGATTTGCGGGAGGGGAAGGGGAAGGGGAAGGGTTTGCGGGAGGGGAAGGGGAAGGGGAAGGGGAAGGGAAGATGGGGGGGTGAACAGGGCTGATGGTGATGCAAAGATCTAGAACATCTGAAGGTGCCCAAGGCTCTCAGCCCTTATCTGCTGAAGAGCACTGGCAAGACCACGGGGATCCCTTCAGGAGGAGCGTTGCAGAGCTTTCTGTTCTCATGCCCTGCAGAGATGGGGCAGCAGCTGTAAGATAGAGGGTGCAGAGATGCCACAAGAGATTCCAGTGCTTTGGAGCACCCAGTGGTGTCCTGCCAGCCATGGGAAGGAATGTTGTGTGCAACAATGTGTTAGGCTGGGGGCCTGGGGCTATTCTCACAAGCCCCTGAGATGCCTCTATGTTGAGTCAGAATATGGACATCTCCAGGATGGTTTACCAGCCTATGAGACAAGGAAGTGAAAGGTCTCACTCAAGTGCTCAGGGAATAGCTGGTCACCAGCACTGAGGTCAGGAAAGAATTTTCTCCTCGGACAGATTGGTAATGGGACCCAGGGTTATTTTACCTCCCTCTGCTGCACTGAGCCTGACCACTGCTTAGGGCTTCTTCAGTCTCTTTTGGCTGGGTTGCTGCCTGCTGCTCATGCCCCATGAAGATGGCCTCTCACACCCTGCAGCTTGGGGGAGAATGGCTTTTTTTTTTTCCCCATGGTGGACTATCAAGCGTCCTCAGGTGTTTTTTTACCTTCCTCTACAGCACTGAGCATGACCTGTTGTCAGGGCTCCTTTGGGCCATTTTGGCCAGATACTGCTGCTCATGCTCCACAAGGTGGCCCTTGTGGCCCACATCTGGAGGGAAGAGGCTTCCCAGACTTCCTGGGTGGGCCCCAAAAGTGGCGGTACCAGTCTACCTTGCCCATCTTTCCCAACTCTCAACACTGTCCTAAATCAGTCCAGCTCAATAGCAAGGGATGACCAGGGATGGTGCTGCGCAGGGTTTAGAAAGAACTCTGTGGCAGCTCCCCAGGGCCCCCCCCAGCAAGTTCTGTCACTTGGCACCAGGGCACTCTTCTGTGCACATGCTGGGGTCTCCAAGGGCATTATTCCCCATGGGGATGAGGCACCAGAGCGAGCTCATCACCAATGCCAGCACTAGCTCTCTCTTCTGGGCCACGAACAATTCCTTGTAGACTGTGTTTCCCAGAGAAAGGGGAACCAAGTCATGCCTATTCCCACCTTTGTGGGTTTATCAGTGCTTTTTGGCTCTACCATTGTAGGACCCTGGCTGAACCTCTGTGACTCCTGGGCTCCCACATCTGATGTCTACTGAAACAAAAGGGTCTTTTCTCTGTGTTTTAAATTTTCTGTCTTTTAATTTCTCTGTGTTGCTTCTGGTGCTCCACTGGTCTTCTTTGGGAAACTTTTGGAAGGCCACCACGTGAAGAAATTGAACACCAGTACACACTGAGAGGTTGCCTCTGATGACATTTCTTCCCAGCACTGGACTAGCAGAAGGCACTAAATACCCATAACCATCTCCCAGCCTAGGCACTGGCTCTGTCACTTTGTGGGAAGAAGACATGTACCTTCTGAGGGGAAGAAGAGCTGTGGATCATCTCAAGATAATGGAACCACCTGCACTGATTTGCAAAAAGTGTTTTTTGAAATTTTGCTGGGTTTATCCAGCTTCGCTGGGTTTCCACAGGACAACAAACCCCCACACCTCTGATATTATCAAGGCTCAAAGATCAAGCCTTCAGTCTGGTGCAGGATGTGCTTCTCATCTAAATGGTTGCAAACCATTTGGAGGTGAGCAATACCTGTTCATTTCTCCATGAATATTCTTTTTAGCTCCTTGTGCTCATTTTTAGAAATGTCTGGTCTGTTTTCTATGGAAGAACATACTAAAACACAAGAGCCTGAGAACAGCAGTGCTCCCTCAGAGGGAAGGTCCATCTGGCCCAATAGTCTGTCTCCAAAGTGTCCAACCACCAGTGTCTGAAGAAGAGCACATGAGCACTGAAGTCTAGTCCTGCCAGGACGTGGGGGTGCTCACAGGCCTCAGTGGCTGGGACTGGCCTCTCCTGGGACCCACACCCCCACCATCTCCTGCCAAGGGCCCAGGGGAGGTGTCCCAGCTCTGCCTGGGACCTTCAGTCCCTGCCTGAGCCCTGCTGTAGGTGTGCCCATCTCTGTTCCGTTCTCCTGGGTGGGCCTGGGACCTGCACTGCAGAGCTGCTCTCCGGGGTGGAGCCCTCAGACCTGGGTCGAACCTTGTCATGCAGCGCTCTGGGTTTAACATGGCATAACTGCTCTGTTCTATTCTATTCCCTGCACTCACCATGAGCCAAATAATGATGAGACTGCTATTTGTGTGAAGTTCCAGGGAGTTTTTGGTCCAAAACCACATTCAAGAACACATGCTACACAATTTACAACTGGAAATAGGATATTATTTTAATGTTTGTTTTTCTGAATCAGTTTCAGAGCTGATGCTCACAACCACTACCACAATGTGCACGTGTAGCCAGGAGCAGGCTGATGTCTTCTTCAGTTTAGCTTGAAAAATCCTTTGTAGTCTGGAAAAGGCAAGTGACAGAGCTACGGAATGCAGCAGCAGGAATACAGGCCCAGCAGGTCCTGTCTCCTGGAGGGTGAGAACATGAAGAATGAGAATCAGAAGCAACAACACAAAAGGTGTGTACTACCATGGGTATGTTCCAAAGTGTAACACGTATCAATTACAAACACACTTTCTGCCTTCTAAGATTTGCTTCATTGCTGTGCTCCCAGGCCAGGGATGCATGAAAAGCACTCTCGTGTCTGTCCTGTGCTTGTGTTGCAGGCAGGCAGAACTGGAAAATGCAGCTCTGGATGGATGCAAGAACCCCATAGGAAATGGAGCCAAGGGAAGAGCAGAGCTCAGCCCCACTCCAAACTTGCAGTGGGCAAGAGAGCCAGAGAGAGCCAGGGCGCGACTGGCGCCTTGGAGGTGTGAGGGCAGCAGGCAAGAGCGGAGCCGCAGGGGCCCAGAGGAGCCCTGACAGGGGGCCGTGCCCAGTGCTATGGAGGACAAGAAGCAACCCCCAGGCCACCCTTGGGGCCCACCCTGGGAGTCTGGAAAGCTTCCTGCCCAGTGCAGGGCATGAAAGGCTATCTTCATGGGGCATGAGCAGCAGGCAGCAACCCAGTCAGAAGGGCCTGAAGGAGCTGTGAACAGTGGTCATGCTCAGTGCTGCAGAGGAAGGCAAAACTCCCCAGGAAGTGCCAATCTGCCCTGGGGAAAAATTCCTTCCTGACCCCAGTGCTACTGATTGGCCATCCTGAGCATGGGCTCTGTAATTAAGGGACCCAGTGGAAACACAAATCTCCTTAGAGAACCACATCCCATCCTGCTTGCTAACCAGAGACACCTGGACAGGACAACCCAGGCTCAGCCAGGCCTACTGCCAGTGGTACAATAGATAGAGTCTCCAAGGGTGCTCAGGTAAGTCCCTGATCCAAAGAGATAGATGACTGGTTGGGTTTTTTTAACCTTTCCCTCTCATAATAAACCAGAACTCTTCTAGGGATCCTTAAAAGATCCTGCCCTTAAAAATGACA
This sequence comes from Aphelocoma coerulescens, assembly GCF_041296385.1. Lineage (NCBI taxonomy): Eukaryota > Metazoa > Chordata > Aves > Passeriformes > Corvidae > Aphelocoma > Aphelocoma coerulescens. The sequence continues at coordinate 313,900 of NW_027183531.1, forward strand.
ATGGCCTGGGCCCAGGGAGGGGCCAGGGGACAGTTTGGTGCTGCCCTCAGCACTGAAGGGGGTCAATGCAGGGAAAGAACCACGAAAAAGGTCAGACCATCACACACATCTACCTTCCCCCAACAGAGAACCGTGGATACTGGGCTCATTCATCCAGGCAGCAGGAACTTGGCTTGTAGAAGTTTCACTTCACACTGAACAGGAACGAAATTCCTGCTCAGCTGGCACTGATCACGGTTATGTATTTTTAGGGTTCAAGAAGATTGGGATGATCCTGTGTTGTGCCTAGGGCTTTTTCCCTAGAAGATACTCCTGAGAAGATGGTAAAGATGAGTCAGGAAAACTCTTCTAAAAATCCCCTTCTTTCCTAGGCTGGTTTCAAGCTGTAACTCACTTGATCACTTCCCACTAGTTTTAGTAAAACATCCTAAGGGGGCAGAAAATGCCCAGCTGCAAGGCTGGCTGGAGTGACTTACAGCTCCCTGAAAGCTGCAGGCGAAGCAGCTTGGGAAGCACAGCAAGAAGAACAGACAGACCTGCCCTTGCTTGGGTGGCTCAGTCTGTGGCAAGCACTACCACAAGGGGGAGAGATTAAAACTCGATGGCAGTATAGATTTTCTCTACATTTTTGACTGGTTTGCCCAAAATTGTGCTTGATGCTTATTTTTCAGTTACCTGTCCATTTTCAACTTCATTTCTGAATGGGATGAGAGCAACAGAGGGTTTTAATGGCCACTGAGCTAATGACCACACCATTGTGCCCATCGACCACAATCCAGTGGGCTGTAGGGAGGAAAAAAAATCTGAATTTAAAAACAACCGTGCAAGAAGTTTGTGGAGACTGGCATGAAATGTCGGGATGTGCTTGCCTCTGCCAGTGGTGTAGACAAGCAGTACTGTGAATAGAGAAGATGGGCTGTCATCTCACAAGATTTAAAAAGGCCAACCCATGTGCCCGATGTACACAGAACCCTCCTGTCACAAAAATGTAAAACTAACAGATAATGCGTTTCTAAAGAAGAAGTGCTTGGACTAATGACTCGAAATGATTCTAAAAGCCAGAGGCATGAACAAATGATGGCACAGCATGGCCCACGCACCCCATTTTTTCTCCTGATGCCGTGTACCTGCAGGGGAGAAAGGCCTGCTATGGCAGGTTTGGAAGGCAGTCAAGGCTGTCTGCACAGAACAGCGGACTGTGACATCAGCAGTCCAAAGACTCCATGGATGGCAACCTCGGTGAGCAATGCACTGTGACCTCACATCCCTCACTGCTTATGTTTGGGCATGGGCAGAGCCTGGCCCAGACTCACTCGCGCCTGGACCCCTGGCAAGCGTGCCTGGGAGGACTGGATGCCTGCGAGGTTGTTGGGAGCTGCTGTCAGCAACTCTCCGTTCTCATTTGCGAGACATTGCCTGTTTCCTCAACCCTACCTGGTTCAGGAAGCCAAGTACTGTGGGTGGTGCTTGCAGCAGCACAGGTGAGCAGTGCAGGAAATGTGCCCATGGGGCAGCCCGGGGGTGGGCAATGGTGTTTGGGGAGCTGTGAGTGTGTCCTTCTTGAGGGGCCTAGGCATTTATTCTACCCGCCCATCTCCCTGGGACAGCAAGTGACCATTTTGCAGCGTGTCACGCCAGCAAGAGGGAGCAGCTGCTGTCCCCAGCTCTGCTGCACCACGCAAACATGGCCACGGGGACAGAGTGGAACTGCCCCATCTGCCGTGACACTCAAGGTGAAATCGCTTCTGTAACGCCCTGTGTCCATGTGTTCTGCCTGGGCTGCATCGTGCGGTGGGCCAAGAGGAAACCATCGTGCCCCCTGTGCAGGCAGGCTATCAAGAGCATCATCTACTCTGTTCGGTCAGAGGAAGACTTTCTGGAGATAGTTCTTCCAAGCCCCTCGGATTCATCAGCTGCTGGCCACCAGGATGAGCAGGGGGCTGCGGAGCTGATGCCCAGGACTTATGTAGCTGGCTTCCCACCTGAGGTCTGGGCAGGCTTTTTCCAGGACTGCTCAGAAATCCTTGAGCCCCTGCTGCCCTGGCTGAACCAGGAAATATCGGAGCTTTTCAGAACCAGCTGGTGGGAGGTGGCTTTGGCCCAGAGCGCCATCGTGGCAAATTTATGCCGCTATGGGCTGAGTGAGGAGGCCTTGGTCCGGGAGCTGCACCCCTTGCTGCAGGAGGCGACGGTGGCATTTGTGCGCCGGCTCATCGACATTGCCGCTGACCGGTGCAGTGATGCGATCCTGCGGCAGATGAACCTCCTGAACGCTCATGCTGATGAGGAGGAGGAGGAGGAGGAGGGAGAAGAGGAGGGCCGCACAGCCATCCCTGGCCCCTCTGCCTCCCGCCAGGGGACTCCCACCCCCATCCTGCTGGCCTCCTCCTGCAGCCCTGCAGTCTCCAGCGTGGAAGCGGACAGCCGCACGTTGGAAGCCACCCTCCGCGGGGGGCCCGGCCGCTCTCCATCCGCGCCTGACCCTGCAGAGCGGGAGCAGTCCCAGGAGGAGCCGGGCGGGGCAGCAGCAGTAGCAGGCCCCTCTGCCCAGGGCTGCAGCCGCAGCCCTTCCGCTCCTGGCCGGGACAGGGACTGCTTGCCCGAGGGGCCCCGGCGCCCTGCAAAGAGGAGGGCTTCTGGCCCTCACGACTCTCCCCAGCCCCCAAAAAGGCCGTCCCGCCGGCGGCAGCACAAGCCAAGAACCCCTGTTTGTAGAAGAAGGAAATAAACTGTTGGTTTTTTGACACAGTCTCTGAGGGTTGCTTTCTCCCCCTTCTCCTGGTGTCTTTTTCCTCTCCCCTCACGCCTCACTGTGGGTGGTAACTGCCTTGTTTTGGGCTTTTGGGCACGGCCACGGGCCTCTGGAGCCGCAAGGCCATATCCGCGCCATCTTCTCCTGCAACAAATCCCGCTGCAGCTGAGGGCAGAGGGGGCAGCAGGGACCGCTTGTTTATCAGAGGAACGACGGCCTCAGCCTGCACCCAGTTCTCCTCCCTGTCCACCGACCGTCACTTTCTGCTCTGCTTTCTCAACGTCAGCCAGCGCACCCTCGCTCCCCAAAAGGCTGCCAGGGAGGCACAGAAAATGAGCAGGGACATCTGAGCCAGAGACAAGACTTGGAGTAACAGGATTTGCGGGAGGGGAAGGGGAAGGGGAAGGGTTTGCGGGAGGGGAAGGGGAAGGGGAAGGGGAAGGGAAGATGGGGGGGTGAACAGGGCTGATGGTGATGCAAAGATCTAGAACATCTGAAGGTGCCCAAGGCTCTCAGCCCTTATCTGCTGAAGAGCACTGGCAAGACCACGGGGATCCCTTCAGGAGGAGCGTTGCAGAGCTTTCTGTTCTCATGCCCTGCAGAGATGGGGCAGCAGCTGTAAGATAGAGGGTGCAGAGATGCCACAAGAGATTCCAGTGCTTTGGAGCACCCAGTGGTGTCCTGCCAGCCATGGGAAGGAATGTTGTGTGCAACAATGTGTTAGGCTGGGGGCCTGGGGCTATTCTCACAAGCCCCTGAGATGCCTCTATGTTGAGTCAGAATATGGACATCTCCAGGATGGTTTACCAGCCTATGAGACAAGGAAGTGAAAGGTCTCACTCAAGTGCTCAGGGAATAGCTGGTCACCAGCACTGAGGTCAGGAAAGAATTTTCTCCTCGGACAGATTGGTAATGGGACCCAGGGTTATTTTACCTCCCTCTGCTGCACTGAGCCTGACCACTGCTTAGGGCTTCTTCAGTCTCTTTTGGCTGGGTTGCTGCCTGCTGCTCATGCCCCATGAAGATGGCCTCTCACACCCTGCAGCTTGGGGGAGAATGGCTTTTTTTTTTTCCCCATGGTGGACTATCAAGCGTCCTCAGGTGTTTTTTTACCTTCCTCTACAGCACTGAGCATGACCTGTTGTCAGGGCTCCTTTGGGCCATTTTGGCCAGATACTGCTGCTCATGCTCCACAAGGTGGCCCTTGTGGCCCACATCTGGAGGGAAGAGGCTTCCCAGACTTCCTGGGTGGGCCCCAAAAGTGGCGGTACCAGTCTACCTTGCCCATCTTTCCCAACTCTCAACACTGTCCTAAATCAGTCCAGCTCAATAGCAAGGGATGACCAGGGATGGTGCTGCGCAGGGTTTAGAAAGAACTCTGTGGCAGCTCCCCAGGGCCCCCCCCAGCAAGTTCTGTCACTTGGCACCAGGGCACTCTTCTGTGCACATGCTGGGGTCTCCAAGGGCATTATTCCCCATGGGGATGAGGCACCAGAGCGAGCTCATCACCAATGCCAGCACTAGCTCTCTCTTCTGGGCCACGAACAATTCCTTGTAGACTGTGTTTCCCAGAGAAAGGGGAACCAAGTCATGCCTATTCCCACCTTTGTGGGTTTATCAGTGCTTTTTGGCTCTACCATTGTAGGACCCTGGCTGAACCTCTGTGACTCCTGGGCTCCCACATCTGATGTCTACTGAAACAAAAGGGTCTTTTCTCTGTGTTTTAAATTTTCTGTCTTTTAATTTCTCTGTGTTGCTTCTGGTGCTCCACTGGTCTTCTTTGGGAAACTTTTGGAAGGCCACCACGTGAAGAAATTGAACACCAGTACACACTGAGAGGTTGCCTCTGATGACATTTCTTCCCAGCACTGGACTAGCAGAAGGCACTAAATACCCATAACCATCTCCCAGCCTAGGCACTGGCTCTGTCACTTTGTGGGAAGAAGACATGTACCTTCTGAGGGGAAGAAGAGCTGTGGATCATCTCAAGATAATGGAACCACCTGCACTGATTTGCAAAAAGTGTTTTTTGAAATTTTGCTGGGTTTATCCAGCTTCGCTGGGTTTCCACAGGACAACAAACCCCCACACCTCTGATATTATCAAGGCTCAAAGATCAAGCCTTCAGTCTGGTGCAGGATGTGCTTCTCATCTAAATGGTTGCAAACCATTTGGAGGTGAGCAATACCTGTTCATTTCTCCATGAATATTCTTTTTAGCTCCTTGTGCTCATTTTTAGAAATGTCTGGTCTGTTTTCTATGGAAGAACATACTAAAACACAAGAGCCTGAGAACAGCAGTGCTCCCTCAGAGGGAAGGTCCATCTGGCCCAATAGTCTGTCTCCAAAGTGTCCAACCACCAGTGTCTGAAGAAGAGCACATGAGCACTGAAGTCTAGTCCTGCCAGGACGTGGGGGTGCTCACAGGCCTCAGTGGCTGGGACTGGCCTCTCCTGGGACCCACACCCCCACCATCTCCTGCCAAGGGCCCAGGGGAGGTGTCCCAGCTCTGCCTGGGACCTTCAGTCCCTGCCTGAGCCCTGCTGTAGGTGTGCCCATCTCTGTTCCGTTCTCCTGGGTGGGCCTGGGACCTGCACTGCAGAGCTGCTCTCCGGGGTGGAGCCCTCAGACCTGGGTCGAACCTTGTCATGCAGCGCTCTGGGTTTAACATGGCATAACTGCTCTGTTCTATTCTATTCCCTGCACTCACCATGAGCCAAATAATGATGAGACTGCTATTTGTGTGAAGTTCCAGGGAGTTTTTGGTCCAAAACCACATTCAAGAACACATGCTACACAATTTACAACTGGAAATAGGATATTATTTTAATGTTTGTTTTTCTGAATCAGTTTCAGAGCTGATGCTCACAACCACTACCACAATGTGCACGTGTAGCCAGGAGCAGGCTGATGTCTTCTTCAGTTTAGCTTGAAAAATCCTTTGTAGTCTGGAAAAGGCAAGTGACAGAGCTACGGAATGCAGCAGCAGGAATACAGGCCCAGCAGGTCCTGTCTCCTGGAGGGTGAGAACATGAAGAATGAGAATCAGAAGCAACAACACAAAAGGTGTGTACTACCATGGGTATGTTCCAAAGTGTAACACGTATCAATTACAAACACACTTTCTGCCTTCTAAGATTTGCTTCATTGCCGTGCTCCCAGGCCAGGGATGCATGAAAAGCACTCTCGTGTCTGTCCTGTGCTTGTGTTGCAGGCAGGCAGAACTGGAAAATGCAGCTCTGGATGGATGCAAGAACCCCATAGGAAATGGAGCCAAGGGAAGAGCAGAGCTCAGCCCCACTCCAAACTTGCAGTGGGCAAGAGAGCCAGAGAGAGCCAGGGCGCGACTGGCGCCTTGGAGGTGTGAGGGCAGCAGGCAAGAGCGGAGCCGCAGGGGCCCAGAGGAGCCCTGACAAGGGGCCGTGCCCAGTGCTATGGAGGACAAGAAGCAACCCCCAGGCCACCCTTGGGGCCCACCCTGGGAGTCTGGAAAGCTTCCTGCCCAGTGCAGGGCATGAAAGGCTATCTTCATGGGGCATGAGCAGCAGGCAGCAACCCAGTCAGAAGGGCCTGAAGGAGCTGTGAACAGTGGTCATGCTCAGTGCTGCAGAGGAAGGCAAAACTCCCCAGGAAGTGCCAATCTGCCCTGGGGAAAAATTCCTTCCTGACCCCAGTGCTACTGATTGGCCATCCTGAGCATGGGCTCTGTAATTAAGGGACCCAGTGGAAACACAAATCTCCTTAGAGAACCACATCCCATCCTGCTTGCTAACCAGAGACACCTGGACAGGACAACCCAGGCTCAGCCAGGCCTACTGCCAGTGGTACAATAGATAGAGTCTCCAAGGGTGCTCAGGTAAGTCCCTGATCCAAAGAGATAGATGACTGGTTGGGTTTTTTTAACCTTTCCCTCTCATAATAAACCAGAACTCTTCTAGGGATCCTTAAAAGATCCTGCCCTTAAAAATGACAATGGCCTGGGCCCAGGGAGGGGCCAGGGGACAGTTTGGTGCTGCCCTCAGCACTGAAGGGGGTCAATGCAGGGAAAGAACCACGAAAAAGGTCAGACCATCACACACATCTACCTTCCCCCAACAGAGAACCGTGGATACTGGGCTCATTCATCCAGGCAGCAGGAACTTGGCTTGTAGAAGTTTCACTTCACACTGAACAGGAACGAAATTCCTGCTCAGCTGGCACTGATCACGGTTATGTATTTTTAGGGTTCAAGAAGATAGGGATGATCCTGTGTTGTGCCTAGGGCTTTTTCCCTAGAAGATACTCCTGAGAAGATGGTAAAGATGAGTCAGGAAAACTCTTCTAAAAATCCCCTTCTTTCCTAGGCTGGTTTCAAGCTGTAACTCACTTGATCACTTCCCACTAGTTTTAGTAAAACATCCTAAGGGGGCAGAAAATGCCCAGCTGCAAGGCTGGCTGGAGTGACTTACAGCTCCCTGAAAGCTGCAGGCGAAGCAGCTTGGGAAGCACAGCAAGAAGAACAGACAGACCTGCCCTTGCTTGGGTGGCTCAGTCTGTGGCAAGCACTACCACAAGGGGGAGAGATTAAAACTCGATGGCAGTATAGATTTTCTCTACATTTTTGACTGGTTTGCCCAAAATTGTGCTTGATGCTTATTTTTCAGTTACCTGTCCATTTTCAACTTCATTTCTGAATGGGATGAGAGCAACAGAGGGTTTTAATGGCCACTGAGCTAATGACCACACCATTGTGCCCATCGACCACAATCCAGTGGGCTGTAGGGAGGAAAAAAAATCTGAATTTAAAAACAACCGTGCAAGAAGTTTGTGGAGACTGGCATGAAATGTCGGGATGTGCTTGCCTCTGCCAGTGGTGTAGACAAGCAGTACTGTGAATAGAGAAGATGGGCTGTCATCTCACAAGATTTAAAAAGGCCAACCCATGTGCCCGATGTACACAGAACCCTCCTGTCACAAAAATGTAAAACTAACAGATAATGCGTTTCTAAAGAAGAAGTGCTTGGACTAATGACTCGAAATGATTCTAAAAGCCAGAGGCTGTAGTTACAAAAATGCTGCTAGCGAGGATTTTCTTGTTATTTTCTAAGTCCGTGAGAGACTTTTCTCTCTCACAGAAGAGGTAGCAGGGAATGTAAACAACCCAGACACCTGCAACCTTGAAAAGTCTTGTTTATGGTATAGTAGAAAAATATTTTGACAATGGATGTTTTAGGATTTTAGCCAATCACCCCCAAGGGGTGGCTGGCCCTTTGTCCAATTAGGCTATGAAGAAAAAAGTCTATAAAAGAGTTTGTAAAATAATTAAATAAATCAATCTTGCTGCACAACTCCTGCCTGCTGGATCTTCTCCTCCTCCTCCTCCCTATGGCTGCGGGACACGGTGCTATACCGTAGGAACCAGGCCTGCGGTAATATTTGGTGCTGCCCGACGTGATCTGCACTCTCTGACGTGTCCTGCTGCTGCGAGCTAAGCCGAATTCCTCTAGAGGTACGCTGCTCCCCTTTGCCCCCGGGACCGGGAGGTCCGACAGAACTGAGAAATGGCAAACAGCGGCTCACAAACCGAAGCTGCGATGCTGGTCTGGAAAGGTGTGTTTAGCATATTGCGCACCTCCATTCCTGAAAACTCAGTTCGGGAATTATTAGACTGGGCTACTTTAAAAGGGATTTCCATGGACAGAGATAGTGCCCTGGACTTTGCCTTATGGCAGGAACTCGGATGCGCTGTCCGACAGGAGCTCCCGACTGGGGACTCAGCAGCGTTAGAATTATACAAAACCTGGCGTTCATTATTTTTCCTGCTGACAGACCTTGACTGTAACAGCAGGGCTGGCTCGCCTATCTCGGTGATGAGTGACAGAGGAATGTCCGAGGGGGGCCCCGTTGACTGGGTTTCCGGGGAAAATGATAATGGATTCAGAAAAAACCCCCCGGCTCCACAGGCAGAGCCTGCGCCGGCTCACCCTGCACAATCGCAGGACTCCACAGCCCCCAGGGACCCCGCGCCGCCAGAGGCAGGGGGGTCAGAGCAGCGGGAGGGCGCACAGCCTGCCTTGCCATTCGGCTGGGCAGCGGCCACGGCTTATCCAGGGCCTCAGATCAGCGGCTTAGCCACTTGGATGCCCAGAGAGGCTCCTAGCTCGGTTCCGTATGGACCTGGATCTAACTTCTTAGCCGGCGTAGCGCCGGGCGTGCCTGCCCCGGGACTCCCTGGGTGTGGTCCGCTGCCCTCCCTGGCGCTGGACTGTTCTGCGCAGTCGCAGAACCGAGCCATCGACCTCTTAGTGCAGCATTTGCCTTTGCTGATGGAGCTGCCAAACTTATCCCGAAGGATGGAGGAACTCCTCACCCTGCTAGATCAGCGAATGCCCGAACCAGCGCCGCCCGCGCCGCCCGCGCCCCCCCCGCCATCCGCGGGAGACGCGGCTCCGAGCCGAGAAACGGCGCGGCCGGCGGCGAACCCAGAAGCGGCGCAGCCGCGGGCGAACCCGGCAGCGGCTGTGGAGACGCGGCCAGAGACGGCGGCTGCGGAGCAGCGGGCAGGGGGGGAAGCGCCCAGAGCGACCCCCGAGAGCGGGCCAGCGGCGGCAGCGCCGGGCGCGGCTGGGGAGCGCGAAACAGCAGCGGCAGCGGCGACCGCGCCGAACGCAGCTGCTGTGCCAGAGGCGGCGGCGCCGAGAGCGGCTGTAGCCCCAGGGACGGCGACAGCGGTTCCAGTACCAGTTCGGTCGGGGCTGGCCGAGACAGCCTCCCGTATAGAAACTGGTGTAAAAACTGCTGCGCAGCCAGCTGCAGTCTGTCCTGTCTGTTCTGCCTCTAGCGAACTTAGCCAAAGTGCCCCTCCACGTACATTTCTGTTCACTCCCAGCACCCCAAAGTTGCCTTTGCCTGATGATTCCTCGTCAGGCAGTGAGGAAGATGAGGCGCTGGCCCCAGGTCGTCAGGCGGCTGTAGCCGCGCGGCGAAGGAAAAGGCTGCGCCGGTCTCGCCCCTGGACCTTTCAGGACTGCACGGTAACAGTGCGTCCGACGCATTACAATCGCTTCTTAGAGTCAGTTAAGAAGCGAGCATTGGAGGAGGGTGACTGGAGGTCATTAGAAATCCTTGGAATGCCATATAGATCTGAGGATTCTGGGGGTAACGGGGGAGCTGTTACACTCCATCCACAGGCGGTGCCAGAAGTTCAGGATGGTAGCGCTTCCCCTAAAGGGGAGATCCAAGCTTTCCCAGTGTATAAGGCTCTCCCAGATTCAGGAGAGCATGACAAGCATGAGGTAATTGCCTGGAAAGTTGCCCAGGACCTCCAATCCAAGGTGGCACAATATGGGCTAGGTTCTGCTGAGGTTATGCAGATAATAAGGGTGATAAATACGGATTTGCTTTCTCCATTTGATATCAGACACTTAGGTCAAATTCTATTTCAACCTGTACAATTTACAGTTTTTGAGAAAACCTGGAGAAAGCTGGCCGGCAAGACTGCATTAGCAAATATGCAGCTCCCTGCTGCTGATCCTAGACAGACAGCAGGAGTGGATGCTTTGATGGGGACTGGTCCCTTCTCTGATCCCAGTCTACAGGGTAACTTGCCCTCTAGCATCCTGCAGCAAGCTCAACAGGTCGGCATGGCTGCCCTGTTGAAAACCATAGAGTTGTCTGCGCCCAGAAAGCGATATACTGAAATAGTTCAAGGCAAATCAGAGTCATTCCTCTCTTTTGTAGAGAAAGTTGCTGCTTCTCTTGAGAAGCAGGTTGACGATGACGGGTTAAGACAGATGTTGTTAAGGCAGTTAGTGAGAGATAACACAAACGAGGAGTGCAGAAAAATCATAGATGCCTTACCAGGGGACCCTGAGGTAACAGACATGGTTGAAGCCTGTGCTAAGGTGGGATCTGGGAACCAGAAAAGGTCTGCCTTGGCTGCGTTCCTGCAGCCTGTTCACGCATCTTCTGGTCGTGAACCAAAGCCACCAAAACAGGTGAAGAAACGGAAGCGGCCTAAGCCGAGCCAAAAAGAGAACACACCGATCCCCCAGTGCAAGAGGTGTGGCAGGCCAGGCCATTGTACGGGCTACTGTAGATCCCGGACTCATGCCGATGGTCGGCCTTTGTCGGGAAACTTCCGCCGGGGTGCAAGGAGGGGTAATTGCTCTCCGATGCAGTCGCTCCCCCAGAGACTGGCACAGGTACAGGCACAGGCCTACCCAGCCGCCCTAGAGACGGCACCCAGGGATCAGACGGTCCCCACGGATCAGACAGTTTTGACGTCCACAGTGCAGCCGCAGTCGTCTTAGACTCTAGCGGTATTTATAAGGTTCCCTTGGATGCATATGGACCCTTAGCCCAGGGATCCAGTGCGATGCTGGTGGGAAAACCTGGCGTTGCCCATCAAGGAATCTTAGTGCACTCAGGAGTTATTGATTCTGACTTTAAAGGTCAGATTTGCGCTATGGTCTCCACGCAAAAACCCCCTGTAACTATTCCTGAAAAGACCTGCCTTGCTAAATTAGTGCCTTTTAAGTCTTGTGTCCCCAGGGTAGAACAAATTCAGGAAGATAACGGCAGTGGATCTACGGGACTTCCACAGGCCTTCTGGACTGCAGACATCTCTGACCAAAGGCCACAGATGACATGTACCCTGGTCCTGCCAAGCGCCCAACCACCCCGGATTCAGCTTCGAGGTTTGATTGATACGGGTGCTGATGTAACTATCATCTCCTTCTCTGCATGGCCTCCCTCATGGCCTTTAGCCCCAGTGGGATCGGCCATTGCAGGAATAGGAGGAACCACACAGAGCTATTTAAGCGAACGGCCTGTGATGGTGAAGGACTCAGAGGGACACACAGCTACAATTAGGCCTTATATTGCTACCACTTCCCATAACCTTTGGGGACGGGATGCGTTGGCAGTTTGGGGCGTACGGATTGGGACAAAATTTTAGCAGGGGTCACTGTGTGTAAGAGCGCACAGTATCCTACACTGCCTTTGTGGTGGTTCATCAACACACCAATCCGAGTCAGACTCTGCTCAGTTAGTTGAATTAAGGACTGTTACCATGGCTTTTCAGCGATTCTCACAGGAACCTTTGAATTTGGTTACTGACTCTGCTTATGTAGCAGATATAACCCAACGCTTAGATTATTCCCTTCTGAAGGAGGTGAACAATGTGGCTCTGTTTTCGCTGTTGCAAACCTTGTGGTCTGCAATTCAGGCTCGAGTGCATCCGTATTACATTCTGCACATTCGAAGCCACACCAATTTACCAGGTTTTCTAACGGAAGGCAATGCCAGGGCTGACATGCTGGCCAACCCTGCATGGGTAGGGCCTCAGCCTGACAAAATTGCACAAGCCAAGGCATCGCACGGTTTCTTCCATCAAAGTGCACATACCCTGCAGAAGCAGTTTCATTTAAAGCCAACCGAGGCGCGCCACATTGTCAGCGCTTGTGCTGACTGTCATGGACTCGCTGCGCCTTTGCCAGCGGGGGTAAACCCCAGAGGGCTAAAAGCCTTGCAGATTTGGCAAACGGATGTAACTCACGTCCCTGAATTTGGTTGGCTGAAATACGTGCACGTGTCTATTGACACTTTCTCCTCGGCTATGTGGGCTACTGCTCACACTGGAGAGAAGGGCCGTGATGTCATTGCCCATTGGAAACTGGCTTTCTCAGTCCTGGGCGTGCCAGCTTCTGTGAAAACCGATAATGGTCCTGCCTATGCCTCGGAGAAGACACGGCAGTTTTTACACCTATGGGGTGTAAACCATACCTTTGGTATCCCACATTCTCCTACTGGCCAAGCCATTGTTGAACGTGCTCATGGTACCTTGAAGCGTGTTTTGGACAAACAGAAAAGGGGAATGCATGGAGAAACCCCACAGAGCCGACTAGCAAAAGCTTTGTATACAATTAATCACCTTACAGTACCACAAAATTCAAATAATCCTGTTATTCTGAATCATTTTTTCTCATTGCAGTCTGCAGGTGACAGACAACTGCCCCGGGCAAAAGTCTGGGTGCGGAATTTACTCACTAACCGGTGGGAAGGCCCTCATGAGCTCATCGTTTGGGGTCGTGGGTATGCTTGCGTTTCCACAGATACTGGGATACGGTGGCTACCTTCAAAATGCGTTCGCCCTGACCTACGGCACCAGAGGCAGAACAGGCAACCTCTGAATGATGACCAGAACGCCAATCATCCAAATGGCGACCAGAATGTAGATCATCAGCCGAATGACTCTTCTGATGATGACCAGGATGTCAACCATCAGGCAGATGGTCCTTCTACAAGCAGAGACTGGGATGGTCCTTCTACAAGCAGAGACTGAACTTTAAATTTCTTGTTATGGAGTCAGATAGTTAAAGCCTTAAGGACATATTTAGAATTAATAACTGATGTAGATTTCTATTTGGCATTAATAGTAGAGTTGTTATCTTATAAAACAAAAAGGGGGAATTGTAGTTACAAAAATGCTGCTAGCGAGGATTTTCTTGTTATTTTCTAAGTCCGTGAGAGACTTTTCTCTCTCACAGAAGAGGTAGCAGGGAATGTAAACAACCCAGACACCTGCAACCTTGAAAAGTCTTGTTTATGGTATAGTAGAAAAATATTTTGACAATGGATGTTTTAGGATTTTAGCCAATCACCCCCAAGGGGTGGCTGGCCCTTTGTCCAATTAGGCTATGAAGAAAAAAGTCTATAAAAGAGTTTGTAAAATAATTAAATAAATCAATCTTGCTGCACAACTCCTGCCTGCTGGATCTTCTCCTCCTCCTCCTCCCTATGGCTGCGGGACACGGTGCTATACCGTAGGAACCAGGCCTGCGGTAATAAGAGGCATGAACAAATGATGGCACAGCATGGCCCACGCACCCCATTTTTTCTCCTGATGCCGTGTACCTGCAGGGGAGAAAGGCCTGCTATGGCAGGTTTGGAAGGCAGTCAAGGCTGTCTGCACAGAACAGCGGACTGTGACATCAGCAGTCCAAAGACTCCATGGATGGCAACCTCGGTGAGCAATGCACTGTGACCTCACATCCCTCACTGCTTATGTTTGGGCATGGGCAGAGCCTGGCCCAGACTCACTCGCGCCTGGACCCCTGGCAAGCGTGCCTGGGAGGACTGGATGCCTGCGAGGTTGTTGGGAGCTGCTGTCAGCAACTCTCAGTTCTCATTTGCGAGACATTGCCTGTTTCCTCAACCCTACCTGGTTCAGGAAGCCAAGTACTGTGGGTGGTGCTTGCAGCAGCACAGGTGAGCAGTGCAGGAAATGTGCCCATGGGGCAGCCCGGGGGTGGGCAATGGTGTTTGGGGAGCTGTGAGTGTGTCCTTCTTGAGGGGCCTAGGCATTTATTCTACCCGCCCATCTCCCTGGGACAGCAAGTGACCATTTTGCAGCGTGTCACGCCAGCAAGAGGGAGCAGCTGCTGTCCCCAGCTCTGCTGCACCACGCAAACATGGCCACGGGGACAGAGTGGAACTGCCCCATCTGCCGTGACACTCAAGGTGAAATCGCTTCTGTAACGCCCTGTGTCCATGTGTTCTGCCTGGGCTGCATCGTGCGGTGGGCCAAGAGGAAACCATCGTGCCCCCTGTGCAGGCAGGCTATCAAGAGCATCATCTAC